>NW_028270144.1:93016588-93361588 GCF_037043375.1 Chiloscyllium plagiosum
AAATTGCTGGAGAAATTCAGCAGATCTGGCAGCATCCGTGGAGATAAAGCAGAGTTAATGTTTCAAGTCAAATGACCCATCTTCAGAACACGTTGTTTAGATTTCACTATAACAACACTTTATAACACAATGAACAATGCAATGTCATAACTTTATCTACAAAGCATTATGATACATTTCATTACAGGAATTAATAAAGTTTTATCAATATAAATTAGCCGGAGAAATGATAGCATAGTGGTAATGTCAGGGGACTAGGAAACTAAAGACCTAGGTTAATGTTCTGGATACATGGGTTCACATTCCACTATGATATATGGAATCATACAAAGCAAAAGAGGCCCTTCAGCCCAGCGAGGCTGCACTTTCCAGCATTTGACCTATAGCCTTGAATGTTATACTGATAATATTAAACTGCAATTAATAAATCTGGAATTGTAATCATTGAACTAGTCTCAATGATGGTGACCCATTATAACTTTTTATTTAAAAACAAACATCCAGGTCTTTACCTGGCCTACATATGACCCCAGACATGTAATGATTGACTAGATTAGTGGTGCTGGAAGAGCACAGCAATTCAGGCAGCATCCGAGGACAGGCAAAATCCAAGGACAGGCAAAATCGACGTTTCGGGCAAAAGCCCTTCATCAGGAATAAAGGCAGAGAGCCTGAAGCATGGAGAGATAAGCTAGAGGAGGGTGGGAGTGGGGAGAGAGTAGCATAGAGTACAATAGGTCAGTGGGGGAGGGGATGAAGGTGATAGGTCAGGAAGGAGAGGGTGGAGTGGATAGGTGGAAAAGGAGCTGGGCAGGTCGGACAAGTCAAGGAGACAGTGTTGAGCTGGAGGTTAGAAACTAGGATGAGGTGGGGGAAGGGGAAATGAGGAAGCTGTTGAAGTCCACATTGATGCCCTGGGGTTGAAGTGTTCCGAGGCGGAAGATGAGGCGTTCTTCTTCCATGCGTCTGGTGGTGAGGGAGCGGCGGTGGAGGAGGCCCAGCACCTCCATATCCTCGGCAGAGTGGGAGGGGGAGTTGAAATATTGGGCCACGGGGCGGTTTGGTTGATTGATGCGGGTGTCTCGGAAATGTTCCCTAAAGCGCTCTGCTAGGAGGCGCCCAGTCTCCCCGATGTAGAGGAGACCGCATCGGGAGCAACGGATACAATAACTGATACTAGTGGATGTGCAGGTAAAACTTGGATGGATATGGAAAGCTCTATTAGGGCCTTGGATGGAGGTGAGGGAGGAGGTGTGGGCACAGGTTTTACAGTTCCTGCGGTGGCAAGGGAAAGTGCCAGGATGGGAGGGTGGAACGTAGGGGGGCGTGTCCCTGACCAGGTAGTCACGGAGGGAACGGTCTTTGCGGAAGGCGGAGAGGGGTGGGGAGGAAAATATATCCCTGGTGGTGAGGTCTGTTTGGAGGTGGCGGAAATGTCGGCGGATGATTTGGTTTATGCGAAGGTTGGTAGGGTGGAAGGTGAGCACCAGGGGCGTTCTGTCCTTGTTGCGGTTGGAGGGGTGGGGTCTGAGGGCGGAGGTGCGGGATGTGGACGAGATGCGTTGGAGGGCATCTTTAACCACGTGGGAAGGGAAATTGCGGTCTCTAAAGAAGGAGGCCATCTGGTGTGTTCTACGGTGGAACTGGTCCTCCTGGGAGCAGATACGGCGGAGGCGGAGGAATTTGGAATACGGGATGGCATTTTTCCAAGAGATAGGGTGGGAAGAGGTGTAATCCAGGTAGCTGTGGGAGTTGGTGGGTTTGTAGAAAATGTCAGTGTCAAGTCGGTCGTCACTGATGGAGATGGAGAGGTCCAGGAAGGGGAGGGAGGTGTCAGAGATGGTCCAGGTAAATTTAAGGTCAGGGTGGAATGTGTTGGTGAAGTTGATGAATTGCTCAACCTCCTTATGGGAGCACGAGATGGCGCCAATGCAGTCATCAATGTAGCGGAGGAAGAGGTGGGGAGTGGTGCCGGTGTAATTACGGAAGATCAACTGTTCTACATAGCCAACAAAGAGACAGGCATAGCTGGGGCCCATACGTGTGCCCATGGCTACCCCTTTGGTCTGAAGGAAGTGGGAGGATTCAAAGGGGAAATTGTTAAGGGTGAGGACCAGTTCGGCCAAACGAATGAGAGTGTCGGTGGAGGGGCACTGTTGGGAACGTCTGGAGAGGAAAATACGGAGGGATTGGAAGCCCTGGTCATGGCGGCTGCAGGTGTAGAGGGATTGGATATCCATGGTGAAGATGAGGCGTTGCGGGCCGGGGAAACGGAAGTCTTGGAGGAGGTGGAGGGCGTGGGTGGTGTCTCAAATGTATGTGGGGAGTTTCTGAACTAGGGGGGATAGGACAGTGTCGAGGTAGGTAGAGATGAGTTCAGTGGGGCAGGAGCTGCTGAGACAATGGGTCGGCCAGGGTGGTCAGGCTTGTGGATCTTGGGAAGGAGGTAGAACCAGGCAGTGCGGGGTTCCCGGACTATGAGGTTGGAAGCTGTGGGTGGGAGATCTCCTGAGGTGATGAGGTTGTGTATGGTCTGGGAGATGATGGTTTGGTGATGGGGGGTGGGGTCATGGTCAAGGGGGCAGTAGGAAGAGGTGTCCTCGAGTTGGCGTTTGGCTTCAGCGATTCTTGTAGAGAGAGGAGGAAAACTTCTTCAAGGCAGGCATCCTTGCAAGAGGATTCGCATTAGGGTTAAAATCAATGAGGTAAAAACAATGACTGCAGATGCTGGAAACCAGATTCTGGATCAGTGGTGCTGGAAGAGCACAGCAATTCAGGCAGCATCCGAGGATAGGCAAAATCCGAGGACAGGCAAAATCGACGTTTCGGGCAAAAGCCGTTCATCAGGAATAAAGGCAGAGAGCCTGAAGTGTGGAGAGATAAGCGAGAGGAGGGTGGGGGTGGGGAGAGAGTAGCATAGAGTACAATAGGTCAGTGGGGGAGGAGATGAAGGTGATAGGTCAGGGAGGAGAGGGTGGAGTGGATAGGTGATAGGTGGCAGGTCGGACAAGTCTCAGCATGCACCTGCCCCATTGAACTCATCTCTACCTACCTCGACACTGTCCTATCCCCCCTCATTCAGAAACTCCCCACATACATTTGAGACACCACCCACGCCCTCCACCTCCTCCAAGACTTCCGTTTCCCCGGCCCCCAACACCTCATCTTCACCATGGATATCCAATCCCTCTACACCTCCATCCGCCATGACCAAGGCTTCCAAGCCCTCCGTATTTTCCTCTCCAGACGTTCCCAACAGTACCCTTCCACCGACACTCTCATTCGTTTGGCCGAACTGGTCCTCACCCTTAACAATTTCTCCTTTGAATCCTCCCACTTCCTCCAGACCAAAGAGGTAGCCATGGGCACACGTATGGGCCCCAGCTATGCCTGTCTCTTTGTTGGCTACGTAGAACAGTTGATCTTCCGTAATTACACCGGCACCACTCCCCACCTCTTCCTCCGCTACATTGATGACTGCATTGGCACCCACCTCGTGCTCCCGCGAGGAGGTTGAGCAATTCATCAACTTCACCAACACATTCCACCCTGACCTTAAATTTACCTGGACCATCTCTGACACCTCCCTCCCCTTCCTGGACCTCTCCATCTCCATCAGTGACGGCTGACTTGACACTGACATTTTCTACAAACCCACCAACTCCCACAGCTACCTGGATTACACCTCTTCCCACCCTATCTCTTGGAAAAATGCCATCCCGTATTCCCAATTTCTCCGCCTCCGCCGTATCTGCTCCCAGGAGGACCAGTTCCACCGTAGAACACACCAGATGGCCTCCTTCTTTAGAGACCGCAATTTCCCTTCCCACGTGGTTAAAGATGCCTTCCAACGCATCTCGTCCACATCCTGCACCTCCGCCCTCAGTCCCCACCCCTCCAACCGCAACAAGGACAGAACGCCCCTGGTGCTCACTTTCCACCTTACCAACCTTCGCATAAACCAAATCATCCGTCGACATTTCCGCCACCTCCAAACGAACCCCACCACCAGGGATATATTTTCCTCCCCACCCCTCTCCGCCTTCCGCAAAGACCGTTCCCTCCGTGACTACCTGGTCAGGGACACGCCCCCCTACGATCCACCCTCCCATCCTGGCACTTTCCCCTGCCACCGCAGGAACTGTAAAACCTGTGCCCACACCTCCTCCCTCACCTCTATCCAAGGCCCTAAAGGAGCCTTCCACATCCATCCAAGTTTTACCTGCACATCCACTAGTATCATTTATTGTATCCGTTGCTCCCGATGCGGTCTCCTCTACATCGGGGAGACTGGGCGCCTCCTAACAGAGCGCTTTAGGGAACATCTCCGAGACACCCGCACCAATCAACCAAACCGCCCCATGGCCCAACATTTCAACTCTCCCCTCCCACTCTGCCGAGGATATGGAGGTGCTGGGCCTCCTCCACCGCCGCTCCCTCACCACCAGACGCATGGAAGAAGAACGCCTCATCTTCCACCTCGGAACACTTCAACCCCAGGGCATCAACGTGGACTTCAACAGCTTCCTCATTTCCCCTTCCCCCACCTCATCCTAGTTTCTAACCTCCAGCCCGCACTGTCCCCTTGTCTTGTCCGGACTTGTCCGACCTGCCCAGCTCCTTTTCCACCTATCCACTCCATCCTCTCCTCCCTGACATATCACCTTCATCTCCTCCCCCACTGACCTATTGTACTCTATGCTACTCTCTCCCCACCCCCACCCTCCTCTAGCTTATCTCTCCACGCTTCAGGCTCTCTGCCTTTATTCCTGATGAAGGGCTTTTGCCCGAAACGTCGATTTTGCCTGTCCTTGGATTTTGCCTGTCCTCAGTATGCTGCCTGAATTGCTGTGCTCTTCCAGCACCACTAATCCAGAATCTGGTTTCCAGCATGTAATGATTGAATGTTAACTGCGTTCTGAAATGGTTTTGCAAGAGTTCAAGGACAATGCAAGACAGGCAACAAGTTCTAGCCTTGCCAGTGATAGCCACATTCCATGAAGGAACTAAATGAAGTCAACAATCAGCAAGTAGCTTGCAAGTTGAAGGTTAAATGCAAAATTGAATCAATTGACTGAGCTAAAAAAATAGACAAAGTGTAAGTGTGTATGCTGTTGAAGAAGGATGTGTGTATGTGTGTCCAATTATTAGTAATGAGTGAAGAAATATCTTTAAAATTATATAAATTTGTCAGTTTTGAACAATACAGCAATGAAAATTCAACTATTCAACCAACTGAAAGAGATTAATGGTGAGGTCTGGGCAGTTATGACAGTTCAGTTAAGAGAAAAATGATAGAAATGCATTTATTAAAACAGTTTCCTAAATCTCAGGCATTCTTACAAATGCAATGTACATTATTAAGCTTTAGTCAAAGATTGGTGAAGGGTTTTTGAGTGACTGCATTGAACTAAGTAGAATATACAGCACAGAAACCATTCAGACCACCTCGTCTCGGCCAGGCTTTCTGTTCCAGCAAGCTTCTTTGTATCCTTTGCCAAATACTGTCAGTACTAACTTCTATTATTTTCACTTTCATGTCATCTCAAACATTTATGTAAAATCAGTGTGCAGCTAAAACAGTTTGTATGCATGGACAACACAGTTTGAATGTCTCTATAATGAAAGGTAAAGGTAAAGTCGCCATGGATCCAGAAGATCGTGCTCTCTCATTAGAGAGAGAGAGAAAGAGAGATGGAGAGAGAGAAAGAGAGAGAGAGAGAGAAAGAACTACTATTGTTTTGAACTGAGGGTGCACAAACCTCAGGTGAGGGGTGAGGTTGAGAAGGGGGAACCTTCATTGTAGAGTCATAGATTCCTACGGTGTGGAATCTGACCTAGTCCCACTTGCCAGCATTTAACCCATATTACTCTTAAACCCTTCCTCCTCATATATGAACCAGATGACTCTTAAATGTTGTAATTGTATCCACCTCCAACACTTTCTCTGGCAGCTTGCTCCATACATGCACCATCCTCTGTGTGAAAAAGGTACTCCTCAGGTCCTTTGTAAATATTTCCCCACGCCTTAAACCCATGCCCTCTTGTTTTCTACTTCACATTCATTATAATAAGTGTATAATGTAATTAATAGTGGACTGTTATTATTTTACCTAGGAAATATAAGTTTCTTCTCACCTACGAAGTATTTAGACATGTTGCTTTCTAAATAACCATCTTTCCAAAGAAGCCCAGAACTATTGAAGTGAAACAACTTGATGAGATTCATGAAAATCTCAAAATAGCCTCTGCATTAGATTTGTGAATAAGACATATAAGTAATCCTATATGTTACTTGTACTTTAGACTGATGTAGATGGGATCAGGAAACTTCAATGATTTAAATATGAAACTAATGTTATGGTTTAACAGTTTTAAGGTGATATAATGCTTGCTTTGAACACATAAACATTAGTTTTTGAGGAGAAACCCTGGACAGTTTTCTCTCTTATGTTTCATAACTCCAAATACAGGGAGGAATTAATAATCTCCCTTCTGAATTAATCAATTAGTGGGAAGATGGTGGGCTTGCATTACAAATAAGGATGGAGGGTAGCTACTCAAGCCTGGTGAGTCATTAGGAGGCCATGAAACATTGAAGACATTTGTTTAAATTCTAGTGAGACAGGGTTCAAGTCCCACCGGTTCCTGAAGTGTGTAATGATAGATTGAGGGGGAGGGGGTCTTCCAAAGGGATTCCTCTGGCCACAGCTGAGGCCAGGCAGGCTGTGAAACATGCCTCAAACTGGGGAACTGGCAGCCAACTACAACTTCCAGACTGCCTCTGACAAGAGGCCTCATTTGACCTTCACCACAGGAAGTGTAGTACACTTTAATTACTGGTGGGTGACTCCACTAACTCCTATCCTGCCTTCAGCAAAAAAAAAGGCCAGGAGGCAGGATGGAGCAACCAAACTAGCCACTGCTGAGCAGTGTGCAACTTCATGTCCTCCTGCCTCTGTGCTCTCCCCCCATTAGAGCGGGGAGAATGGCTAAAACAATCCTGCCCCACTTTCCATTAAACAGAAAATAAACATCTTCTTTTCAATTATTGAAGTTAATATTAGCAAGCAAACAAATAGATGGAAAGATGAAGCAAGTCCTTGTGAAAGCACAGATCTTAACAAATTTATTATCTTCCAGGTGGTTCTGTGCGTTGTTTTGCCATCATACCTGACTTGCCCATTCCCTCCAGCATCTGGATCGACCGCATGGACAGTTAAAACCTTGAAGCCAATGGGGGCAGCTTCACTGACTGTGACACTGCATTGACGTTGGTCAAAAAGAGGAGTATTATCGTTGAGATCATCAACAATTATTCTGATTGTTCCAGATCCAGTAAGTGGTGGATCACCTAGAAAAACAGAGGAAACTTGAAGGTTACAATCCATTATTCCATTACTGATATTGAGTCATTAACATACATATTTTCTTTTTTGAACTCCTCTCAAAATTTGTTCTCATAGAGTCATAGAGATGTACAGCATGGAAACAGACCTGTCAGTCCAACCCATCCATGCCGACCAGATATCCCAACCCAATCTAGTCCCACCTGCCAGCACCCGCCCACATCCCTCCAAACCCTTTCTATTCATATACCCATCCAGATGCCTTTTAAATGTTGCAATTGTACTAGCCTCCACCACTTCCTCTGGCAGCTCATTCCATACACGTACCACCCTCTGTGTGAAAAGGTTGTCCCTTAGGTCTCTTTTACATCTTTCTCCTCTCACCCTAAACCTATGCCCTCTAGTTCTGGACTCCCCCACCCCAGGGAAAAGACTTTGTCTATTTACCCTATCCATGCCCCTCATGATTGTATAAACCTCTATAACGTCACCCCTCAACCTCCAACACTCCAGGGATAACAGCCCCAACCCAATCAACCTCTCCCTATAGCTCAAATTCTCCAACCCTGGCAACATCCTTGTAAATCTTTTATGAACCCTTTCAAGTTTCACAACATCCTTCCGATAGGAAGGAGACCAAAATTGCATGCAATATTCCAAAAGTGGCCTAACGAATGTCCTATACAGCCACAACTTGACCTCCCAATTCCTATACTCAATACTCTGACCAATAAAGGAAAGCATACCAAATGCCTTCTCAGTAATAATTACCTTTACTAGCCCTCTTTAAACAGTGGATAGAATTCTCGCACTCTGTGCAACTGATACTGAAGTAATGGAGATATGTGTCCAAGTTAGGATGGTGTGTGACGTGAAGGGGAAATGGAGATTGTTATATTCTCACAACATTGTACCTTTCATCCTATTTGGTATTTGAGATTAGGGAGGTGGGAGCTTAACGTGATATAAACTAGGTGACTAATGGGACTCCCTCTTAAAAATGATACCTCCTTCACAACATACCAAAACCGGGATAGATATTGAATCTGACAATGGTGACAGCAATTAACTGAACTATTCTGACCTGGATATAGAAACAGACTTAACATTTTGAGCACACTGACCCCTCTGCTTTTTCTCTACAAATGCTGCCAGATCTGCTGAGTTTCCCCAACAATTCTGTTTACATTTTTTTTTCTTTTTCCTTAAAACTTTACTAGGAGAAAGTGAGAACTGCAGATGCTGGAGATCAGAGCTGAAAATGTGTTGCTGGAAAAGCGCAGCAGGTCAGGCAGCATCCAAAACTTAAAACTTTACCCCCACACTACTGCCTAGCTGTGGTAGTGCTTATGTTTCCACAGCGCCCATGTTGTATGTGTGCAGGTGTGAGACACAGTGAAAGACGACAGCTGTACAAATCTTTATTCAATTTCCACCACCAGGAAGAAAGGAAACACAAGGTGGCCAATGACAAGCAGTGCCCTTCACATCAAAGGGCAATGCTGTGTGATCAGAAAAAGTGAAGGGGAGGGCAGGGGTTAAATCAAAATAGAGTTGGAGGGGGAAATAAAGCACTCCACTCCCTGCTGTGCCCACCTCTCCCTGAACAGCTCAAGGGACACCCGGGCTTGGACGTAGCCGCGGAAAAGGAGCAGGCAATCGGCCATAACGACCCTCTCTACAGCCTGCTGCCTGGACCTGTTTATGGCCAGTTTGGCCATGCTCAGGAGCAGACCTACGAACAATTCTGTTTATATTTGTCAACTGAAGAAGGGCTTATGCCCGAAACGTCGATTCTCCTGTTCCCTGGATGCTGCCTGACCTGCTGCGCTTTTCCAGCAACACATTTTCAGCTCTGATCTCCAGCATCTGCAGACCTCACTTTCTCCTTATATTTGTCACAGCCAATTATCACTCCATCAGTCTACTCTTGATCATCAGTAAAGTGGTGTAAAGTGTCAACAACAGTGCTATCAAGCACATGCTCAACAATAACCTGCTCAATGATCCTCAGTTTATGCTACACCAGGGCTACTCAGCTCCTGATCGCATTACAGCTTTAGTTCAAACATGGAGAAAAGAGCTGAATTCCAGAGGGGAGGTGAGAGTGACTGCTCTAGACAGTGAGGCTACATTTGATCAGACATGGCAACAAAGACCCTCTAACAAAACTGGAGTCAATTGGAATGGGGAAAATCTCTCTGCTTGGAGTCATACCTGGCACAAAGCTTCTGGTTGTAGAGGTCAGTCATCTCAGCTACTGGATATCTCTGCAAGAGGTCCTCAAGGTAGTGGTTCAGGTAGAACCATCTCCAGATGCTTCATCAATGAGCTTCCCTCCATTATGAGGAGAGAAGTGGGGATGTTCGCTGATGATTGTATAATGTTCAGAACAATTCATGATTCTTCAGATATTGAAGCAGTCCATGTCCAAATGCAATAAGACCTGGACAATCTCCCATCATGGGCTGAAACCTGGCAAGTAACATCTATGCCACACAAATGCCAGAAATGGCCATCTCCACTAAAAGAGAATTTAACCTCCACCCCTTGACATTCAACGGCATCACCATCACTGAATCCCAGTCTCCACATCCTTGGGGTTACCATTGAGCTGAAACTGTACAGGACTCATCCTATACATAGTGCGGCTACAAGAGCCGGTCAGAGGCTCTGAATCCTGCAGCAAGTAACTCACCTCCTGACTCCCCAAAGCCTGCCCATCATCTACAAGGCACAAGTCAGGAGCATGGTGGAGTACTCGCCATATTCCAGGTGAGTGCAGCTCCAACAACACTCAAGAAGTTTGAGACCATGAGGATAAAGCAGCTGGCTTGATTGGCACCATATCCACAAGCATCCATTCCCTCCACCACTGATGTTCAGTGGCAGCAGTGTGTAATATCGACAAGATACATTGCAGAAATTCACCAAAGATCTTTAAAGACTTCCTTCCAAACCCACGACTACTTCCATCCAGAAGGACAAGGGCAGCAGACACACAGGAACAGCGCCACCTGCAAGTTCCCCTCCAAGCTACGCACCATCCTGACTTGGAAATATATTGCCATTTCTTCAGTGTTGCAGGATCAAAGTCCTGGAATTCCTTCCCTTACGGTATTGTATAAGTCTACCTACAGCACATGGACTGTAGTGGTTCAGGAAGGCAGCTCACCATCTTCTCAAGGGCAACTAGGGAAGGGTAATAAATATTGGGCCAGCCTGTGATGCCTATGTCCTATAAATGAATAAAAAAATTACTATGCAACTTTCTATCTTATCAAAGGGAGTGATCAGTGTAGACAGTGAGTATTCTAAAATGTGGAGTAAGTACTCGGCAACTTCAGCTTACCACTTGCTGCAAAGGACCTCCATGGCTACCAGGCACCAATATCTCTCAGCATGCTCCCCCGGCACTGGATACACAAACTCCACATCCATGGATTTGATAAGCTGTAAGAACCTTCTTGGCACATATCTGATCTATGTACAGGGCACTTCTGCATTTGTGTAATGCACTTCAGTCTGCACCAGCAACTAGAATTGTAATGCAGCAACAAGGACTGTTTGCACTCTGGACCACACTGCATCTCCAGCCTGGTTGCTGACTTACTCTGAGGCTACTTGGATGCTTACAACATTCTGGGCTAGAATTCTTCAAGAGAGATGCTATGGGGCGGTGGAGGGGGCGAGGGAGAATGGGGGGTGGTGGAGCTGGTTATGAAGCATGTTTGGTAAGATATGATGACAAAATGGATAGGCCTTACAGTGAGAATCTCCTAAAAACCCAACAAAACTAACACTATGCCAAGATGGTGATATATTCCATCCCACTGTATTTCTAATTTGATGCCAAGATGATCGATCTTTCTTCCTTTAAACTGTTAAGCATTTGTAGTATTTTAGTTGGATTTCAAAGGTAGACAGTCTCACAAATCACTGATTTTTACATAATCTCCCAGTTCTTTCTTCAGCTATTGTCTCTAATATATTCCTCATCATTCATCCTGTTTCTTCTGATGTTCATGAATATTTTACTTTCCCTCAAAGTTGTGCTCAAAGCAGTATAACATTATTCATATCAGATAATGTCACAGGCCTGACTCATTGTTCATGACGGATGGGAGGAGATCAGAGTGAATTAACTCTAAAGAACCTGAAACATGACCTCAATGTGCTTCTGACATTTATGTGTTTGGAGGAAGCGAATGGTGTGAATGTTCTGTCTTGGAGAGATGAGATATGTCATGAGCATATCTAAATCAATCTCAAACCATTAGACAGGGAGTTTGATTTTGATGTTATCATTGCTAACTGAGTTACACTAGACTACCTGCTTGCTATAATTGTAGAACAGCCTGTAATAGTCAGAGCTGGGAAACAACCAATGAATCAGATCTTCAATCCTATCATATCCAGTTGTGAATGGTGGTGGATGATTAAACAACGAACAGGAGGTGGGCGCTGCATAAATATTCCCATCTTCAAAGATGCAGAAGGTCAGGATATCAGTGTCAAATACAAAGCTGAAGCTTTTGAATTCTTCTTCAGCCAGGATAACCAAGTTGATGATCTATCTTGACTTCTTTCTGAGGTTCCCAGCATTCAGAATGCTCGGGTTCAGCCAATTCACTTCACTCCATATGATATTGAGAAACAGCTAAAGGCAATGGGCACTGAAAAGATTAGGGGCCATAACAACATCTTGGTGATAGTCCTGAAGAACCGAGTGGCAGAACCAGCTGTGCATCTAGCCAATTGATACCAGTACAGCTGCAATGCAGGCATCTACCCACCATTGTGGAAAAGAGACACATGTGAGCATCACTGGTTAGGCTAGTCTTATTCCCCATCCTTAATTGCTCAGAGGGCAGTTACGAGTCATCCACATTGCTCTGAGTCTGGAGTCACATGTAGGCCACACCAGGTAAAGGGTGGCAGTTGCCGTCTCTGAAGGATAATAATGAACTGATGGGTTTTTCCTGATGATCAACAACAGTTTCATGGTCATCATTAGACTCTTAATTCCATGTAAGTTGATGAATGTAAGTTCTACCATCGACATGGCTGGATTTGAATCCAAGTTGCCAGAACATTGCCTAGGTCTCTGGATTAGTAGGTCAAGCCATATCCAACCTAACTAGTTGCAGCATAAGCAAAGTGATGGATAATGTCATTGACAGTGCTATCAAGCAGTGCTATCAACCCACCCATTGATTCTCAGTTTGGGTTCCAACAAAGCCACATAGCTCCTGGCCGCATTATCACCTTAATCCAAAAATGGACAAAAACACTCAACTCCAGAGGTGAGATAATAATGACTGCCCTTGATATTGAGATGACATTTGATCACGTATCATCATAGACCCAGCGAAACTGGAGTCAATGGGAATAGGGGGGATATCTCTCTACCAGATGGAGTTATTCTTGGCAAAGAAGAAGAACTTCAATCATCTTAGCTCCTGGACATCATTGCAAGAGTTCTTCAAGGTAATTTCCTCGGCCCAACTGCCTTTAGTTGCTTGTTGCAACTTTCTAATAGCATTGTGGGTCAGCCTGCACAACATGGGCTGCTGCAATTCAAGAAGACAGCTCACTACCACATTCTCAGTGGCAAATAGGGATGTGCAATAAATGCTGGCCCAGCTAACAATGCCCAATCCCAATTAATAAGTTAAAAAAGTTTCACAGGGTTAGGAAAACTAGACAGTAAAAGGGAGCTGTGAATTAATGATTTTTACAACATTTTTCATGGGTCCGGGGGAACAGGAGTGCTCTCTCCAGCTCCTCGAGCAAACCATTTGACTCCCTTTGGCCCATTGTGACCTCTCTCTAGCCTCTATTGTTTGGTGTCCTCTGCTCTAAGCTGATTTGAAGGCTGTCCTCATGCCAGTTGCTGGTGACTGACCAGGGTGGGAAACTGAATGCAAATCTCATACCAAGTTTTTGTGTTAAATTTGGGCAGAACTGCCACACTATAATCTTGCCACGTTTGTAAATTGGTTTTCCCTGTGAACTGTTCCTATCAGATTCTAAATTGTGTAATTTATCTTAACATATGGCATTTGAATTCTTTTGTTAAAGTGAGTAAGCCACTCCTGCTCTCAATTCATGTGTTTGCGTTGTGGGATAGAGAGGAAAGTGAAGATCACATTAAATGGTGGATCAGGCTAGAAGGAATAAAAGGCCTCCTGTTCCTGATTTGTTCTTTTGTAAGTATGCGCATATGAATGGCTTTTTGGTGGAAAAAATACACTTTCTTGTGAGGACAAAGTGTAGTTTATGTAACCAATTATCTTTGACACAAGTAACGTAAGGAGATGTTTTTCAGTTATATAGGACGTTGATAAGACAATATCTTGAATAACATGTGCCGCCTTGGGAAGGAAGGGAGTGCATTGGAGGCAGTTCCAAAGAGGTTTACCTGATTACTACCTGGAACCAGCAGGTTGCCTTATAGGATTGGATAGGCTGAGCCCATTCCCACTGGAGTTTGAGACAATAAAACTGAAGCTGCTGGAATCCAAAGTAGACAAGCAGGAGGCTGGAAGAATGCAGCAAGCCCTGGTGGCATCAGGAGGTGGAGAAGTCGGTTACTAGAGTTTAGCAAAGTGATACGTGATTGAACTGTATAGGATTGTGATTGGGCTTGACAAAGTGGATGTAGAAAGAATGTGGGTGCACCTAGAACTAGGAAGGACTGCTTTATAATGAGGGGCTGCCCTTTCAGGACAGAAATAGGGAAAATTTGTTTCTCTTAGAGAATTATGTGACTTTGGAGTTCTCGGAAGGTAGTGGGGGCGGGTCATTGAACATTTTTAAGAAAGAGATCAATATATTCGTGGGGTTCACCAGTTATTGGGGTAGATGGAAATGTGGAATTTGAAACACAAACAGATCAGCAATGATTGTAATGAGTAGCCTTGTTACAATCTGAAGTCCCCAGCTGCTTCAAGAAAACCACCGTCATCCTGATGCTAAATAAAGCATATGCAACTTGTCTCAAGGACTACTGCCCGGTAAATAATTATGCAGTGCTTCAGGAGGTTAGTCATTGCTCACATTAACTCTCACCTCCCAGCCTGCCTCGATCCCTTGCAATTTGCTATCGGTGCATCAGATCCACGGCAGACACCATTTCCCCAACCTTACACTCATCCTGGAACATCTGGATAATAAGGATACCTATGGCAAGCTTCCACTTAATGGCTACAGCTCCTGCTTCAACACTACAATCCCACCCAGACTAATCTCCACACTCTGAGACTAGGTCTCTGCTCCACCCTCTGCAACTGGATCCTCAGCTTTCTGACCCACAAACCACAAACAGTGAAGATAGACAACATCACCTCCTCCACGACAATCCTCAACACTGGTGCCCTGCAAGGATACATACTCTGCCCCCTACTGTATACTCATGGCTGAGCAGCCAAATTTTGCCCAAACTCCATCTCCAAGTTCATTGATGACACCATCGTTGTCGGACGAATATCAAACAATGACGAGACCAAATACAGGAAAAAGATAGAATGCTTGGTTATATGGTGCAAAGATAACAATCTCTCCTTCAATGCCAGCAGAACAAAAGAGCTGATTATCGACTTCGGGAAGCAAGGAGGAGGGCATGCCCCTGTGTATGTCATTGGAGCTGAAGTTGAGGTGGTCAAGAACGTCAAGTTCATGGAGTGATGATCACAGACAATCTGTCCTGGACCACCCACCTTGATACCTCTCCTTCCTCAGGAGGCTAAGGAAACTCAGCATAAGGACCCTCACCAACCTTTACAGGCACACCATAGAAAGCATGCTGTCTGGTTGCATCATGGCTTGGTACAGCAACTGCTCTGCCCAGGACTGTTAGAAGACCACACAAAGTTGTGAACACAGCCCAGTCCATCACACAAACCAACCTTCCATCTATTGACTCCATCTACACTCCTTGTTGCCACAGAAAGGCAACCAATGCCACCAAAGACCCCTCCCACACTGGTTATAATCTCTTCCAACCTCTTCTGTCAGGTAGAAGGTGCAAAAGCTTAAACACACAAAACAACACATTCAGGAATAGCTTCTTCTCCCCCATTATTAGACTTCTGAATCAGCCTCTCAAATTTCAAATCTAATGTGGGTCTTGATTTTTGTGCACTTTCTCTGCAGCCATAACTTTATATCCCTCACTCTGTTCAGTCACCCTATGATTGTTGTATGATATGGTCTGCAAACCAAAACTTTTCACTGTACCGAGGTACATGTGACTATAATACATCAAATCAAACCAAATCAAAAGTGGAGCAGGTTTGGGGTGGCTGAATGATCCAGTTAGATGACAGGTTTGTATATTTGCAGTCTGAAGCTGAGCAAATGCCTTGTCAAAGATATGGGTTTAAGGAGTCTGTGACAAAGCTGCTCCTTTAACAAGGTTATGCTGTCCTTGATTTTTTTCAGAGGGGTTGTAAACAACACAAGTTCCAAAAGGTTTGAATTTTGATGGGTTTTAGGGCCAATTTGATAATAAGTAACAGATACTGCCTCAGGCAGAAAGCTTTCAAGTTAAAAAAACACATGTATAATGAAAGGGGAGTGGCCAGTTCACCCTGCTCAGCTATTCTCTCGTTTGGTTTGGTTTTAGCGGTAATAGTGAAGCAAGCTCAGGCTGGTCCTCTCTCTCTGACTTCATTCCTGTAGGAATTTGTGTTTGATTTTACCTTTTGTACCAAGGGGTGTTTATGGGGATTATTGTAAGTATTTTGGAACAGCATCATTAAGTCGGGATAGTCTGTTGGGTTTTCAGAAAGGATAAGTTATTCGATATTCTGTTTTCAGTTCTTTGTGTTTCATTCAGTAATCTTATAAATAAATTTTGATTTGTTTAAAACAAAGTGTTTGACCAGCTGGTTCTCTACTGGAATATTCACTGCTTAAAACAACTAGCAAATTTCGGGTCTAGGCTATCCTTCTTGAAATGTTTTGAGGGGGCTGGCCTGGTCCATAACAAGCCTTTTAAAGGAGGTACGAGAGACAGTGAAGAGTAGGCAGAGAATTCCAGAGCTGTTGGCACAAAAAGCTGTAGGGATGGCAACCAACAGTGAAGTGATTAAAATTGGGTTGTGTACAAGAGGCCAGATTCAGAATATGGTAATATCTTTGTGCAGTTGGAGGGTCATGTAGAGATAGAAAGAAATGGGTTCATGCAGAGACTTAAAAACAAGGATAAAAAATTGACAATGGAGGTGTTGTTCAGTCAGGAACCAATGGAGGTATTGCAGTTGCTATTTGATCACTACATTTCTTTCTGCACTGCAACCATGTTTAAAGAACAAGCATTCCTGAGATGATTACCACAGCTATTTCCACATGCTGTTTTCAGAACATGTTCCTGGGGATCCTCCTGCCCTGCAGGCACATGCCCTTTCTCCTCTATTCCACCTCCTCCACCAAGACCTCCAAGCATTCTCAGGAAACCTTGATGCACATTCTCCAGCATGTTCAGCATTTTCTTTTCATCCTTTTATCAGAGACATTCTGACATTGTGCATATTCCGGCCACCATATTCCTACACTTAAACAGACACTGGCTTTTAAAGAAGAGGTAGGCAGTCATCCATTCCCAGGATGTAGGTGTCACTGGCTGGGACAGCATTTATTGCCCATCCCTAGTTGCCTTTGCAAAGGTGATGAGCAGATGCCTTTTTGAACTGCTGCAGTCCGTTTTCTGCAGGTACATTACAATGCCATTAGAGAGGGTGTTCCAGGGTTTTGACGCAGCAACAGTGAAGCAACAGCGATGTACTTCCAAGTCAGGATGTTGCACGGCTTGGAGGGGAACTTGCAGGTGATGGTCTTCCCAAGAATCTCCTGCCCTCACCCTTCTAGATGGTGCCGGGCATGGGTCAGAAAGGTGCACTTACTCTTACAGAGCACAAAAGATCATTGACTTTTTTTGTGCACTGTTTTGCAATACAGCATGCCTGGACACTGCACTGACTTAGTTTGCTATCTTGGGCTATGCTGGCTCAGTCAGTGGTGAGGCCTCTTTTGCCAGTCAGCAGGATATAACTGTGCCCTCCTCTCACCATCCCATCCACGAACATTTCAAGGTTCCTGTCACCAAATAGAGGGAGGATTCTGGGTAATCCAAGTTGGAGGACGGGAAAAATTTCTGGCTGAAAGAGCTGCTCCTTTTTTTTAGGTATTTTAGCTGTTGGAGGTGATTTCCTCGAATTCCAGGAGCAACAATTACTGTTTTATATGCTGTTGCATTGTTTTGGAACTTTGGGAAAAAAAAATCAAAACAACAGCAGTTGAAAAGGGAGAAGAACAGACAAAGGAAGCACATGGTGAGGACAGTGCAGGAGAGAGAGAGAGAATCTGCAAAGTTACTGCCTTTGCTGTTTGAATCATGTATCGCTGGACATCGGGGTGCATCTGGGAAAATTAACAAACAGTGAAATTCACAACTAATCTTGGAGGAACTGTTGGGCGAAGTTCACAGCACAGAATCAGATAAGTAAATTGTTGTTTTAAGTCTGTCCAAGAGAAAGGCTGCAGTAGTGAGTATAGTGGATTCTTTCTTGATTATATGTTTTTGGAGATAAGTCTCTTGATTATATAAAATATAAGCCATAGCTATTAATTTAACCTGGGGCAGTGTTTGTAGAGGAATAAGACGGTGTTATTTTCTGGGTCTGTAGATTATGAAGGAGCAAAAATGGCCTTTGCAGTGATATGTACTTCTTGTCAGATGTGGGAGTTTAAAGAGAGTTTAAGGGTTACTGCAGATTATATCTGCCATAAATGCTGTTGGATGTGAATCTTATCAGATCGAGTGGATCTGTTGGAGAGACAGATAGAAGTGATGAGGAGTTTGCAACTGCAACAGTATGTGAGGGATGGCAGTTATAGGAAGGGGGAAAATCTCAGATACAGTCACATAGATGGGTTAACTCCGGGAAGGGTGAGAGAGGTTGGCACCTTGGGCAGGAGTCTTTTCAAACAGGTATGCTGTTTTGGAAAATGTAGGGGGTGATGGATTCTCAGGGGAACGTAGCACGACAGCCAAGTTTCTGGTATTGAGACTGGCTCTCATGCAACGAGGGGTACGTCGGCTTCCAAGAGATCAATTGTGTTAGAGGATTCTGTAGTCAGAGGTACAGACAGACGTTTCTGTGGCCAGCAGAGAAAAAGCAGAATGGTGTGTAGTTTCCCTGGTGCCAGGATCATGGATGTCTCAGAGAGGGTGCAGAATGTTCTCACGGGGGAGAGGGGCCAACAAGAGGTCATTGTCCACATTGGAACCAATGAAATAGGAAGGGAAAAGGTTGAGATTCTGAAAATGAGATTACAGAGAGTTAGGCAGAAATTTTAAAAAGGAGGTCCTCAAGGGTAGTAATATCCGGATTACTCCCAGTGCTATGAGCTAGTGAGGGCAGGAATAGGAGGATAGAGCAGATGAATGCATGACTGAGGAGCTGGTGTATGGGAGAAGGATTCACATTTTTGGATCATTGGAATCTCGTTTGGGGTAGAAGTGACCTGTACAAGAAGGACGGATTGCACCTAAATTGGAAGGGGACTAATATACTGGCAGGGAAATTTGCTAGAACAGCTTGGGAGGATTTAAACTAATAAGGTGGGGGGGGGTGGGATACAAGGAGATATTGAGGAAAGAGATCGATCTGAGACGGGTGCAGCTGAGAACAGAAGTGAGTCAAACAGTCAGGTCAGGCAGGGACAAGGTAGGACTAATAAATTAAATTGCATTTATTTCAATGCAAGGGGCCTAACAGGGAAGGCAGATGAACTCAGGGCATGGTTAGGAACATGGGACTGGGATATCATAGCAATTACAAAAACATGGCTCAGGGATGGGCAGGACTGGCAGCTTAATGTTCCAGGATACAAATGCTACAGGAAGGATAGAAAGGGAGGCAAGAGAGGAGGGGGAGTGGCATTTTTGATAAGGGATAGCATTACAGCTGTGCTGAGCGAAGATATTCCCGGAAATACATCCAGTGAAGTTATTTGGGTGGAACTGAGAAATAAGAAAGGGATGATCACATTATTGGGATTGTATTATAGAACCCCAATAGTCAGATGGAAATTGAGAAACAAACTTGTAAGGAGATCTAAGCTATCTGTCAGAATAATAGGGTAGTTATGGTAGGGGATTTTAACTTTCCAAACATAGACTGGGACTGCCATAGTGTTAAAGGTTTAGATGGAGAGGAATTTCTTAAGTGTGTACAAGACAATTTTCTGAGTCAGTATGTGGATGTACCTACTAGAGCAGTTGCAAAATTTGACCTACTCTTGGGAAATAAGGTAGGGCAGGTGACTGAGGTGTCAGTGGGGGAGCACTTTGGGGTCAGCGACCATAATTCTATTCGTTTTAAAATAGTGATGGAAAAGGATAGAACAGATCTAAATTGGAGAAAGGCCAATTTTGATGGTATTAGGCAAGAACTTTCGAAAGCTGATTGGAGGCAGATGTTTGCAGGTAAAGGGACGGCTGGAAAATGGGTAGCTTCAGAAATGAGATAACAAGAATCCAGAGAAAGTATATTCTTGTCAGGGTGAAAGGAAAGGCTGGTAGGTATAGGGAATGCTGGATGACTAAAGAAATAGAGGGTTTGTTAAGAAAAAGAAGGAAGCATATGTCAGGTACAGACAGGATAGATTAAGTGAATCCCTTAGAAGAGTATAAAGAAAGTAGGAGTATACTTAAGAGGGAAATCAGGAGGGCAAAACAGGGACATGAGATAGCTTTGGCAAATAGAATTAAGGAGAATCCAAAGGGTTTTTACAAATATATTAAGGACAAAAGGGTAACTAGGGAGAGAATAGGGCCCCTCAAAGATCAGCAAAGCGGCCTTTATGTGGAGCCACAGAAACTGGGGGAGATACTAAATGAATATTTTGCATTAGTATTTACTGTGGAAAAGGACATGGAAGATATAGACTGTAGGAAAATAGATGGTGACATCTTGCAAAATGTCCAGATTACAGAGGAGGAAGTGCTGGATGTCTTGATACAGTTAAAAGTGGATAAATCCCCAGGACCTGATCAGGTGTACCTGAGAACCCTGTGGGAAGCGAGAGAAGTGATTGCTGAGCTTCTTGCTGAGATATTTGTATCATCGATAGTCACAGGTGAGGTGCCGGAAGACTGGAGGTTGGCAAATGTGGTGCCACAGTTTAAGAAGGGTGGTAAAGACAAGCCAGGGAACTATAGACCGGTGAGCCTGATCTCAGTGGTGGGCAAGTTGTTGGAGGGAACCCTGAGGAACAGGATGTACATGTATTTGGAAAGGCAAGGACTGATTCGGGATAGTCAACATGGCTTTGTGTGTGGGAAATAATGTCTCACAAACTTGATTGAGTTTTTTGAAAGAGTAACAAAGAGGATTGATGAGGGCAGAGCAATAGATGTGATCTATATGGACTTCAGTAAGGCGTTCGACAAGGTTCCCCATAGGAGACTGATTAGCAAGGTTAGATCTCATGGAATACAGGGAGAACTAGCCATTTGGTACAGAACTGGCTCAAAGGTAGAAGACAGAGGGTGGTGGTGGAGGGTTGTTTTTCAGACTGGAGGCCTGTGACCAGTGGAGTGCTACAAGGATCGGTGCTGGGCCCTCTACGTTTTGTCACTTACATAAATGATTTGGATGCGAGCATGAGAGGTACAGTTAGTAAGTTTGCAGATGACACCAAAATTGGAGGTGTAGTGGACAGCGAAGAGGGTTACCTCAGATTACAACAGGATCTGGACCAGATGGGCCAATGGGCTGAGAAGTGGCAGATGGAGTTTAATTCAGATAAATGCAAGGTGCTGCATTTTGGGAAAGCAAATCTTAGCAGGACTTATACACTTAATGGTAAGGTCTGAGGGAGTGTTGCATAACAAAGAGACCTTGGAGTGCAGTTTCATAGCTCCTTGAAAGTGGAGTCACAGGTAGATAGGATAGTCGTTTGGCATGCTTTCCTTTATGCATTATGGCATTTGGTATGCTTTCCTTTATTGGTCAGAGTATTGAGTACAGGAGTTGGGAGGTCATGTTGCAGCTGTACAGGACATTGGTTAGGCCACTGTTGGAATATTGCATGCAATTCTGGTCTCCTTCCTATCGGGAAGATGTTGTGAAACTTGAAAGGGTTCAGAAAAGATTTACAAGGATGTTGCCAGGGTTGGAGGATCTGAGCTACAGGGAGAGGCTGAACAGGCTGGGGCTGTTTTCCCTGGAGCGTCGGAGGCTGAGGGGTGACCTTATGGAGGTTTACGAAATTATGATAGGATAGGATAAATAGACAAAGCCTTTTCCCTGGGGTCGGGGAGTCCAGAACTAGAGGGCATAGTTTTAGGGTGAGAGGGGAAAGATATAAAAGAGACCTAAGGGGCAACGTTTTCACGCAGAGGGTAGTACGTGTATGGAATGAGCTGCCAGAGGATATGGTGGAGGCTGGTACAATTGCAATATTTAAGAGGCATTTGGATGGGTATATGAATAGGAAGGATTTGGGGGGATATGGGCCGGGTGCTGGCAGGTTCGGACTAGATTGGGTTGGGTATCTGGTTGGCATGGACTGGTTGGACTGAAGGGTCTGTTTCCATGCTGTACATCTCTTCGACTCTGTGACTCACTTGTCTTTCTGGGCTATTACCTTGTGGGTAACAGTGCAGAACCACAAGGAGAAGGGCAATTCCTGGCTTGCAGGCTGTCAAGCTGCAGTTTAAAGATGAAGTGTAAACATGGCAATATCCCTGAAGCAGCAGACTGTTCTGTCTCTCCTGTCACATGATTCCACCAGACAGGGCACAGTGGAAGCTGAGTACATAATTACGCTGATGTAGAACGGAAGATTGCGCAAGAAATGTCTCCATGACACATGGTGGATTGATCATCATGAATCCCATTGGAGAATAAAAAAACTTTGTCTAAAAATGGGAAACTTCATGCTGTAGTCTAAAAATTTTACATTCTAAAAACAGCATTCAGGAATAAAATTAGGGAAGAGTTCAACAAAATATTTTAGAAAGTTTGGAACTATCTTCCAACAAATGGTAGTTGATGCTGGATTCTTATGAACAAATGTTCCGACATTTTCTGTCACTACACTGCCTGAAGCTTGGTGAGATCATACAGGCACATTGCTCCCATTATGTGGGGGTATTTTGGTGAGACTTATACAACTGTTCCATAAAACAAGATGCTTCTACATCAATGCATAGTGCTACTTACTCTATTGCCCTCTGGCTTATCGTTTATAATTAAATTTTAAACCTAAGAATGATTGATCTTTGTTATCCAAAATTATTAAGAGATATGAGGTGAAGTCAGATGAAACATTATCTCATAAAACAGTGAAACAAGCTCAAGGGGTTGACATATTATTATGGCCTATGTTCTTATGGAGCCAGTGAGCAACGCAAAGAACATTGGCTCATGCAGTAGTCAGGGAGAAAGTGAGCACTGCAGATGCTAGAGATCAGAGTTGAAGAATATGGTGCTGGAAAAGCACAGACGGGTCAGGCAGCATCCGAGGAGCAGGAAAGTCAATGTTTTGAGCATTAGCCTGATGAAGAGCTTATGCTCAAAATGTCAATTCTCCTGCTCCTTGGATGCTGCCTGACTGGTCATGGTTTTTCAGCACCACACTCTTCGACTCATGCAGCAGTCAGTTAAAATGGCAGTAGCTCAATCCTGACTTGCAGGATGCATTACAAGAAATGGACATGAGTTAATTGAACAGTCTGATTTCTGAGCCTATTTGGTGTTGAGGATGCTGGGGAAGTGTCATTCAATTTCACCCCTCTGCATGGAATTTGAAAACATTACTAACACTGGTAGATTTGTCAGGAGCTGTTCTGAGGTTACATTTTGGAACCACTTTGAAAATAAAGTGAAGCCGAACGCTGTGATAGAGCATTAAGTGCAAGTGTTCACCCTGAAAGCAAACACTTTAGATCCATTATCACAGCATATCCTTAATGCAATGCACTTAAGACCCCAACATCGGTATCTGCTTTCCTGATGAAATTTCCCTCACCCATGAAATTGTATTTAATGCAAATTTTAATGTACTTGGTTGCAAGTGAAATGGTTTTCAACATATTAAACTTTCCTAATGATGCTTTGTAGGAGTGTTTCTATTTGCTTCCATTAATTACTTTGAAAGGATGTACATATTTGCTGATTAGGGATTTCAAAGTTATTCCATTTAACTGGGTAATTAATTATTATAGTTTTGGAGTTAATCACATTCATATTAAAAATGTTCAAGAGGCAGCTCATAAGTGCCCATGTGAAAATCATTGGACATTTTCTCCTTTTTGAGTTGCTACAAACTGCATGAAGGATTAACACAATATCCATCATAACTTAAAAGAACTTAAACTAACCTCATTTCTCAGCCCCTTCATAATGAACGAGCCTGCCCATAAGCTCACGTAAAACAAATTACTCATTGGTAAAGGCACCACAGGACAGCTGATGTGTGTGAGACCCAACCTCAACAAGAATCAACACAAAAGAGATGGGGTCAATATTATAAAAAGGGGTAAAAATAGGAATTAAATATTTGGCTTCGGGCAGGAGGTTGCACAGTACATTAATGCATCAAAAAGCTGCTTCATGGAATATGACCTTAAGACATAGGTGCACAGGTAGGTCATTGATCCCAGCAAGTCTGCTCTGCCATTCAATGACATCGTTGCTGACATAATAATCCTTCACGCCCCTTTCCTGCCTGTTTCCCACATAACCCTTGATTCCCTTACTAATTAAAAATGTCTTGAATATTTTCAACTGGGCCATTGTCAGCACCTTCTAATTTGGTAAAGACAGAAACAAAGTACTGTTTAGATACCTCTGTCATACACTTTGTTTCAGTGAGTAGCTTACCTTGCTTATTCCTTATGAGCCCCACTCTATCCTTCACTAACCTTTTATGTTAATATGCTGGCACATGGTGACAATGTTGTAGAAATTGCTAGACAGCAATGTGTTTGCCCCTTGACTGAGGATTGCTGACCAGCGTGGCAGGGTGTCTCTTTTGGTGACTGTGCTAATTGGCACCATAAGACAAGGCAAAGCAAGTCAAGACAGGGATACTGACAACATCCAGGTAAGCAATATGTGAACGAGTATTAACAGAGCAAAAGAGCAATGCTGAGATACAACCTGGATTAATCCTTCAGCTGGGCACATCTGTATGCAGAAAGTGTCACCACAGAAGCCTTTCAATGCTGGTTGCCAGTGTGCCATGCAATGTTGTGTTACCAGTGTGCACCTCGCCAATGCCAGTGCATTGGAGAAGTGCCACAATAATAGTGAGGTATATGCTAGATGCCAATGTCAGTGGTCAAGGGTGCATGTTCCTGGTGCTGATGGATCCTGCCCTCAGCTGCAGTTTGGTCATAAGCAATATGGAGGTCTTTTGGTGTAAGTGGTGAGCTGAATCTGTCAGGTACCTGCTCTGATTTCTATGTCAGGTTTTCTCCACATTGAGGAGAAAGTGAGGTCTGCAGATGCTGGAGATCAAAGTTGAAACTTTATTGCTGGAACAGCACAGCAGGTCAGGCAGCATCCAGGGAACAGGAGATTCGACGTTTCGGGCACAGGCCCTTCTTCAGGAATGAGCCTTCTTCATTCCTGAAGAAGGGCCTGTGCCCGAAACGTCGAATCTCCTGTTCCCTGGATGCTGCCTGACCTGCTGTGCTGTTCCAGCAATAAAGTTTCAACTTTCTCCACATTGAGTTGGTTGAGCTTGTTTGCTAAGGTAGAAAGCTGAATATTAATAAAGTGAGTTGTGCTGTCAACAAGCTGTTTAACAAGCCATAATCCCCCTTCATCGGGAACTCACTGCTGCCAGTTGTGAAAATCACCTCACCGAGTGTAAAAGATGGAAGCTGTTTCTCCTGATGTTATGATGGACCATGCCTGACTTCTTGTCCAAATCTGCCATACATCTCATCAAACCCAACATTGCTCAACTTTCTGTTCTATGACTCTAGTCAGATCTATCAACAGCTCATTGTCCAACTGAGTTCTCCATTCCCCATTCTGCACTATGACCAGCTTCTTTCCCATGTCCCCCAATGGGCTTAGAGCCTAGTGGAAATCTCTCCTCTCTGCTACAACTGTCATTACATCCTGTGGGAATCACCTGGAAAACATCAGTCTACAGGCAAACATGAGGGAGACTCTTCTCCAACTGCTTTCGCCCTCATACCAAACTTCAGTGACACTTTGATCACATTAAGTTCTCACCGGGTCTTCCACTGTTGGTGTTTCTTGACTGTTGTCAGGCTCTGAGTTGGCAGCAAGAATCTCACTGTACATTGCAATCAAACCCTAATTCAGGAAAATAGGTGAGGACTGAGGCATAGACAGAGGAATGGGTGAAGTTACCAAAACACAAAACTTCTTCTTCAAGAAGGAAAAGAAAGACAGCGAGTTTATTGGCTGTAAACAGTTTTGCATCTGTGTCCTCTACATCTGTGAGGTGGAGATACCAGTGTTGCTCTGGGGTGGACAAGGTCAGCAGTCACACAGCACTAGGTTATAGTCCAACACGTTTATTTGAAATCACAAGCTTTTGGAGAGCTGTCCGTTCGCCTGACGAAGGGGCTGTGCTCTGAAAGCTTATAATTTCAAATTAACCTGTTGGACTATAACCTGGTGTCATATGACTTCTGACATCTATACTTGTAGCAGTCTGGTGATGAGATAAAGATCAGTTAGCAAACACAATTCTGATTTAGACTTTGATGACAAAGAAATTATTGACTTGTCCTAAGTATGGGTCAGAAATCTATTCCAAGAACACTGATATTCTCATGGCTTATTAATACTTTCAACACTACAAAGAGGTTTTACCAAAAACCTCTTCATCTCTCTAGCCCTCTAATCAATGTATGGCAGTGTTCCAATGGCATAGTCAAAAGTTAGCTTCATAAATTCAATTTCCATTGCAATGTAATTCAACTCTGAATGTGAGTGTCTATAGCTTCCAATAATGTGGCTTTGTGTTTTAATGCAGAACAGCGGGACTCATTTTAATTAGTCTGATACACCTAAGTATGCTATGCTTCAGTTGAGAGGCTGTGATTTCCGTTGACACCTCATACAGCAAGACATCGTCTAACACACCCTAAATTGCTGGGTGTCCCTGCAAGTACCATCTCTTGCTGACTGGTCAGTTGCAACAGCTGCACAAACTCACCAACAATGAATTGACCGTCAGAAAGCAGACCTCCCGAGCTGTCAGTCTGCACTGGAAACATGTGGGAAACCTTGCCCAGAAGACTCGAAGGGGGAGCCAGTCATCAAGCTTAGGGGCGACAGGGTGGCTCAGTGGTTAGCACTGCTGCCTCACAGCACTAGGGACCCGGGTTCGATTCCAATCTCGGGCGACTGTCTGTGTGGAGTTTGCACATTCTCCCTGTGTCCTCCGGGTGGTCCGGTTTCCTCCCACAATCCAAAAATGTGCATGTTAGGTGAATTAGCCATGCTAAATTGCTCATAGTGTGAGGTGCATTAATCAGGGATAAATATGGGGAGTGCATCACTCTTTGGAGGGTCGGTGTGGACTTGTTGAGCTGAGGGGCCTGTTTCCATA
Organism: Chiloscyllium plagiosum; assembly: GCF_037043375.1. NCBI lineage: Eukaryota > Metazoa > Chordata > Chondrichthyes > Orectolobiformes > Hemiscylliidae > Chiloscyllium > Chiloscyllium plagiosum. The sequence continues at coordinate 93,043,558 of NW_028270144.1, forward strand.
CTGTAGGGAATCTAATCTAAAATGGTTGGGCTGTTTAGAATATCCAAACTGTGGTGGTAGTAAAAATTTTGTAAACAATTAAACTGTAATTGCTGATCCATTCTGCCATGGTGAGAGTTGTAAGATGGAGTGATAAAAACTATCTCGTTGGGTGAGTGGAGTAAAAAATATTATATTAGATATTTTTGATTGCATAAAACATAAATCCTTGCTTTTAAGCAATTTTGTTAAGTAGTTTTCTATTACCTGCATCTGTGGCAGTCACCACCAGCATATATTCTGCTCGAATCTCTCTATCTAGACTCTGCACGAGGCTGAGACTTCCATTTGCTGAGATTGAGAATTTGCCATCTTCATTTCCAAGGTTAATCTGGTAGGTCAGCTTACTGTTGGAGCCCAGATCATCATCACGTCCCAGTACCTGGGAAACACAGCAGGGTCAGACCAAGTAACTGTCTCCAATAACAATGTTTCAGAAGTGGTTCTGCATCATATCAATGCATTTATCCTGAAAGTCCACTGCTTATAATATTTCATTGAATGTTTGAAGTGTTTTGTCATTTCTATCTACAGTTCAGTCAGAGAATGATTAGTGTTAAAATATCAACTTCCAAATGAATTGATGTGAATGTCATAGTATTTTGACAGGTCTAAGACTCCTTTATAGTGAATTGTTTTTGTCACACTGTTACGCAGACTTTATCTGATTTGATACTGAATACATATTGTGTTGATTTAAGTCACAGTCTATCACACATTCTTGAGTAATCTCATTGTGACAAAAATGGCAAGTCACCCTTAAGACTCTTCCATGTCACCTAACAAAAATAACAAGAAGCAATTCAACAACTGTATGTCTCTTTACAAATGAAATTCAGACTTTATGAACAGAGTTCTCAAAGGTATGAAAACTACTATAAATGCCTTTCGGAAATGGCTGCATGTTCACTAGCAGAGGATGGATAATAGTAACAAAAACAGAAATTGCTGGAAAAGGTCTGGCAGTGTCTGTAGAGAGAAATCGGTGTTAAAGTTTCGGGTCCAATGACCCTTCTTCAGAACTGATGGTAGCTAGGAAAAGGATGTTTTTTATACAGAAGATGATAGGTGGAGATAGAGGCCAAGGAGAGAGAAAATCAGTTGGACAGATGAAGGATTGGGGCTTAAATATCTAGGAGAAAGAATAGTGCTATTAGTCTGGAGAATTATGTGTGGTAGCAGCCTGTGTAATGACAAGGCCTGGTGTGTTGGAGTGGGTGAAGATATGGGGAAAGGTGCTCAAGCCCTAAAATTGTTGAATTTGATATTCAGTCCAGAAGGCTGCAAGGTTCCCAAGTGGAAAATGAGGTGTTGTTCTTCCAGCTTGCACAGAGCTTCATTGGGGCACTGCAGCAAGCTGACGACAGATGTTGGTTCGTGAACAAGGTGGTTATTGAAGTGGCAACAACTGGAAGCTCAGGGTCTTTTTCACAGACAGACCGTAGATGGTCCACAAAGTGGTCACCAAGTCTATTATCCATTTCCCCAATGTGGAGGAGACCACATTGTAAGCAATGAATAAAGTAGACTAGATGGAGTGAAGTGCATCTGGAAGGTATGTCTGGGGCCTTGGATAGCGAGTAGGGAGGAAGTAAAGGGTAAGGTGCTACACCTTCTGTGGTTGCAGAGCAAGGTGCCATGTGGCTGTAGGGGGGTTTGGGACTAGAGGAGGAATGGATCAGGGTGTCCCATAGGGAACGATCCATGCAGATAGCTGACAAGGGAGGGGATGGGAATATGCATCTGGTGGTGACGTCTCACAGGAGGTGGTGGATGCTGGTGGGATGGTAAGTAAGGACAAGGGGGACCCTAATGCTATGGTGGGAGGGAAGAGAGGTCGTGAGGGCCAAAGTGGGTCAGTCCTGGCTTAGAGTCCTGTCAAATATTGTGCAGGGGAGCCTTCGGTTGAAGAAGAAGGTGGTCATTTCGGAGGCCCCCTTATCAAAGTGCATATCATCAGAACAGACGTAATGGAGATGGAGGAACTGGGAGAATGGAATAGAGTCTTTACAGGAAGCCAGGTATGAAGATGTATAGTAACTATTAGAGTCGGTGGGTTTGTAGTGGATATTGGTGACCAGAAATGGAAACAATGATATCGAGGAAGGGAAGGAAAGAATCAGAGATGGATCAAGCAAAGGTGAGAGCAGGGTGGAAATTTGAAGTGAATTAGATAAACTTTTCTAATTATAGAAGAGAGAGGGAAACAGCATTGATGATGTCATTGATATACCAGAGAGAGAGTTGAAGGTGGGAATAGGACTGGAACAAGGAATGTTCCGCATACCCAACAAAGAGATAGGCATAACTGGGGCTCATGCAGGTATCATGGCCAGCCCTCTGACCTGGAACTGGGAGGAGTTAAGAGAGAAGTTATTCAGGGTGAGGATAAACTCGACCAGGCAGAGCAGGGTGTGATGGTTCAGGCCTTTATTCCATGAAGAAGCGGAGAATTCTGAACCCATCTTGATGGGGGAATGGACATGTAAAGAGAATGAGCGGCCATGGAAAAGAGCAGGCGATTGGAGCGATATTGTACAAGGTGATAGTCAGGCCACAAACTGAAAATTCTGAAACTGATGTAAAACATCAGAGGAGTCACGGATGTAAGTGGGATGGGACTGGACTAGGGGAGAAAAAAACTGATTGGAGGTAGGAAGAGATGAGTTCTGTGGGACAGGAACAGGCAGAAACAGTGGGTCTGTTGTGGATTTTGTGAAGAAGATAGAAGTAGCCTTTCTGAGCAGGACTGAGGGGCCTCTGTACTGTCTGCAATACCACTTCAGATTAAGCTTCCTTAGACAGATATAAAAGATTGCACTATTCAAAGGCAAGTTGCTGTCCAAGTCAACATTTATATTTCAATCAACATCTAAAATAGATTATTTGATCACACATCTTATTGATGTTCATGGGAACTTGTTATTCGTTAATTGGCCTGTTGTGTTTTTTTACATTAGCTGGAAGCGTTTCCTTTCTTCATTATAAAAATGATGTAATTATGAAGAGAAATGTGATGCACGGTTTACGAAGGTAACACCCCAGACCAACTAATGTTTCAGCTCCATATGCTTTTAGCCATGTTTTTTTAGAAACTTTAGCATCTGAAGGAGCTGTCAAAAAAAAGCTCTACTTGATGGCAGATACTCACGGTTGAAATGAAATTTGAACAGAAGCCTGAAAACATGCAACATGATGAAAAGAATCTTGAGGTCAAGCATCAGTTTAGCGCAAGGTGTTATCTTGGCAAAGGAGTTGAAGCTTTTGCTAGGAACAACCAACCAGAGAATCATTAAGGGACTGATTGCCCTTTAAATCACTTATGAGCATTCACTAAAGTGGTTTAATGGCATTTCAGTCAACAATACTTAACCTTAGGGATATAGACAGGTTACATGAATGGGCAAGTGAACTATAATGCAGGGAAATGTGATGTTCTGCACTTTTACAGGAAAAGTTAAGAAATGAATGTCATCTAGATGGAAAAAGACTGCAGGAAGCTAAAGAACAGAAGATTTGGGATTTCTTGACTGTGAATAATAAAAAGTTAGCATTCATGTTCAGCAGGTAAGAGGGAAGGCAAAATGGAATGTTGGTCTTTGTTTCAAAAGGAATGGAGTGTAAAAATAAGGAGGTTTCGCTAAAGTGGTACAAGGCAATAGTCAGGCCACAATAGTCAGGAACATTGTGAACAGTTTGGGCCCCATGTCAAAGGAAATTGGAGGCAGTCCAGAGAAGATTCACTAGGGGCTGATGTTAGGTATGGAGGTTGAGTAGGTTGGGACTGTACATGTTGGAGTTTCGAAGAATATGATGTGAACTGGTTGAAAGCTCCTTAGAGTACTTGATGAAGTAGATGCAGAAAAGTTATTTTCCCTTCTGGGAGAGTCTAGGACCAGAGGGCATACACACAGAATATGGTGTCACACTTTTGAGACAGAGATGAGGAGGAATTCCTTCTCTCAGGGAATTGTGAATCAGTGGAATTCTGTATGACAGAGGGCAGTTGAAGCTGGATAATTAATTATATTCAAGGCTGAGGTAGACAGTGTTTTAATTTGGAACAGAATCAAAGGGGAATAGGCAGGAAAGTGGATTTGAGGATTATCAGATCAGCCATGGTCTCATGGAATGGCAAAGCAGATTTGATGGGCTAAGTTGCTTACTTTTGTTCCTTTGTTTAATGGCATTCTATCTTTATGTCCTTCCCAACAACAAGCAGCTCTACTGGGAATAAATAAGCTGTGGCTGAAGATTTTGAGTGCTTCTTAAAACTATACCACACTATACTGTTGACTCAGTGCTGGAGGTTATCAAGGTTTCAATACAATCAAGATTTCCTGTGGGCATCACTGGAAAAGATCAAGTCCTCAGTTGTAACTTCATAGACAACTAATATGAGTTACCAAGAAATTGAGAGTGCTTATCATGGACACTTTGCAAGAGATCCCATCTAGTGTACAAGAGGAATAGAAGGGGGATGAAAGTAGGCAGATCAGGAGCAGCTTAAAAATATGTTGCTGGAAAAGCACAGCAGGTCAGGCAGCATCAAAGGAACAGGAGAATCGACGTTTCGGGCATAAGCCCTTCTTCAGGAATGAGGAGGGTGTGCCAAGCAGGCTAAGATAAAAGGTAGCAAGGAGGGACTTGGGGGAGGGGCGTTGGGAATACGATAGGTGGAAGGAGGTTAAGGTGAGGGTGATAGGCCAGACAGGAGGTGAGGGCGGAGAGGTCGGGAAGAAGATTGCAGGTCAAGAAGGCGGTGCTGAGTCTGAGGGTTGGGACTGAGAAAAGGTGGGGGGAGGGGAAATGAGAAAGCTGGAGAAATCTGCATTCATCCCTTGTGGTTGGAGGGTTCCTAGGCGGAAGATGAGGTGCTCTTCCTCCAGGCATCGTGTTGCCATGGTCTGGCGATGGAGGAGGCCAAGGACCTGCATGTCCTTGGCGGAGTGGGAGGGGGAGTTAAAGTGTTCAGTTATGGGGCGGTTGGGTTGGTTGGTGCGGGTGTCCCAGAGGTGTTCTCAACACGGATGTTTACTAAAAACCGACTGAGTCCCACAGCTACCTAGATTACACCTCCTCCCACCCTGCCCCCTGTAAAAACACCATCCCATATTCCCAATTCCTTCGCCTTCGCCGCATCTGCTCCCAGGAGGACCAATTCCAGTACCAGACAATCCAGATGGCCTCCTTCTTCAAAGACCGCAATTTCCCCTCAGACGTGGTTGACAATGCTCTCCACCGCATCTCCTCCACTTCCTGCTCCTCCGCCCTTGAACTCCGCGCCTCCAATCGCCACCAGGACAGAACCCCACTGGACCTCATGTACCACCCCACCAACCTCCAGATACATCATATCATCCTTCGTCATTTCCGTCACCTCCAAACAGACTCCACCACCAAGGATATATTTCCCTCCCCACCCCTATTAGCATTCCGGAAAGACCACTCCCTCCGCGACTCCCTCATCAGATCCACAGCCCCCACCAACCCAACCTCCACTCCCGGCACCTTCCCCTGCAACCGCAAGAAATGCAAAACTTGCGCCTACACCTCCCCCCTCACTTCCCTCCAAGGCCCCAAGGGATCCTTCCATATCCGTCAGAAATTCACCTGCACCTCCACACACATCATTTACCTCATCCACTGCACCCAATGTGGTCTCCTCTACATTGGGGAGCCAGGCCGCCTACTAGCGGAACGTTTCAGAGAACACCTCTGGGACACCTGCACCAACCAACCAACCCAACCGCCCCGTGGCTGAACACTTGAACTCCCCCTCCCACTCCGCCATGGACATGCAGGTCCTTGGCCTCCTCCATCGCCAGACCATGGCAACATGATGCCTGGAGGAAGAGCGCCTCATCTTCCACCTAGGAACCCTCCAACCACAAGGGATGAATGCAGATTTCTCCAGCTTTCTCATTTCCCCTCCCCCCACCTTATCTCAGTCCCAACCCTCAAACTCAGCACTGCCTTCTTGACCTGCAATCTTCTTCCCGACCTCTCCGCCCCCACCCCCTCTCCGGCCTATCACCCTCACTTTAACCTCCTTCCACCTATCGTATTCCCAATGCCTCTCCCCCAAGTCCCTCCTCCCTACCTTTTATCTTATTCCTGAAGAAGGGCTTATGCCCGAAACATCGATTCTCCTGTTCCTTTGATGCTGCCTGACCTGCTGCGCTTTTCCAGCAACACATTTTTAAGCTCTGATTTCCAGCATCTGCAGTCCTCACTTTCTCCTAGATCAGAAGCAGCTACTGTTGAAGAGGGAGAACAGAGGAGAGGAGGATATGAACTCTCCTTTAAGGATATCCTCACAAATTTCCAGCCACCAGAGAGATATGTGCAAGAATCCCTGCTCACTAGATTCCAAATCCACACTGAAGTCAGCTGATGTGAGTTAGCCAATGGAGTCCACAGATTAATTGGGGGTGCTTATTGTGCAGTGATAATGTCCCTACCTCTGGACCAGAAGGCCTAGGTGTAAGTCCCTTCATTCTTGATGAAGGGCTTTTGCCCGAAAGGTCAATTTTCCTGCTCCTCGGATGCTGCCTGACCTGCCATGCTTTTCCAGCACCACTCTAATCCAGAATCTGGTTTCCCGCATCTGCAGTCTTCACTTTTGCCTGGGTTTAAGTCCCACCTGCTCCAGAGGTGTATCAAAACATGTTGCACAGGTCGATTAGAAATATCCACACCTTAATTGGAGTGAGTGTGAGGAACCTGTAAATACTCTCCACAAATAAGCACTTGAGAGCTAAGCCTGTAATTGTCACCTTTAGCTCCTCCATCCACGTTCAAGTTGTGGTAATAAACAATTAGAACCAAAATTCATGCTGAAACCAGACTTCCTCCATTTTAATTTAATCCCCTACCTCTCTTCCAACCCTTCCTTATTCCTGGTGGCCATGTGTCTTAATTTATTGTATAGCTGATTACTTGGGTGATTTGATGTTGGTTTAATTTTTTTTTATAAATGTCAAGCCCTTGTGGACCTTTGTGGCTCGGTGGTAATGTCCCTAATTCTGAGATAGGAGGTCTGGATTCAAGTCTCATTTACACTGGAGGTGTATAATAAAAAGAAAAAGACTTTCAAATAAGTATTTTTTATGAACACAGCACCTATTTAGTACCTCTTTTATTGTGTCCTGCTAGACACTCTAACCACTTCCTATCAGCTTGATGATCTCTATAAATTTTTACATGCAGTTGTGGTGGAATTGACCAGAGGTGAAACTGACTAGACCATTGTATACTTCAACACCAGAAATTTTACAGAAATTTGCCTGACAATACAGTAATTGCTAAAATAGATTTCACATAGCTTGAATATCACTTTCTTTAGTTTGATTAAATATAAATAAAGGCAAGTATATTAAGAATCAAAATAGCTGCCACAGTACGCAAAGAAGATATTTCTCAAAAGTTAATCTGCTAAATACCTGATGCACAATTTGTGGAACTGTACTTGTATTCTCCATGAGATGAAAAGTCACTTGCATGGGCTGGATGATGGGTGCAAAATCGTTGAAATCCCTGAGTATAACATTGACAGTAGCTGTCCCTGACTTGGGACTCTTTCCATCATCCAACGCAAATACCACAAAGGAATACCATGGAGTTTTTTCACGATCCAATTTTCCAGAAACTGAGATTAGTCCCGTGACTGAATCAATGCAAAAGTCCTTGCTGCTAAGAACATATCGAACTTGCCCATTTTTGCCTTCATCAGAGTCAGTAGCTGAAACGATGAGCAAATCTGAGCCACGAGGTATATTTTCATCCACTGTGACAGTATAAATGTTTTCCATGAAGATAGGACTGTTGTCATTAACATCAGTAATGATTACTGTAATGCTTATTGAGGAAGATAGTGGTGGCTCTCCTTTATCTGAAGCAATCACATCTATCATAACCCTTTCCACTAGTTCTCTATCAAGATCTCCAATGATGCTAAGTTCTCCGCTTGTTGTGTTGATGCTAAACTTGTTTCTTGTGAGTTCCTGCAGAGAGTATTCAATCTGGCCATTGAGCCCACTATCCAGATCCACAGCAGAAACTGTCATTATTACTGAACCAATGGAAGTATCTTCTGGAATGTAGATAGTGTTCACAGTTTTAAACTCAGGTGTGTTATCATTTACATCATTGAGCTTCACAGTTATCCATGCACTGCTTGTGAAACGTGTCGAATCACATTGAGCTTGATCAACAGCTTGCACAATTAAAGCATAGACAGATTGGTGTTCTCGATTTAATTTCTTTTCGACTGTAACTACAGCATTTCTGTCAACTGCAAACTGCCCATTGAGATCCCCTGAGATTATTTTAAATGTCAAAGCAGCGTTTGGACCTGGATAACAAACAAAATAAGAAACATTAAACAACATTTAACAACATTTAATCATTCATATAACATACATATAGGGCATTTCCTACCCATTCCAAACTTCACTGCAAGACTATCAACAATCTCTATATATAGGCGATGGTGGTGTCATGGGAATGTCAATGGATTAATGATCCAAAGATCCAGGTTAATTCCCTGGGGCCTTGGGTTCAAATCTTTTTCTTGAGAGCTGTTGGAATTTGATGAATAAATGTGTAATGTTAAAGCTAGCATCAATAGCTCTTGTTTATTAATGATCTTCAGGGGAGAAACTCCGCCATCCTTCTGACTCTCATGTGAGTCCAGACCCACAGCAATGTCTCTAAAACAGCTACACCTCTAAAATTGGAGCAGAGCAGGCCAGTCAGCCCTTCCAGCTATTCAAGGCGACACGGTGGCTCAGTGGTTAGCACTGCTGCCTCACACCACCAAGGACCCAGGTTTGATTCCCGCCCCAGACGACTGTCTGTGTGGAATTTACACATTCTCCCTGTGTCTGTGTGAGTTTCCTCCAGTTTCTTCCCACAAGTCCAAAGATGTGCAGGTCAGATGAATTGGCCATGCTAAATTGCCCATAGTGTTAGGTTCATTAGTCAGAGGGAAATGGGTCTGGGTGGGTTACTCTTCGGAGGGTCGGTGTGGACTTGTTGGGTCAAAGGGCCTGTTTCCACACTGTAAGGAATCTATTCGATTTGATTGTGGCTGGTTGTCTAACTCAATACCCTTGTTCCTTTTTTTTCCCATACCGTATGATCCCTTTGGCTACAAGAACTATATCAAACTATATTCTTGAAAAAATTCACTGTTTTCTCCTCAACTACTTTCTGTGGCAGAGACACCGCTTCTAGGTGGCTCAAAAAGCACATAAGCACAAAGAACAACCTGACATCATTCAAAAGCAATGGAGAGCAGCAGCCAGTCTCAAACATGGTGCTCCCAGAAGTCAATTAGTCAAAGGAAGAGGAAATGAAAGTTAAAAGGATCACAGCAACTAATAGATACTGGAATACTAATATGCTTTTGAAATCACAATCACCAGGACATGTAAGCACATGACTGATCAAACTGTGCCAGGCCTGCTTCCAATAGGATTAAACCGTTCTCCTTGAGTTTAAATTTGACGACAACAGCTGCATTCAATTTATGGATTATTGAATTGAATTGAATTGAATTTATTGTCACGTGTACCGAGGCTTAGTGAAAAGCTTTGTCTTGTGAGCAATACAGGCAGATCACAGAGTTAAATAGCATAGATAAATGAATAATAGGTAAACAGCGACAAAACCAAAACACAGGCACAGGCGAATGCTAAGGGTTTGTGAATCCATTCAGTATTCTAACAAGAGTAGAGTAGAAACTGTTAAAAAAAAAGCTGATGCGTATGTTCAGGCTTCTGTACCTTCTCCCCAATGGTAGAGCTTGTAGAAAAGTATTACCAGGGTGGGATGGAACTTTGAAAATGATGGCGGCCTTTCCTTGACAGCGGGCCTGGTAAATGGATTCTGTAGATGGGAGGTTGGCCTTTGTGATTGTCCGGCCAGAGCTCACCACTCTCTGTAACTGTCTCTGATTTTGAATGGTACAGTTGCCATACCAAGTAGTGATACATCCAGACAGAATGCTCGCGATTGCGCCCCTATAAAAGTTGGCAAGGGTATTCGCCATCATGCCAAATTTTCTCAGCTGCCTGAGGAAGAAGAGATTTTATTGGGTGTTTGTAACCAGTGCGTCCACATAAAGAGTCTAAAAATGCTTGTTGTGGATGACCACTCCCAGGAGCTTGACACTCTCCACTCGTGCTGTTAATGTGTAGGGGGGCATGAGTAACATCCCACCGAAAGTCAATAATGAGTTCCTTGGTTTTGCCAGCATTAAGGTTGTTCTCAGTGCACCGTTTTTCCAGGTCTTCCACCTCCCATCTGTTTCATCGCCAAATGTGATTCGACCGACTATGGTGGTGTCATCGGCGCAATTGTAAATGGCATTAGTCTGGTATTTGGCGACGCAATCATGGGTATACAGTGAGTACGGTAAGGGGCTCAGTATGCACCCCTGGGGGGCTCCTGTGTTGAGTGTTAGTGAGGATGAACTATTGTCTCCAGTCTTCACTGATTGTCACCTGTGGGTCAGGAAACAGGATCCAGTTGCAGGGAGTGGGGCTTAGTCCGAGATCACTAAGTTTAGTAATTAGTCTCGAGGGGATAATACTGTTGAAGGCTGAACTGTAGTCAATGAGTAGTACTCTTATGCAGCTGTTCTTGGTGTCAAGATGTTCTAGGAACGAGTGAAGGGCAAGTGGTATGTCGTTCTGATGTGGGTCTGTTGGTCTGATAGGCAAATTGGAGTAGGTCAAGAGTAGTGGAGAAGTTGGAGTTGATTAATGCCATGACCAGTCTGTCAAAGCACTTCATGGTCACTGAAATTAGGGCCACTGGGCGGTAGTCAATGAGACATGCCGCATGAGCCTTCTTAGGCACAGGGATGATGTTGGCCCTCTTGGAACAGACAGGGACAGTGGCCTGCTGCAGGCTGTGGTTGAAGATGTCCGAGAAGACCTCTGCCAGTTGGTCTGTGTATGCTCTGAGTGCACAGCCTGGTGCTCCGTCTGGTCCCATCGCTTTCCTTGGATTCACACAAAGGAAAACTGACCTCTGATGCAGTGACTGTTGGGATTAGATACAGTCTGACAGAAGTTTTAATAAATGAGAAGAAAACAAGGGTTTCACTGTGCCTTTGTTTTATAGGTCAAGTAACTGAAACTCAACATTTTCAAACTGACTCCAACTTCATTATACTTATCCCTCGGCTGATTTATTTCCTTCTGACTGGTCACTTTCATTGCTTTTCTAGGACATTGTGTATCCCCAACCATTACAAGATACATGCAAATAGGCACAGGCAGTTCCATTGGCATGTCAAAAATAAGTCAACTTGGAAGATCAGAATTGGAAACTGAATACTTAATCATAGATGTTTGCATAGCTGGTGCTTTTGTGATTTTGGTAGAGATTTTTATTACATTATAAAAAGACTGGATTTTAATACACTATAGGATAAAGATACATGCCATGTTAATTTCACATTTCTGTATCCAAATGACCAGGTTGCATTGTTGACTGATGCTTAACAAGTGGAGGCAGCAAAAGCAGTCAACTCTATCTTTCAGATTCTGTTATTTCTGGACACAAATGGTGATGGTAATAATGTCACTTGTAAAGTCCGGATATGCATAAGGTTGCTGTAAAAATAGTGTTCAAAGGCTAAGGAGGAGGAGTGAGTCACACCAGCAGCTGTCAGGCAAGCAAGATTTCCTTTTAATGTGAATGAATAGTTACACATTCCAGTATTCAAACATGAATAAACCAAAGTGAGAGACACAACCTGCCGGTAAAGATTTTGTTTCCTCTGCACAGGCAACTATAGCAGCATTAAACATTCATAGGAATAGCACCAACAGAATTGCAGGCATTGACATTGTTATCCGTAATGATTGATACAGTGTGAAAGGAACATGCTCCTGCTAAATGTTCAATTTCCCCCCCATCCGACTCTTGTACACTACTTTGTTGACGAGATGGACAGGCATTATAATGTTGATGACAACCCTCCCTTCCTTCCCACTACTAATATGAACTTCATGAAATGTGGTGGAGGAGGAGGCTGGAGGGTGCAGACCACTTTTATCTTACTCAGTCCTCCCCTTTGTCTCATTACAAGCAAAACTGGCCCACAATGCGGTCTAAAGGATCAAGACAGATGACAGAGGGGTCTTTATCAAACTCCTCAATCCACATGAGGTGCACATTTTTCATCAAGTCGGAGAAGAGAGCAGACATTCATGTCAGGGCAGAGAGACAGCAAAGCAGCCAACCCGGAAAGCTTCATTGTGATGTGCTGCACTGCACTCCCATTAATACCTTATTCCTAAACTGCACAAGCTTTTATCCATCTTTACCAACAAATTCCCTCTATTCTCTTACACAGGTATCACCGGCACAAGCCAACTTTCACCAGGAAGAAGCTAACTTCATCTCCTCTTCCTACTCTAATGAAGGAACAACTGAAAGCCCAGAGGATGCACCAACATGGTTTTCACCTGCACCTTCCACCAGCTCAGACACCTGCACCTCTGTGCATACTCTTAGGCTTGGGAATACAATCTGATGAGCAGATTCCTGACACTGGTGAAATTTAACTTTAACCAAAAAAAACTGGAATTAAAAGCTAGTTTAATGGTGAACATGTGACCATTGTCAGTTGTCATAGAAAAAAGGTCTGGTTCTCTAATGTCCTTAAGGGAAGCAAATCTGTTATTCTTACCCACTCTGGTCCACAGCAAGGTGTTTAACTTTTAGCTGAAATGGCCTAGCATGTCACTCAGTTCGAGTCCCATAAGGAATGGGTAATAAACGCCGGCCCACCCAAAGATGCCTACATCCCATGAACAAATTACAAAAGAACACTGTGTAAGATTGTGATAGAAGCTGGCCTGCACACATCATTCCACATTTACATTCAGTTTGTGAAGGAAAGTACAGTATTATGATTTCACACATCTCTGGAAGGAATGTTTAATTCTATGTTTCAGCTTTTTCAGGCAGCACATTGCCATTCAAGGTTGGGAGATGTACTTTGGACAGCTTATGTGTGTGCACTCATAATGTTTTGATCATACAGAGGAGCTACATAAATCACTGACTCACACAAGTTCAGGACCATCCTAAGGGATTGTCAAGCATTCCAGGGCAACTTAACAGTCTGTTCACACCTCAAAACATTGAAGGGTTATCGATGAGGGAAAGGTCAAAAGGAGATTCCACAGGATTTCTCTCAAGCTGCCGGCAATTGTGAGAAATTTCACTGCAAAGTATTCAGATGTGAAATCCCAAGAGCAGCCTAAACAGTGACTTAACCTCGGTGCCATGTGTCAGTACATTGTCTCACTGACCGCTACTAGTATGAAATGTAATAAGCAGATACCGGAAAGTCAGATCAACCCCTCAAAAATGTCAATTGTGCAATCAGATGGAAGATGAGTCATTTAGCTGGTAAATTAGAAAGTAAAAGACTGATAAAAAAAAAAGGCCCACATATCGTTTGTACTAAGCGGGGGCTGCTTGCTAGATTATCAACAAAATATTAGACAATTAAATGAAGTCCAAATCTAGTTCATTCATCCTGAAAGCAGGTTAGAATGAGGTTATCTCAAAGTCAATGATACCATTATCAAAAGATTGCTACCATAGAGTCATAAAGTCCTACAGCACAGAGACAGGCCCATTGGCCCAAACTGGTCCATGCCAACCAAAATGTCCACCTGTACTAATCCCATTTCCCTGCACTTGGCCTATATCTTTCTAAGCCTTTTTTATCCGTGTATTTGTCCAAATGCCTTTTAAATGTTGTTAACATAGCCGCCTAAACCACTTCCACTGGCAGCTCATTCCATATGTGTACCACCCTCTATGTAAAAAGGTTGCCCCTCAGGTTCCCTTTTATTCTTTCCTCTCTAACCTTAAACTGATGCTCTCTAGTTTGTGATTGCCCAACCCTGGGAAAAAGATTGAGTGCAATCACCCTTTCCATGGCTCTCATGATCTTATACACTTCTTAAGATTCCTCCTCAGTGTCTTACACCCTAAAGAAAAAGTCCTAGCTCGCCCAACCTCAGACCATTGAGTCCTGACAACATCCTTGTAAATTTCTTCTGCATTATTTCCAGTTTAATAGTATCTTTTCTATAGCAAGGTGACTAAGTCTAACCGCAATACTCCAAGTACGGCCGCACCAACATTTTGTATAACTTCCCAACTTCTGTACTCAATGCCCTGACTAGTAAAGGCCAGTGTGCCAAAAACCTTCTTCACTGCCCTGTCTACTGTGACTCTACTTTCAGAGAACCATACACCTGAACTCCAAGGTTCCTCTATTCCACTACACTCCGTAAGGCTCTACTATTCACCATGAAACTCCTACCTTGATTCGACTTTCCAAAATGCAAGATCTCACACTTAGCTATATTAATCTCTATTTGCCATTTCTCGACCCATTTCCCCAGCTGATCAAAGTTTTGCTGCAATTTTTGATAACCTCTCTCACTGTTCATAATACCGCCTATTTTAGTGTCATCAGCAAACTTACTAATCATGCCTTGTACATTCTCATCCAAATCATTGATATAGATAACAAACAGTAATGATCCCTGAGGCACTCCACTAGTCACAGGCCTCCAGTCAGACAAGCATCCTTCCACTATTACCCTCTGCTTCCTACATCAAGCCATTTATGTGTCCAATTTCCCAGCTCCCCATGGACTCCCTGTGATCTAACCTTCTAGAGCAGCCTACTGTGTGGAACCTTATCAAAGGCCTTACTAAAATCCATATAATTGTGTCTACCACCCTGCCCTCATCAACCTTCCTGGTCACCTCATCAAAGAATATAAAAAATTTGTGAGGTATAATCTTCCATGCACAAAGTCATGCTGATTATTCCTAATCAAACCCTGATGAAGGGCTTTTGCCCAAAACGTCAATTTTACTGCTCCTCGGATGCTGCCTGACTGCTGTGCTTTTCTAGCCCCACTCTAATCTAGACTCTGGTTCCCAGCATCTGCAGTCATTGTTTTTACCTAATCAAACCTTGTCTTTTGAAATTCATTAATATCTTAACTCTCCTCTCAAGTAATTTATCTAGCCCAGATGTTCGACTTACTCGTCTATAGTTCCCAGGTCTTCCTTGCAGACCTTCTTGAATAAGGACACAATATTCGCTACCCTCCAGTCTTCCTCACCCATGGCTAATGATGATGTAAAAATATTAGCCTGGGCCCCCACAATTTCCTCTCTAGCCTCTTGCAATGTTTGTGAATAAATCTGGTCAGGACCAGGAGATTAATCCACCTTCATGCATTATCCATTGAATACATCCAACACTTCCTCTACTGTGATAATGGACTGTCCACAAGATGTGACCACTGACTTCCCCAGGTTCCCAAGTCTTCATGTCTTTCTCCAAGGTAAACACAGAGGAGAAATATTCCTTGAGGACCTTGCCTATCACTTGTGGTTCTACACATACATGTCCACTTTGGTCCTCAAGAGGTCATATTCTCTCTCTAGTTATTCTTTTTCCTTAAATATACTTAAACAGCCTCTTTGGATTCACCCCAATGTTCACAGCCAAGGCTATCTCGTACTCCCTTGCAGAATTACATTTTATTTTGCTCAAAAACTGCATGAATCCATGTAGGATTCTGTAAATCCGTCTTTTAGATGAGAATTAGTCTGAATATTGTGGCACACAGTCTCACACAGGGCACCTCACATCTTCAATGCATTGTCTGGGTCGACATGACACCAATTGTTAAAGTTCACTTGAAAATTTAACTTTAAAAAAGTTCTGTGATTAACATATGAAAGAACTGAAATCAACATGGTCATTCTGAAAGATGAGAGACTTAACAAACAATCCAGGTCTTTTTCAGTATATAATTTCAGTTCCATCACACTGTAAACCTTTGCTATAAATTCTGCATCTTACAATCTTATTCTCTACAACCACCTGATGAAGGAGAAGCACTCTGAAAGCTAGTGCTTCCAAATAAACCTGTTGGACTATAACCTGTTTTGTGTGATTTTTAACTTTATTTACCGTATCCTCCTGTTTTTTGCCTCACTTGCACATGGCACTGGAGGTAATCCGGAGGTTACCATTGACGACGTCCTGGTTTTTTAACTTTTTTCCTAGCTCTCTATAATCAGTCGGCAGGACCTCATCCCTATTTCTACCTATGTCATTTGTGCCAAAGTGTACAATGACTCCTGGCTGCTCACCCTCCTCCTTGACAACATTCTGCAGCTGCTGCTAGACATCCTGGACTCTGGCACCCAGGAGACCACAGAACCTCCTGTCTCTCCCCCTAACTATCGAGTCTCCTGTCGATTCCCCAGTTCATCTGCATCCAGGATATCCCCACTTTGTTAGCTCCAGTTGTGAAGCATGTGACAGTGATGCAGGACCCCCTTTCTGGGCTATACTGCAAAGCTCTACCAGAGCAGTCCAGAGGTCAAACCCCATCTTAAAGAACTGTATGATCTGTTCTACTAAGGCCCTGGTCAAAGCATGAGCAGTATTGTGTCTTCATTTTGCATCAGACTGATGGTTACATAAAGGTTTTATGATCCATGTTTGGAGAAGGTCCATGAGGGACAAAGATGAAGTAGACAAGAAGGAGCTTTTCCTCTTGCTGAAAGGACCAATGACCAGAGGATATAGATATAAGGGAAGGGGCAGAAGATTGTCCAGAGTGTTGTAGGGGCCTCAAACTCCATGCCTGTAAAAATGGTAGAGACAGAGACCCTTGTAACATTTAAAAAGCATTCAGGTGTGCACCTGCAATGTCAAGGTTTACCAGGCTGTGGGCCAAGTGCTGGACAATGGGATTAGAATCATTAGATGGTTGTTTTTGACCAGCAGGAATAGAATGGACTATAGACCCTTTTCTGTGCAAGGGATATCTATGATTCATTGTCTCCCAGAAGCTATGTTTGTATGGCCTGAGGACATTGGACAGCCCTGAGATATCTAATGCAGAACTCCAAAATTTGACATTGATGGTCACATAATTTAAACATTGATGGAGATGGAAGCCTTTTCAATTGGCAAACTCTGCAGTCTGGAAATAGGTTACTCTCTAAACAATGAGGATGCAGTCCATAGTGGGATAGGATTGCCACCCAGTCCTTCTGAGTGCACTTCCTGCTCCAGCAGATGTCACAGTTTGGTGATAATGTGCCTGCATTGTCAATCAGAGAATTGAAGAAAGCGACAGTGAGGCTTATAGATGCTGTGTCTCCTTCTGCCCTACCTTCTTGGTAGATCTTCACCTGCTACCTCTACCTCTGAGGCTATGCAGCAGCTGCTGGAAGTTACAGTTCTTGCTGAGTTTACTGACAAAGTAAACGCTGTCTTCTTTTACATTGTCATCCGAGTTGAAAGCAGGCCATGAAGATCTCCACATGAAATGTGTGGGAAGATAATCTGTGAGGAAGTTCAGAAAAATGTTTGAATTTTATTGAAGGACAGCCTGATCCCTCTCATTCATCACGATGAAGTCCAATGTCTTGTCCTCACACAGTGTGACATGGAAGATTCCCAAGGAGGTCGTTGTCAGGTTTTCATAAAGAGCCCTGAGGGGTGTCAAATCCAAGCAAATGTTGCATAACTACATTTTTCATGTTACGTTAGGGAAATCGAATTCTTTCAGTAAGCCATGGAGATAGAATCTCCCATCCTCAAAAAAGGCTGCTTTCCACAGACCATTTCCTTGAACACCTACAATTCAGTGTGTGAATGTGTTGTCTTCCAGTGTGAGTTATAAAATGTATTTGTGAATCGGAAACTTCAAATGCCATTTTTAACTGCCTTTGGCTGATTCCATTTGCTTAGCTGACATGATAAGAAGGGAATAGTACACACAATGTAATGGTCATGACTTCTTGAGGTCATTGTTGTGAATGTGCATTGTAGGATAATAGATTTTTTTAATCAACCTGGTCAGACCCTCTTCCTGGACCTGACACTCCTGGCTCAGAGGAAGGAGTGTCAGGTCCTTTGCGCCAGAAGAGCCTTTTTTAACAATAAATGAATGCAAATTTAAGCCAGATAGTTGGCATCATTGAAAGACGCAATTGCTGCAATTTTCCCTGGCAGGACCTCAAATTCCAAAGGTTTTAATCTGCCTCTGATGAAGGAACCTGTACCTTACCCAGCTATGCTGCATGTGATGTCAGTCATTCTGAGGGTTACTATGCAGCTGACTTTCAGTCTGACGTGTTAAAATTCCAATTTCATTTCAGTGTGAGCAACTTGCAGGACTTGCCTGTGATGTATGAACTTCCCCCACCCTTCATGTTCCCTTCAGTGTCGCTGTCCCTCTGGCCCCAGTGACCTTTCTACCCCCTTCAATTTCTGTTTCCCATTTATAACTATTCATGTGCCCAATTTACCTCCAGATCCCAAGACCTCAGAAATTTCCATGTTCCTGTTGGTGCTACACCCTCCTGGGATATTTGGCCCATGTAAACCATCTCCGTTTTGGAGGTTCCAGTTCTACCCTATTCATTATGAGGCCTTACCCTACTATCAGAAAGTGAGGACTGCAGTTGCTGGAGCTCAGAGTTGAGAGTGTGGTGCTGGAAAAGCACAGCAGGTCAGGCAGCATCCGAGGAGCAGGAGAATCGACATTTCAGGCAGAGAACATCTCTGGGACACCCGCACCACCAACCCCACTGCCCCATGGCTGAACACTTCAACTCCCCCTCCCACTCCATTAAGGACATGCAGGTCCTGGGCCTCCTCCACTGCCAAACCGTTACCACCCAATGCTTGGAGGAAGAATGCCTCATATTCTGCCTTGGGACCCTGCAACCACACAGGATCACTGTGAATTTCAACAGCTTCCTAATTTCCCTGCCCCCACATTATCCCAATACCAAGCCTCTAACTTGGCACCACCTCCTGGATCCGTCCGTCACTCCCCCCCCCCCCCCCCGCCGACCTATCACCTTCTCCCTCACCTTCATCCATCTATCGCTTTCCCAGCTACCTTCCCCACAACCCCATCTCCCTCTCATTTATCTCTCAGCCCCGACCCACAAGCTTCAATTCCTGATGAATGGCTTATGCTCAAAACGTCGATTCTCCTGCTCCTCAGATGCTGCCTGACCTGCTGTGCTTTTCCAGCACTACACTCTCGACTCAAACCGTACAATCACTAGTTGCCCCATCCAATCACAATTACCTTAATGACCCAGTACCATGAAGCCCATCCTCAGACTTGAGTTGTCCAATTTCCTGAGACTCTATGTGCTTCCCACAATAATGTCCCTGACCATTTCTAACCAAACACCCAGGACTGACCATGGGTTACCCTCCAGTTTGATGTCTCCACAACATGCTAGCTAACCCACTTATAATCTCTGCAATGAGTGCACTTGACCTGCAGGTCTGATAATAACCCAGTCCCAAAACAGCAAGCACAGGGATTCTGAACTCTGCTAGGATTAAATGTCTGACTGACTGTGGCCAATCCACTGGGCCAGGATCAGATGAGCCCCATGACTTGCAGTGATGGTGCCTTTTGACTGACTGTAGTCACCCTTTGTCCCATAAAGGACAGCTACCCTTTAACTTTCACCCATGCTTGCAGCATACAATCCATTGCTTGCAGCATACAATGCATTTGCCATGTAAGTTTGGATCACATGCTGCCAGATATGGCACAATGAAGTAGCCCAGTGATGCTCCCTTGACTGTTCAGTGTGCCACACTGTGACAGAGGCTGTCTCCCTCTCTTTGTGCACTCAAAACTAGGGCAAACCACAGAGGATGGTAGCTGCAGCTGAGCACTAGAGAGCCTGTGCAATAAATACCAATACCAATACTGAGGCTGACAACCTCCAAGTAAACATAAAGTAAGTGAACACAAAGAAAGCAAGCTAAGAGCCATTAGCTGCATTTTGTGGAGTTGCATTAGATGAATGTAAGTCGCTGCATTTAAAGGAACCTGGCAGAAGCATGCAAGTCCTCAGTGTCCCTGAGTTCCAAAATAAATTGTTGAGTGGCTGATGAGGGTCTCAACTGGACTGTGAGCAGGCATGACAATGGGCTGTGGCTGGTGGTTTGTCGAAGCTGAATGGATGAAGCGTTGAGAAACATGGTGTCCATGGAACAAGCAGCATCGTGTTTTTGAAGAGGTAGTCAGGTCTAGGCCAGGACAAGCATTTAGTCGGCTGAAGCCGCTAACTACCCTCTCTGAAGAATTTGTGCCATTGAGCTCCTCAGGGAAGGAGATTAAAATTGGAAGGGCCATAGAGTCGCAGAGCCGTGGAGTATTTCAGAACAGAAAAACTTTCTTCAGCTCATCATATCTATGCTAACAAACACCTACTTAGTTTAATTCCATTTCCCAGCACTTGGCCCTTGCTGTACTATAACTGTTCACCTAAATGCTCCTCAAACATAGTGATGGTTCTTGCCTCTACCACCCTTTCAGGCAGTGGGTTCCAGATACTCATCACCTTCTGGCTGAAACTAAATCCTCCTTAAAACCCCTCAAGAATCACTTGCCCCTTACCTTACAGGCAGAAAACTAGCCACCAGGATACATGAACACCAATTAGCCACAAAACAACATGACCCTCTCTCACTAGTATCCTTACATACAGATAAGGAAGGACACCACTTCGACTGGGACAACACATCCATCTTAGGACAAACCAAACAGAGACACGCACGAGAATTCCTAGAAGCATGGCATTCCAACCGGAACTCTTATCAACAAACACATGGAGTTAGACCCCATTTACCATTCC
This sequence comes from Chiloscyllium plagiosum, assembly GCF_037043375.1. NCBI lineage: Eukaryota > Metazoa > Chordata > Chondrichthyes > Orectolobiformes > Hemiscylliidae > Chiloscyllium > Chiloscyllium plagiosum. The sequence goes on from NW_028270144.1 coordinate 93,064,366, forward strand.
CTGAGAGAAAAAAACAGGAAATGACATCACCACAGGAAATGACAACACCAACCCAAAGACACCCAAACATATAAATAAAAAGCAGGAATCATTTACAGTGCTTCGCCTGAGGCCCACTGAAGATGTTACCTAGTAGGGTGACAAAACATCTGGAAATGAATCTTCAGCTCAGTGAGCAAACCTACATCCAGAACCTCAACCTGACCTACAAATCTTCTTAAAACTTGCCCCTTACCTTTAATCTATGACCCATGGTAATTGGTTCCTTTACGAAGGGGAAAGGTTTATTCCTATTTATCCTATCTCTGACCATCATATTTTTGTATACCTCAATCAGGATGCCCCCTAAGCCTTCTCTGCTCAAAGGAGAATAATTCGAGTCTATCTAGACTCTCTTCATATCTGACTAGCTCCAGCCTTGGCCATACCCAGGTATACTTCTTCTGAACCCTCTCCAGTTTAATGGCATTTTCCTGTAGTGTGATGACAACAATTGTACACAGAATTCCAACTGTAACAATATCCAATACACTTTCATTGTAACCTCTTTGCTCTTGTATTCCAAAGCCTCAAATAAGAAAGGTTGGTCTCCCGTATGCCTCATAACCACCTGTCCTGATGTCTATGGATGTGCATACCAAATTACTGTTGATCCTCAGTACTAGCCAGAGTCTGGCCATTCATCATGCATTTCCTTGTCCTGTTAATTCTCCCAAAATGTTTTGCTTCACACTTTTCAGGATTAAATTCCATCTGCAAGTGCTGTAGAAATAAGGCAAGTTGACGCATGGCTACAAGATAGTTTCCATCAACGGCAGATTCCAAAGTGATCACTTAAGGTTTAAATGGAAAATTACAGAAGTTTGAGTTTTCTGATTTTTTTCAATCTCTGTATGTTTCTACCTACCCTGCCATTGCTCATGCCCAGGGAAGGGCAAGTTCCCTACAACCTTTAGCAGAAGAAGTTGCACTTTTATAAAATAACTTCCATTTCTTTAGGGCATGGGAAGCACTTTGCACCAAATAATTTGGTTACAAAATCACATTTTATCTATCATGACAGACAAATGTCCAAAGAACAGCAACCAATGGCAGCAGTGAGCAAAATGAGCAGTTAATTTGTTTTGGAAGTGCAGTAAGAGGGATAAAGATAAGTGAGGAGAATTTCCCCATTGTACTCTGTCAGATCTTTCTTGGCTCCAAAAAGTCAGGAAATGTCATAATTTAATTTTTCTCACAAAAAGTTTGCACCTTCACTTCTGTTGCGCACTCTCATCACAGGAATAAACTAAACCTGAATCTTTCCAAGTGTGTCATGAACCCAGAAAGTGCTCAGTTCATATTTCACAGTGCTATCATTGGGACAAGCACACACCCAAACTCAGACCTACGTTCAATGCAAGTCTCTACGATGTCACTACCCTCCTTAGCAATGACATCATCATAATGAGATAAGGAGTTCCGATTTATGACCCGAAGTCAGAAGGTCTTGCATTTCCACTTTTCGGGAGATGTTGGCATAGTGGTGTTACTCGATTAATAACCAAGAGACCTGGGTAACATTCTAGGGTTAGGTTTGAGTCTCACGACATTTGATGGTGGAATTTCAATTCAATAAATACAAGTTTATTAATAACAACAATAAAACCAGTTCCAATTGACAGTAGAAATTTATCTGGTTCATTAATACCCCACATTAGCATTATCATGCCTCTGTGATTCTTGACTAGTCTAGCATACAGTGATTCCACACCCACAGTAATGTGGCTGACTGAAATGGGAACTTAGTTGTACCAATCAGTAGAAAGTCTCAAAAAAGGAATGAAACTGGATGGACCACCTGCTATTGACCTAGACACCAGATACAACAACAGTGAACAGAGCCCTGTCAAACCTGCAAAGTGCTCCTTATTCACATCTGACAACCAGTGCCAAAATTGGGACAGCTGTCTTACAGACTAGTCAAGCTTACTTAGTCAAATGCATGGAATCATGCCATACAGACAATGTCCTGGAAATCGCTATCACTTTCATTGGGCAGATAGGCCCAGAAGAGGTGCTGGCACAGTGGTATAAAGTCAGGAGTGAGTTGCCTGGGAATCCTCAACATTGACCTTGGACATCATGAAATATCATGGCATCAGGTGCAGATGAATCTGTCTATTTACGTATAAGTGAGAGTGACCACCACACATCCTTGTGGAGACAAAGTCCCATCTTCACATTGAGAATATCCTCCATCGTGTGGCGTGGCACCATCACTGTGCTAAATGGAACAGACTTCGAACAGATTAGCAGTTCAAGACTGAGCATCCACGCGGTGCTGTGGGCCATCAACAACAACAGAATTGTACTCCAGCACAATTTGAAACCTGATGGCCCAACACATCCCCTACTCTATATTACCAAAGCCAGGGGATCAAAAACAAACACAGAGATTGCTGGAGAAGCTCAGCAGATTTGGCAGCATCAATTAAAAGAGAAAAAGTATTAGCGTTTCAAGTCCAATCTGACTCTTCTTTGCTACCATTCAGAAAACTCATTGGAGGAGAAGACTGGACAAATATCTCCATCCTCAATCAGCAGGGAGCCCAGCACATCAATTCAAAAGATAAGGCTAAAGCACTCACATCAATCTTCAGCCAAAAGTGCCAACTGGATGATCCACCTTGGCCTCTGACAGAGGTCTCCAGCATCACAGGTTCCAGTTTGTCACCAATTCAATTCCCTCCACGTGATATCAAGGAAGGGATCGGGGCACTGGATTCTGCAAAAGCTACAGGCCCTGGTGACATTCTGGTAATAGTACTGAAGACTTATCCTCCAGAACCTGTTGTCCCACCTAGCCAAGCTCTCCAGTACAGTTGCATGATCGTGTGAAAAATTTCCCACCTGCTCAGCAATAACCTGCTCAGTGACGTCCATCTTGGGATCCACCAGGGCCACTCAGTTCCTGACCTCATTATAGCCTTTGTTTAAATATGCACAAGAGAGCTGAATTCCAGAGGTGAGATCTGAGTGACTGTCCCAACATGAAGGGCACATTTGACCGAGTGTGGCATCAAGGATCCCTAGAAAATCTGCAGTCAATGGGAATCAAGGGGAAAATTCTCCACTGGTTGAAGTCATTGAAAGATGGTTGTAATTGTTGGAGGTCAGTCATCTCAGCTCCAGGACATCTCTGCAGGGGTTCCTCAGGTAGTGTCCCAGGCTCAACCATCTTCAGCTGCTTTATCAATGATCTCTCCTCCGTCATAAGCTCAGACGTGTAGATGTTTGCTGATGATTGCACAATGTTCAGCAGCATTTGCAACTCCTCAGATACTGAAGCAGCCCATGTTCAAATGCAACAAAAGCTGGACCCTACCCAGACTTGCCTGAACTTGGCAAGTAACATTTGCCAGGCAATGACCATCTCCAACAAGAGAGAATCTAACTATCATCTGTTGGCATTCAATGATGTTACCATCACTGAATCCTGCACAATTGATATTCTAGTTGTTACCATTGACCTGAAACTCAACTGGACACGTCAAGTACATAGAGTGACTACAAGAACAGGTCAAAGGCCAGCAATCCTGCAGCAAATAACTCACCTCCTAACTCTCCAAAGCCTGTTTAACATACACAATGTATAAGTCAGGAGTGAGATGGAATAATGCCCACTTGCCTAGATGCCTACATCTCCAACAACACTCAAGATGCTTGACACCATCCATGACAAAGCAGCCCACTTGACTGGCATCACATTCATTCTGTCCACAATCAACTCTCACAAGTTGCAGTGTACACCATCTGCAAGGTGTATTGCAGAAATTTACAAAGGCATGGTGGCTCAGTGGTTAGCACTGCTGCCTCACAGCACCAGGGACCTGGGTTTGATTCCAGCCTCGGGCGACTGTCTGTGTGGAGCTTGCACATTCTCCCCATGTCTGTGTGGGTTTTCTCTACGTGCTTCAGTTACCTCCCACAATCCAAAGATGTGCAGTTTAGGTGAATTGGCAACGCTAAATTGCCCATAATGTTCAGGGATGTATGTATAGGTTAGGTGCATGAGTCATGGGTAAATGTAGGGGAATGGGTTTGGGTAGGGTACTCTTCAGAGGGTCGGTGTGGACTTGTTGGGCCAAAGAGCCTGTGTCCACACAGTAGGGATTCTAATTCAGCACCTTCCAAATCTATGACCAATTCCATCTAGAAGGATAAGGGCAACAGATATATGGGAACACCATCACCTGCAAATTCCCCTCCAAGCCACTCACCATCCTGACTTGGAAATATATCACTGTTCCTTCAGTGGTATTAGGTCAAAACTCTGAAATCCACTCCCTAATAGCAATGTGGGTCTATGGTCAGCAGCAGTTCAAGAAAACAGTTCACTACCTTCTCAAGAGATGAGCAATAAATGCTGGCCAGCCACTGATAGCCATGGCCCATGAATGAATTTTAAAAATGGTCATTCAATCGAGCTAGACCTAGGTGAGTGCTCTGGGGAAAGTGGATTTGAATCCTAACATATCCATCCTAACTTATCAAGCACAGTGGCTCAGTGGTTAGTGCTTCTGCTTAACAGTGCCAGGGACCCAGGTTCGATTCCCACCTTGGGTGACTGTGTGGTGTTAATAAAAATCTGGAATTCGAAGCTAGTTTCTGTAGTAATGATTACTAATGTTCTTTAGGAATGATAATTTTCACATGGTCTGGCCCAATGTAATTCAGATGCAGTGGAATGTGGTTGACTTTTAATTGTCCTCTGAAATAGCCTAGCAAGCCATAGAGTTCAAGCACAATTAGGAATAGGCATCAAATGCTGGCCTTACCAGCAACACCCACATTCCATGCAAGAATAATAAAATAAAGTACAGTGTGACGAATGAGGTGATTGATATCTGTCAGATCAATTAATCAAAAGGTGCCTGGACTTTGATGTGACTTCCTGGAGATGTTATGATTGTTTTGTGGCTTTTGTGAAATTCCTGTGTGCGTGCTGACACATTGTTCATCTAACATGTGAATGATGAAACAGAAGAATACAGCATGAGGAATCACTTTGGATTATGAAATAGAATCTGACTCAGACCATACTGCAAGTAGAAAGGCAGTGGATTAACTTTTGTTATCGAAAACATATGTGCTGTTATTTTTGTTTAAGTATATGCATTTCAGCAATTATTCATTGATGTTACCGCCCTCTCTTGACAACTTTGTTGCAAGTATGTTGCAAAATTTGTCTTAGCGCGCAGGTCCATATATTAATGTCATATGAAGTAGAAAGACAAACAAACCTGAGAAAGAAGCCTCTATACATCTTACCTTCATCAGCATCAGTTATATTCAGGGTTAAAATACTGGTGCCAATGGGGACATTTTCCATTATGTTAATACTGTAGGAATCAGGATGGAACACTGGAGGGTTGTCATTGATATCCAACACATTGAAGTAAGCCCGAATCAAATTGAATTGCTCATCTGTACTCAGAACTTTCACAGTGAGAATGTAATACTTTGCAGACTCAAAGTCTAAAGAACGAGTCAGGGTAAAATTTCCGGTAGCTGGATTAATAACAAAGAGACCATTCCCGTCATCTTCTTGAATTGCATAAACCTTGTCATCGAGTCCTTGATTTGGAGCAGAAGCTGTTACTAAGCCCACCTTAGTACCTGGTTTGAAGAAAAGAGAAAATGTAATGTATACTTTCATCTGATACAGTTATTCATGTGCTTCACTGTGAAAGCCTACATTTGGTGCAATACACCACAGTTAGAAAACCTTCACACATTTTTTTGATCACATTATTCTAATCCAATGTAAAGTGAAATTAAGTCAGAGTTGACGAAACTTTCTTTTTAATATTCTCTGTGAATCACATAGTTAGAAATGCTTTCCAGCATTTTAAAGAATATGGTAACATATCACATGCAATCATTGCTTTGTCACCTGCATTTACTATTAAAACTGGAGTTTGAATAGAATGAAGATATAAATTAGCAGGATGCCTTAGACAGAATGCAGTAAATTAAAAAAAATATTTTGTGGAATGAGAAAAAATATTCAGTTGATCTCCTTTCATCATGATTGAGTTTTTTGAAGAAGTAACAAAGAGGATTGAAGAGGGCAGAGTGGTGGCTGTGATCTATATGGACTTCAGTAAGGTGTTCAACAAGGTTCCACATGAGAGACTGGTTAGCAAGGTTAGATCTCATGGAATACAGGGAGAACTAGCCATTTGGATACAGAACTGGCTCAAAGGTAGAAGACAGAGCGTAATAGTGGAGGGTTGCTAGAGGCCTGTGAACAGTGGAGTGCCATACTGATTGGTGCTGGGTCCACTGCTTCTTGTCATTTCTATAAATAATTTGGATATGAAAATAGGAGGTATAGTTAGTAAGTTTGTAGGTGACACCAAAATTGGAGATTTAGTGGACACCAAAGAAGGTTACCTCAAATTAGATTAGATTAGATTACATTACATGTGGAAACAGGCCCTTCGGCCCAACAAGTCCACACCGATCCGCCGAAGCGCAACCCACCCATACCCCTACATTTACCCCTTACCTAACACTACGGGCAATTTAGCATAGCCAATTCACCTGACCTACACATCTTTGGACTGTGGGAGGAAACCGGAGCACCCGGAGGAAACCCACGCAGACACGGGGAGAACGTGCAACGGGATCTTGATTAGATGGGCCAATGGGCTGAGGAGTGGCAGATGGAGTTTAATTTAGATAAATGCGAAGTGCTGCATTTTGGAAAAGCATATCAGAGCAGAACCTATACATTTAACAGTAATGTCCGAAGAAGTGTTGCTGAACAAAGAGACCTAGCAGTGCAGGTTAATCGCTCCTTGAAAGTAGAGTCGCAGGTAGATAGGATAGTGAAGAAGGTATTTGGTATGCTTTCCTTTATTGGTCAAAGTACTGAGTACAGGAGTTGGGAGGTCATGTTGCAGCTGTACAGGACATTGGTTAGGCCACTGTTGGAATATTGCGTGCAATTCTGGTCTCCTTCCTATCGGAAAGATGTTGAGATACTTGAAAGGGTTCAGAAAAGATTTCCAAGGATGTTGCCAGGGTTGGAGGATTTGAACTGTAGGGAGAGGCTAAACAGACTGGGGCTGTTTTCCCTGGAGCGTCGGAGGCTGAGGGGTGACCCTATAGAGGTTTAAAATCCTGATGGGCATGAATAAGGTAAATAGACAAAGTATTTTCCCTGGAGTGGGGGAGTCCAGAACTAGAGGGCATAAGGCGAGAGGGCAACATTTTCACACAGAGGGTGGTGCGTGTATGGAATGAACTGCCAGAGGAAGTGGTGGAGGCTGGTACAAATTGCAACATTTAAGAGGCAATTAGATGGGTGTATGAATAGGAAGGGTTGGGAGGGATATGGGCCAGGTGCTGGCAGGTGGGACTAGATTGGGTTGGGCTATCTGGTAGGCATGGACAAGTTGGACTGAAGGGTCTTGTTTCTGTGCTGTACATCTCTATGACTCTGTGACATGCACACTCAGCAATATGACAAAGGCTGCTGCACATATATAATCAATCCCTTGTTGGAATCTCGTAAAAAACATCTGCAGAATATGCCTCAATCTGAAGGTAATTCAGTAGTGTTCCACAATATCCATCAATCAACTCCATTATTCAAATCTGACTAATTACTTTTGACGCATGACATTCTTTAGCCATGTGGATGGGAACTATTGCATTCATAGAAAAATCTAAAACAAGAACAGGAGTAGGTCCAATCAGCTCTCCAAGCATGCTACATTCTTCAATATGACTATGAATGATTATCCAACTCAGTACACTGTTCCCACTCTTGTCCCATATCCTTTTACCACTTTAACCCTAAGAACTACATGAATCTTCTTCTTGAAAACATTCATGCTTTGGACTCAACCACTTTGTGTGGCAGAGAATTCCTCAGGCTCACCATTGTCTGGCTGCTCAGATTTATCCTCATCCTAGACCAAAATACCCCATATCCTTAAACTATGGCCTGCTTCTAGCCTCCCCAATAATCGGGAACATTCTTCGTGTCGTGCATTTAACCTGTCATGTCCTTTCAGAATTCAAAACGCTTCTATAAGATCCCCACTCCCTCCTCATTCTTCTAAACTCCAATGAATGTATTCCTTTTTGATTTTCTTTGCCTTAAAACCTTCAATCCCATTAGACAAGATATATAAATCAATTTGAAGTTAATGTCATTAGCTGCTGGGTATCCATTTCAAATATTCCAGGAAAACACCATTCTTCGCAGCGTTTAAGAAACATCTGGATGAACATTTCAAATACCAGGGCATAGTAGGCCATGAACCAACTCCAGGTAAATGGGATTAATGTAGCATGGTGTTTGTTGGTCAGTATCGAGGTAGCCGGCCAAAGAGCCTGTTTCTGTGCTGTATGACTCAATGGCCAGCAGATTAACTTTCCAGGTTTTAGACAATTCAGGCATGATGGATGTCGAAGGGAGTTGCATTACTGATGAAGGAGAATGTCACAACTACACTTAGAGAGGACTCCTTGGAGCGCTTATCCAGTGAGGCCATTTGGGTAGAACTCAGGAATAAAGAAGGTGCAATCACTGTGATGGGATTCTAGTATTGGTCGCCCAAGAGCCAGTAGGAGATGGAGGAACAGATATGTTGACAAATCATGGAAAAATATAAAAACAACAGGGTTGTTGTAGTGGGTGATTTTAACTTCCCCAACATTGACTCCCTTAGTGCTTAGCTAAGGCAGAATTAGTTAGATGCATGTAGGAGGGTTTCTTGAAAGAATATGAAGATAGTCTAACTAGGGTCATACTAGACCTTTTGTTTGGGAATGAATCTGGCCAGGTGATTGAAGTTTCAGTGGGGGAGTATTTTGGGAACAGTGACCATAATCCTGCATGTTTTAAATTAGTTATTGATAAGGAGAAGACTGGTCCGGGGGTGAAAGTGTTAGAATGGGGGAAGACTAATTACAACAGTATCATTGATCGATTTATTGTTGATACATGTACCAAGACACAGTGAAAAGTATTGTTTTGTATGCTACACAGGGCAGATCATACCATACAAAGTGCATCAGGGTGGCATAACAGAGTGCAGAATACAGTGTTACAGTTGCAGATTAGGTGCAGAGAGAGAGAGATCAGAATCAACATTTGAGAGGACTATTCAAAAGTCTGATAACAGCAGGGAACAAGTTTGAACGTGTACTCAGACTTTTATATTTTCTGGCTGACAGAAGAGGGCGAAAGAGAGTATAACCGGGGTGGGAGGGGCCTTTGTTTTTGTCGGTTGCTTTTCTGAGGAAGCAGGAAATAAGAGTTGGAGGCAAGGATTGGAGAAATTAGATTGGCTGCGGCTGGTTGAGGGTAAATCCATATCTGACATTAGGGTATATTTTAAAGGACAGTTGATCAGAGCTCAAGTCTAGCATGTTCCTGTGAGGATGAAAGATGAAGATGGAAGATTCAGGGATCCTGGATGACAAGCGATATTGAAAATTTCGTCAAAAAGAAAAAGGAAGCTTATGTAAGGTTAGGAAACTGAAATCATACAAAGCCCTTGAGGAATATAATGGAAGTAGGAACAAACTTAAATAAGGAATTAGGTGGGCTAAAAGAAGATATGGCAAATAAGATTAAGGAGAATCTCAAGACATCTTAAATGTATGCGAGAAGCAAGATGATAGACAAAGAAAAGGTAGGTCCACTCAAGAACAAAGTAGGGAATTTATGCATGGAGCTGGAGAAAGTGGGTGAGGTCTTTAGTGAGTACTTCGCATTAGTATTCACGAAAAAAAAAGAACATGGATGATGTTAAGGTTAAACAGGGTTATGTTGATATTCAAGGGAATGTAGATATTAAAAAGGAGGAGGTGCTGGATGTCTTGAAAAACATTAAGACAAGTGAAATCCCCAGGGTTTGATGGGATATATTCCAGGGCACTGAGGGAGGCAAGGGAGAACATTGCTGCGAGGTTGACAGAGACCTTTATATCCTCTTTAACCACAGACAAGGTCCCAAAAGACTAGAGAATAGCCAATGCTTTTCCCTTATTTAAGAAGGGCAACGGGGATAATCCAGGAAACCATAGGCCGGTGTGCCTTACTTCAGTGGTAAGGAAATCTAGAGAAGGTACTTAGGGACAGGATTTACTCAAAACTGGAAAAGAATGGGCTTATTACAAATAGTCAGCATGGCTTTGTTATGGGGAGGTTTTGTCTCACAAATTTGATTGGGTTTTTGGAGGAAGTGACAAAAGTGATTGGACAGGGTAGGGATTTTGTCTACATGCACTTTATTAAAGCACTTGACAAGGTCCAGCAAGGTAGGCGTGTCCAGAAGACTTTCACATGGGATCCATAGGGCATTGGTAAGGTGGATACAAAATTGGTTAGGTCATAGAAAACAGAAAGTAATTGTGAAAGGGTGATTTTTTGTTTGGATGTTTGTCACCACAAGAATCAGTGCTGGGACCTCTGTTGTTTGTAATATACAACACACAAATGATTTGGATATAATTGTAGGTGGCCTCATTAGTAAGTTTGCAGATGACATGAAAATTGGTAGAATTGTGGATGGTGAGGAAGACTGTCAAAGAATTCAGCAGGATATAGATCAGTTGGAAAGTTGGGCAAAGAAATGGCAGATGAAGTTTTAATCCAGACAAGTGTGAGATGATGCATTTTGGGGGGTCAAATGCAAAAGGTAGGTACAGAGGAACCTCGATTGTCCAGCATTTGATAATCCAAATTTTGTATTATCCGGACAAGATCGCAAGGTCCCAATGCTTGGCTAAACTGTGTTATCCACCATTCGATATCCAAACATTCAATTATCTGAACAGAATACTCCCTGCCCATGTCATTCAGATAAGCGAGGTTCCCCTGTATATAGTAAGTGGCAGGACCCTTGATATACAGGAATATTGATATACAGTGGTATCTTGGGGTGCAAGTCCATAGCTCCCTGAAGATAGCCACATAAACGGATAAGTAGTAAAGAAGGTATGAAGCATATTTGCCTTCATTGGTCAGGGCATTGATATAAAAGTTAGCAAGTCATATCGCAGCTGTATAAAACTTTAATTAAGTCAAGTTTGTAGCGCATGCAGTTCTGTCGTCATACTATATGAAGGATGCGAAGGCATTTGAGAGGGTTTATCAGGATATTGCCTGAATTGGAAAGTGTTAGCTGTCGGAAGAGGTTGGACAAACTTGGATTGTTTTCACTGGAGTATTGGAGGCTGAAGGGGTGACCTGATAGAACTATATAAAATTATGAGACGCATGGATAGAGTAGATAGAGTCTTTTTCCCAGGGTGGAAATGTTGAATACCATGGAGCCATAGGATTAAGGTGAGAGGGGAAAAGTTTAAAGGAGATGAGTGAGGCAGGTTATATAGAGGGTGTCAGGTGCCTGGAACATGCTGCCAGGGGTGGTGGTAGAGACAAAAAAAACTGCAGATGCTGGAATCCAATGTGGAGAAGCGGGAGGCTGGAAAAACACAGCACGCCAGGCATTATCAGGAGGTGGAGAAGGGTTACACTAGGAACGTTGACTTCTCCACCTCCTGGCTTGCTGTGTTCTTCCAACCTCCTGTTTGTCTACCAGGGAGGTGGTAAAAGCAGAGACGTTGGCAATGTTTAAGAGGCACTTAGACAGACACATAAATAGGCAGAGGATGGAGGGATATGGAGCATGTGCAGGCAGCTGGGATTAGTTTAGAATGGTATTGTGATCTGCACAGATACGATGGGCTAAAGGGTCTGTTCCTGTGCTGTACTGCTCTACATTCTTTGTTCTCATGTTTAGTCTTATTTGAAGGTAGCTAATGTTAAACTTTGCACCTTTAACAAGTGCTCCTCGCTTTTAAATGGAATTTCTTTCATAACATTATGAATAAACAGAATGGGTCGTTTTGTGATCAGCTGTTCTATAATGAAACTAATAAGCTCATCTTTTTAAATGACTTAAAAGTCCAAAATCCTGGAGTAATGTTCCTCATTCTTCTCACATCTCTTTATCAATGCATTGATATCATTCACTCAATGTTTCAAATACTGTATATACTTGGGTAAATGTAGAAGTTGACCCCCTATTTTGGGCAAAAAAATCTGGAGTTTTCCACATGTCTTGTGTAAAAGTCAAGTCTAGCCCTTCACAGATAACAGATCGACATTTGTGAGTCAAGGTATTATCTGGTGCATAAATGTTACGATGAGGAAATGACATTTTTTCATGCTATTATATGTTTTGATACTTCAACTTCAATTTTTGTTTGTATAAATAAAAGCTTACTAATTCCTTTTTGTTTCTATTCCCTTACTCTGTAATTACTGTAATTCATTGTGTCTTTTTTCTTTATTTGTTTAGAGATCAGTTGGGCCTCTGCTAATGATTTGGTATTTTGGACTGCAGCATGAATTTCAGCCTCTCAAAAATAATATCCATGTAATAGTCAACTCCATAAATTTAACCTTAAAAAACAGTCTAAAAAATTTTACTTTTACACAAGTGTATACGGCATGATTTCACTATCATAATTCGCAGTATTTTACAGTGTTTTCAGTGTTTTACACATAATACAGTTTATTTCTTGTGCATATAAACTGCATTTTAGTCTACATCCAGTAGGGAGACAGTGTAGCCAAGCCCACAAGTCTTTAATAGTTGTTCGTTCCAGATCATAGAACAATGGAAGTTCACCACAAGGCCCCAAATCCAGGTCAATACTAAATGCAGCTCAAGGACAAAGGTAATGGGAGAGTGGATCAACAATGGAAAAGTCAAATCCTCAAGTAGTTGTTACTACCTGGGTATGGCTTCACTTTTATTAAAACAAATCTATTTCACGGACTGAGAAATCAAGTTATTCCAAGGCAATTCTGCTGAGATTTTTCATTTACATGCCCTGTGAAAGTTAACACAGTATCACATGGAGTTAATCATATTACCTGGCATTACATTTTCTGGGATGTCAAAGCTGTAAACACTCCTTGAAGAGATCAGCCTGTTGTCATGGATATTCCTGAGATTATTGCATGTGGTCGTTTGTGAAGATTCAACGTGGTTTGTAGAGGAATAAGGTTCTTGGTTTCGATTTATGGTTCCCAAATCTTCCCCACCGGTAAAATTGGTGAAGATGCCATCTGCTGTATCACACACTGTTACACTTAGATTCAAATTCTGGTGTAAAGATAAAATTTGATGTATTTTTGAATTATAGATTTTTTTCTTTAAAGCAACAGTAATTTATCATCTGTATTGGTTCACTAACATTGTACAATAATTATTTTTTTCCCACTGTTTAGCTACAATTTTATTTTTTCTTCTTTCTTCTTCCCCTTAAGTCGTGATGGCAATATTTTTCACGTCATCCCCTGGGAATGAAAGCAAAGAACTGTGGGGATGAGGTCTAGTATGTTACACCATTTACATCGCACAAGAGTTTCCTCTTGACTCCTCAGGGGTAATGAGAACTCCCAAATCAGGATTAGCAGGTCTTTTGTTTCAAAGATGTAGGAGAGATCTAATGAGCCCTCCGAGCTCATTTGGAGTTTGAGAAAGTGGAAGACACTCATTCAGTGCAGCACCCAAGGGGAATCAGCTGCCTTGTTCAAATGGGAGGACGTGAGCAAAATCTGAGTCCCATCTAATAGGATGATGCTAAAGTTAAATATATTATTTGCCAGATGCTGGCAGAGAATTGGAATTGAGGTCTATCCCCCTGCTGTTTTTGGACAGGGTTTGGAAAACACTGAACGAGAACAGTCATTCTAATTGCTAAAGGCTCCTCAGATCTACAGAATATGTCTTTCTCGAGTTTTTGAAGCTAAGTCTTGTCAGAGAATACCTATGCCAAGAGAAAGCCTTAGTGGATGTAAATAGTTTCCCCCCAGAAGTACAGATGGATTTCACTTTTATCAGACAAAGTGTATTTTTGATGGGTTCCATCTGATTCGCACACAGGCATCTCAGTACAAAGGACCGATGCTTGCTGAGAAACAATGCCACTAATGCTTGCAGATGTTCAATACCTTAGTCAACTAATCTTTTTTTATGTGTGTGCCTAAACAAAACAGTTTGCTCACAGGACGCATCATAACTAAGCCCTCACCTGACATGCTGACAAGCAATTTCCAGAAATAGACAAAGGATGGTGATCAGCAGCAGGAATCATGAATGGGAATTTTATCAGGGGTTCTTCTGAGTGTTCCAGTAGAGAGTTAATGGAAACCTTCTTCTTTGTCCACCTAATGTGAGTATCTCTGCCCAAGCTAGCACTTGTGACTCACCCTTCAAGTAGCCAGTGTTGAGCTGCCTGCTTGAACTGTTACAGTCTACATGGTCTAGGGACACTCATAGTGGAGCCATTTCTGGACTTTGATCCAATGACTGTGAGTAACAATGGTATATTTCTATGCCAGGATGGTGTATGATTTAGAGGGGAGTTTGCAGGCAGTGGTGTTCACATGGTCCTGCTACCCTGCCCATTTTTAGTGATATTTTTGAGTCTCTGGTGAGCTTCTTTCCAGTGGCTGATTAATGAGGCAGCTGGAGCTGGTTGGGCCTCAGACAGTACCCTGGGAAACTCCTGTAGAGATGACCTGGAGCTGAGGTGACTGACCTCCAAAAACCACAACCATCTTCCTGCATGCAGCTATGACTCCAAAGAACAGAGAGTTTACCCATTAATTCCACTTTTGCTAGAGGTCATTCATGCCATTCTCACTGAAATGCAGCCTTAATTTCGAGGGCTCCATCTCTGGAATTCAGCTCCTCTATGTTTGAACCAAATCTATAATGAGGTGAGGAGCTGAGTGACTCTGGTGGAACCCAAACTGTGCATTAGTGAAGAGGTTATTTTTAAGCAAGTGTTGCCTGATAGCACTGTTAACGATATCTTCCATCGCTGATGATCAAGAGTAGACTGATGAGGTGGAAATTGCCCTGTTTGGATTTGTCTTGCTTTTATGTATAGGATATACTTAGGACAATTTTCACCTTGCTGGGTAAATGTCAGTATTGTAGATCTATTGGAATAGCTTGGCATGGGTATGGCAAAATTCTTGAACACAAGTCTTCAGTACAATTGTTGGAATATTGTTAGTACCTAGAGCCTTTGAAGTATCCAGTGCCACCAACTGTTTCTTGCTATCACATGATGTGAATCCAATCAGCTGAAGACCAACATCTGGGTCACTGGGGATCGCTGGGGGAGGCTGAGATGGTTCATCCACTCAGTGCTTCTGGCTAAAGATCGTTGTCAGTACTTCAGCCTTATCTTGATGTGCTGGGCTCTCCCATCATTGCGGATGGGAATATTTGTGAAGACTCCTCCTCCAGTGAGTTGCTTAATCATCTCCCACCATTCACTACTGGATGTGTAGGACTGCAAATCTTTGAGCTGATCCATTAGTTGTGGGACCTCATACCTCTGTCTATCACGTGCTGCTTACGCTGTTTAGCAGGCAAGTAGTCCTGTTTGGTAGCTTCACCAGGTTGACACCCAATTTTTAGTTATGCCTGATGCTGCTCCAGGCATGCCCTCCTGCACTCTCCATTGAACCAGGCTCGATCCCCTAGCTTGTTGGTGATGGTTGAGTGGGGAATATGCTGGGCCGTGAGGTTACGGATTGTGCTGGAGTATAATCCTGCTGCTGTTGATGGCCCATAGCACCTCATGATACCCAGTCTTGACTTGCTAGATAGTTTCAAAGTCTATCCAATTTAACATGATGTTAGGACCACATATCACAATGTAAGTAAGGTATTATCAACGTGAGGGCAGATCTTTGTCTCTGCAAGGATTGTGCCGAGTCACACTTACCAAAACCAAAGCTGGCAGGTTGGTAAGAGTGAGGTCAAGTATGTTTTTTCCTCTTGTTGGTTCCTTCAACACCTGCTGCAGACCCAGGATAGCAGCTATGGCCTTTAGGACCTGACCAGCTCAGTCACTCTGATCACCTTGGGTACATTCTGCACTTATCCACCTTCAGTGCTTTCTCTAAGTCCTGTTCAGTGTGGAAGAGGACTGATTCATAAGCTGAGGGTGAATGGAATGTGGTAATCAATAGGGAGGTTTACTTCATGGGGTTTCATGGGGTTCGGAGTTAATGTTGAGCTCTCCTTTGGCAGTTCCCACATTACTGGAGGATAGCAAAGATGATTTTCGATAGGAGTGAGAGAGGCAGGGTAGTTGTCACGGGGGACTTCAACTATCCAAATATTGACTGGGATCACTACAGTACGAGTACTATAGATGGGTCAGTGTTTGTCCAGTGTGTGCAGGAGGGCTTCCTGACACAGTATGTAGACAGGCCTACAAGGGGCGAAGCCACTTTAGATTTAGTACTGGGTAACGAGCCTGGCCAGGTGTTAGATTTGGAAGTAGGTGAGCACTTTGGAGACAGCGATCACAATTCTGTCAAGTTTACTTTAGTGATGGAAAGGGATAGGTGTACTCCACCGAGCAGGAGTTACAGCTGGGGCAAGGGAAATTACGATGCAATTAGGAAAGATTTAGCAAGTGTAGAATGGGGAAGGAAACTGCAGGGGATGAGCACATTAAAAATGTGGAGCTTACTCAAGGAAAAGCTCCTGTGTGTCCTAGATAAGTATGTACCTGTCAGGAAGGGAGGAAGATATAGAACGCATGAGCCATGGTTTACTAAGGAAGTGGAATCCCTGGTCAAGAAGAAGAAAGTGGCTTATGTTAGGTCAAAATGTGAAAACTCAATTAGGGCGCTTGAGGGTTACAAGGAAGTTAGGAAAGACCTAAAAACAGAGCTCAGAAGAGTCAGGAGGGGACATGAGAAGGTGTAGGCGGATAGGATCAGAGTTAACCCTAAGGCTTTTCATAGGTATGTCAGGAATAAAAGAATGACGAGAGTTCAATTAAGGCCAATCAAGGATAATAGTGGGAAGTTGTGTGTGGAGTCAGAGGAGATAGGGGAAGCACTAAATAAATATTTTTCGACAGTGTTCACTATAGAAAATGAAAATGTTGGTGAGGAAGATACAGAGATACTTGCATCTAGACTAGAAGAGATTGAGGTTCACAAGGAAGAGGTATTAGAAATCCTGCAGAGTGTGAAAATAGACAAGTCCCCTCGGCCGGATGGGAATTATCTTAGGATCCTCTGGGAAGCCAGGGAGGAGATTGCCGAGCCTTTGGCATTGATCTTCAAATCGTCATTGTCTACAGGAATAGTGCCTGAGGACTGGAGGATAGCAAATGTGGTTCCCTTGTTCAAAAAGGGTAGTAGAGACAACCCTGGTAATTATAGACCAGTGAGTCTCACTTCAGTTGTTGGTAAAGTGTTGGAAAAGGTTATAAGAGATAGGATTTATAACCATCTAGAAAAGAATAATCTGATCAGCATGGTTTTGTGAAGGGTAGGTCATGCCTAACGAATCTTATTGAGTTTTTTGACAAAGTGACCAAACAGGTAGATGAGAGTAAACCGGTTGATGTGGTGGACATGGATTTCAGCAAGGCATTCGATAAGGTTCCCCACAGTAGGCTATAGTGCAAAATGCGGAGGAATGGGATTGTGGGAGACATAGCAGTTTGGATTAGTAATTGGCTTGTTGAAAGAAAACAGAGGGTTGTCGTTGATGGAACATGTTCATCTTGGTGTCCAGTTACTAGCGGCGTACCGCAAGGGTCAGTGTTGGGTCTACTGCTGTTCGTCATTTTTATAAATGACCTGGATGAGGGCTTAGAAGGGTGGGTTAGTAAACTTGCAGATGACACTAAGGTCGGTGGAGTTGTGGATAGTGACGAAGGATGTAGTAGGTTGCAGAGAGACATAGATAGGATGCAGAGCTGGGCTGAGAGTAGCAAATGGAGTTTAATGTGGGCAAGTGTGAGGTGATACACTTTGGCCGGAGTAATCGGAATGCAAAGTACTGGGCTAATGGTAGGTTTGTTGGGAGTGCAGATGAGCAGAGAGATCTCTGTGTCCATGTACACAGATCCCTGAAAGTTGCCACCCAGATTGACAGGGTTGTTACGAAGGCATACAGTGTTTTGGCCTTTATTAATAGAGTGATTGAGTTCCGGAACCATGAAGTTATGCTGCAGTTGTACAAAGCTCTGGTACGGCCACACTTGGAGCATTGCGTACAGTTCTGGTCACCGCATTATAAGAAGGATGTGGAAGCTTTGGAAAGGGTGCAGAGGAGATTTACTAGGATGTTGCCTGGTATGGAAGGAATGTCTTACGAGGAAAGGCTGAGGGCCTTGAGGCTGTTCTCGTTAGAGAGAAGAAGGTTGAGAGGTGACTTAATAGAGACATACAAGATAATCAGAGGTTTAGATAGGGTGGACAGGGAGAGCCTTTTTCCAAGTATGGGGACGGCAAACACGAGGGGGCACAACCTTAAAGTGAGGGGAGATAAGTATAAGACAGATGTCAGAGTTTCTTTACTCAGAGAGTAGTAAGGGTATGGAATGCTTTGCCTGCAACGGTAGTAGATTCGCCAAGTTTAAGTGCATTTAAGTCGTCATTGGACAGGCATATGGACGTACATGGAATAGTTTAGGTGGGATGGGCTTCAGATTAGTATGACAGGGCGGCGCAACATCGAGGGCCGAAGGGCCGGTACTGCGCTGTAATGTTCTATGTTCTATATTGTACACCACTATGCCACCACTTCTATTGGGAATGTCTTGTCAGTGGTACAAGTAAAGGTAAAGTTGCCACAGTCCTACCAGACCATAGGCCTGCACTTTCATTAGAGTGAGGTGACTGGTCGTACTTTAACCTGAGGGTCATCACACCTCAGGCAAGGGGAGAGGTTGAGAAGAAGACTCCTCCATGGTAATCACAGCCAGTGCAGGAATTGAACCAGTGTTGTTGTGTCAGTTTGCATAGCAAATCAGTCATCCAACTGAGCTAAGCAAGCCCCTTAATAAGACGTACCCAGAGGTATGATAGTAGTATCTAGGACATTTTGTAAAGGTATGATTTCATGAGGATGACTAATTCAGGCTATTGCTTGCCTAGTCTGTGAAACAACTCTCCCAATCTTCCCCAGATGTTAGGAAAGAGGACTTTGCAGGCTTGAGAGGGCTGTGTTTGCTGTTATTTTTTTCCAATGTCTTTGTTAATGCTTGGTGATCCATCTACGTCTGGAGGTACATGTATAGCAGGTCCTTTCACTATACAGGGATTAGTGAATCATATGGGGTTTTATGACAAATGACAAAGTTTAGTGGTCATCTTGGGCTTACAATTCTAGATTTTCCTTTATGAATTTAAATTCTACTACCTCTCATTGTAGGATTTTAACCCAAGTCCCAGAACATTACCTAAATCTCTGGATTACTAGTCCAGCAACAAGACTACTCAGTAATCACCTGCCCCCATGAAAGGGTTATCATCTCTATTGGAAATTTCCATTTTTTAATGTAAAACATAAGGCAGATTACTGGCAGGTTACATTTTGTGTGCAGTCACCCAGTATACCTCATAGATATTAAAATATAGAAACTTTATGATTTTCATTGTGAGGAATCCTTATCCATCACAGAATCTAATGTGTAATATGCCCAAAGCCAGAGGATAATTGTTAATCGCATAGTGTACTGACCCACTCACAGCTTATAACAGAGCTTTTCAGTTTACAGAGGGCTAAGCTGTGTTAATGTTAACAGTTTACTCACCTTGAGCACAAAAGTATTGGGAAGAACTCCTAAACCAGGAAAAAACACAGATTATCCAACACAAAGGAGAAAAACTACTATTTACATCAACTATCGAATAGTTGATAACATCTTTACATCAAAGACACAATGTGACACTTTGGTTAATGAAATAAACAGTTCAGCCTTTGTCACACAAGCATTGGAAAAATAAATTTTTCACTTGTTCCTAAGAATACTCAATCAGGCCTGATTTAATGATGATGATCTGTGGGAGTAGATCACATGTGCCAGAAACATCCTTTTGCATCTGGCAAAAAAAGGTGAAATATTGAAATTATAAAGTATTGTAAAGAACGATATTTCAATTTTCACTTTTAGAAACTGGATAAACCCCTTTTCAGACTAAATGTTATAGCATTCCATACAGATCGGTACTACAGTAAAGTCAGCATTTGTTTTTGTACATGGTCACTTATTTTGTGCTGGCCGTCTGTGTATATCAGATGTTTCTGGGATTTGTGTCGTTGATATTTGGGAGGTGATTACTTCAAGGTTTCTTCCGTAATCCATGTGGGGTATCACGAATGCAGATCAGTGTGTTAGCGATCGAGTGTAGTCCCTATCTCCAAACGTATGTACACGTGTAAACATGGCTCTCCAATGACGCTACGGAATTGTAGAGCTACCCCCTTAATTTCCTAATTATCAGGGCAGCACCCATTACTACTGGTGATATTTGTGTTTGTTTTGGAAAGCAATTGTTTCTTCACAGTCCAATTTCGACAACAGTCTTACTGATAGATAATATTTCCTTGATAACGACTAAGCTTTTAAGCACAGGATTTCTTTAAGCATTACCAAGACAAACCTAGTTTTGTAAAATAGAAAACATATAATAATAAAAAGAGCAGGTATAATTTTTACCCAAAGTCCACCATACCCTATGATATCAATCCTAATGGGGATCCTTTTGAGCTAGATCAATCTTCATTGCACTCCTGTATTGAAAAGTGGTGCAAACTTTCTGAACCACTAGAAACTCTTTCACAACTTCAGGGAGGCAGCACATGAGAGGAACAACTACTTTTATCAAAGGGTAGCATTCCTAAAGCATATGGCCTCCGTGGTGGCATTATCTAGGCTCTAAGTGACTTCAAGGAGAAAGTGAGGGCTGCAGATGCTGGAGATCAGAGCTGAAAATGTGTTGCTGGAAAAGCGCAGCAGGTCAGGCAGCAGCCAAGGAACAAGAGAATCGACGTTTCGGGCATAAGCCCTTCTTCAGGAATGAGGAAAGTGTGTCCAGCAGGCTAAGAAAAAAGGTAGGGAGGAGGGACTTGGGGGAGGGGCTTTGGAAATGCGATAGGTGGAGGGAGGTCAAGGTGAGGGTGATAGGGCGGAGAGGTCAGGAAGATGATTGCAGGTTAGGAAGGCGGTGCTGAGTTCGAGGGATTTGACTGAGACAAGGTGGGGGGAGGGTATTCCCAATTCCTTCATCTCCACCGCACCTGCTCCCAGGAGGACCAGTTCCAAAACCGTACAACCCAGATGGCCTCCTTCTTCAAGGACCGCAATTTCCCGCCTGACGTAGTCGACGATGCCCTCCACCGCATCTCTTCCACTTCCCGCTCCTCCGCCCTTGAGCCCCGCCCCTCCAACCGCCACCAGGACAGAACCCCACTGGTCCTTACATACCACCCCACCAACCTCCATGTACAATGTATCATCCACCGTCATTTCCGCCACCTCCAAACGGACCCCACAACCAGTGATATATTTCCCTCCCCTCCCCTATCAGCGTTCCGAAAAGACCACTCCCTCCGTGACTCCCTCGTCAGGTCCACACCCCCCACCAACCCAACCTCCACTCCCGGCACCTTCCCCTGCAACCGCAAGAAATGCAAAACTTTCGCCCACACCTCCCCCCTTACTTCCCTCCAAGGCCCCAAGGGACACTTCTATATCTGCCACAAATTCACCTGCACCTCCACACACATCATCTATTGCATCCGCTGCACCCGATGTGGCCTCCTCTATATTGGGGAGACAGGCCGCCTACTTGCGGAACGTTTCAGAGAACACCTCTGGGACACCCGGACCAACCAACCCAACCACCCCGTAGCCCAACACTTTAACTCCCCCTCCCACTCCACCAAGGACATGCAGGTCCTTGGACTCCTCCATCGCCAGACCATGGCAACACGACGGTTGGAGGAAAGTGCCTCATCTTCTGCCTGGGAACCCTCCAACCACAAGGGATGAACTCAGATTTCTCCAGTTTCCTCATTTCCCCTCCCCCCACCTTGTCTCAGTCAAATCCCTCGAACTCAGCACCGCCTTCCTAACCTGCAATCATCTTCCTGACCTCTCCACCCCCACCCCACTCCGGCCTATCACCCTCACCTTGACCTCCCTCCACCTATCGCATTTCCAAAGCCCCTCCCCCAAGTCCTTCCTCCCTACCTTTTGTCTTAGCCTGCTGGACATACTTTCCTCATTCCTGAAGAAGGGCTCATGCCCGAAACGTCAATTCTCCTGTTCCTTGGATGTTGCCTGACCTGCTGCGCTTTTCCAGCAACACATTTTCAGCTCTAAGTAACTTCAGTAAGGTAAAAGTGCCACAGTCGGAGCAGACCATGGGCTCTTCTTTCACGACAGAGATGACTACTGGTGGTTTAACCTGAGGGTCACCACACCTCAGGCAAGGGACTAGGTTGAGAAGGTGGGACCTTTGTGGTAGCCTCAGCCAGTATAGGAATTGAAGCATGCTGTTGGCTTTACCCTGCACTGCAAACCAGCTATCCAGCCAACTGAGCTAACTGACCCCCTCCCCTTAGTGACTATGTCACAGTTGATTTAAAGAAGGAAAGATTTTATTTTGCAAATTTAATTTAGAAATAATTAATTAACACATCTTGTCAGAGAATATGGCATAGTTTTAGGAAAATCACAGAGCTAGAAACTTTAAGGCTGGCAGAAGTGGATACAGGGAGTAATTCTTTCAATGGAATGGATAGATTCAGGGTGTAGGGAGCTCTCTGGTGATCAGGTTTTGATGGCTGGGCTGTTTCTAGTAATGGAGGTAGGTCCTTAAAGAGAAACAGGATGCAACTAGGCGTGGTCATGATTGGGAAAGGGAAACAGAAGATATATCAGAATATTAGAGTGACCAGAATTAGAAGTAATCCACAACTGAGGCAAATGGGATTCAGGCAGCTGGAATGTGACATGGTATAGGATGGGATTTGTGGCCAGAGATGAGGCATGGAGGAGGCTAATGGTTAGACTAGTAGGCCAAGATTGCAGTTGCACAAGTAAAGGTAGCGATTATGAAGAAGGTCAAGTTGGTCATTGTAAAGCTATCATGGTGGCAGTTAGCAAGGGGGGTCTGAGTGGGGGTTAGGAGAGGGTTCCCAAACTGGCAATGTGGGGGTTGGGGAGGTGAGGTGGTGGAGTTAGCAGAGACAATGAGGCAGCTGGGAATGTGTGGAGGTGGTAGGTGTTTTTTGAAAGGGACTTTGCACAGATCATGGTGGCAGTTGGGAGAGCATTGAGGAATTGAATCTAATCAGCTAATGAACAGGTCACTTCTGGAGCATCATCAAAGTGAGCAGCACAGGCAGGAGGAACAATGTGAACACCTCAGGCTGTGGGCAGGAAGAGGCCCCACCAGGTTTTGGCCTCAGTGAGGAAGTAGGGTAGACTGTCAGCATCATGGAAATCCCAGGGCATTGACAATCTACTCCAATTTAGTCAACTGCTCAGAACTGGTGAACTGCTTATAGATATCCCATTGGAAATCCCTGCCTCCAAGGTTGTTGGGGCAGTGTGGTGGTTGGGAGGGGACAAGGAGGTGTTTGGGAGGTTAGGCAGACGGTGGGAATAAACCAACAGCAGCCCTACAGTTTTATTATGGAGCCAGGAGAAGGATAGCTACTCCTCTGGATTCTACTTTCAGATCAGTATTTCGTTAAGCATTTACTTTGTGGTTGTTGACCTACACTTGTTTACACAAGTCTAAGTCAATTCCTCTCCAGGACTGACAGGTTATTGAATAGTAATTTATACATTGTGTAAAAAATGTTAATCTAAAGAAAAAGACGTAATGGAATATATTTTTAGATATTTCACAAATAAATGATGGACTGATAACAAGTTTTCTGTTTCAAATTGTTCACCCAGAATATCTCAAGGATTTATTTTTATTATTTGCTATCAATTTTGCTCAATACCTTACTAAAAACTAACTCGGAACTACAAGCACAGAATGAAGTCTCATGATTGGATGATATTTTATTTCTGCAGACAGCTTTACCTTTGGAAACTCAACATTATGTGTGCAGCCAGAAATATAATTTCTGTACAGAGCAAAACAAAAGATCCCCCTTTCTGCAAGGATATAACCAGAAGCATCAAATTCCACTTTCTCTAACCTGAACACACTCACCAAAGGAGAAAATCAAATTAGATGGTGTAGTCATTCTGACATCAACATATCTGTCAAACAGGAGGTAGTACATGAAGTAAATTAAATCTAAACTCTCATTGCGCTTTCAACAACTTACTCAAACTTAACATACATTCTTCGCATTTGAAAGAGAAAAAAATGCATCAACTGCTCAGTTCTCAAACTTGGCTGATTTTTAAGAAAGTGCAAGTGCGGAAATGATGCTCTTTAAACAGCCATTGGCCTTAGACGTCAATTCTGTTTCTCTCTCCACAGATGCTGCCACACCTGCTCAGTTTTTCCAGCATTTTATGTTTTTGTTTCAGATCTCCAGCATCCACAATATTTTGCTAGTACTCAGAAAAGATATTTAGGATTGAGTTGATTTTGTCCAAAAGAATCCAAATGATGGAGGGGATTCTACCTCTTCCTCTTCATAATTAAAATGGAGGAAGTTTGCTTTGTATTTTCCACCTGCCCATCTCTGACTTCAATAAGGTTATGACTGATCTGATTGTACTCTCATATTCACTTTCCTGTATACCCTGATAACCTTTAACTCTGCTTTAATAAGAATCTATCTGACTCTGCCTTAAAATTAGTCAAGGATTCAACTTCCACCACTTTTCAATAAGAGAGTTTCAAAGACTTACTGATCCTCTGACAGAAAAAGAAATCACCTCATCCCTGTTATAAATGGTGACCCTGACTTTAAACAGTGACCATCAATTAAAGAGTTATCCTACAAGAGAAATTATCCTCTCCACATCTACCCTGTCAAGAGCCTTCAGAATTTTATGTATTTCAATCAAGTTACCCCTTACACTTCTAAACTCCAGCAGCTGCAAATCTAGCCTGTCCAACACAGAGGACAACCTGCCTTTTCCAGGTATTAGTCTGATAAACATTCTCTGAACTGCCTCCAATGTGTTTGCATCTTTCCTTAAATAGGTAAGAGTCATAGAGTCATAGAGGTGTACAGCACAGAAACAGACCCTTCGGTCCAACTCATCCATGCCGACCAGATATCCCAACCCAATCTAGTCCCACCTGCCAGCATCCGGCCCATATCCCTCCAAACCCTTCCTATTCATATACCTATCCAGATGCCTTTTAAATGTTGCAATTGTACCAGCCCCCATCACTTCCTCTGGCAGCTCATTCCATACAAGTACCATCCTCTGCATGAAAAAGTTGCCCCTTAGGTCTCTTTTATATCTTTCCCCTCTCACCCTAAACCTATGCTCTCTAGTTCTTGACTCCCCCACCCCATGGAAATGACTTTGTTTATTTATCCTATCCATGCCCCTCATGATTTTATAAACTTTTATAAGGTCACCCCTCAGCCTCTGACGCTCCAGGGAAAACAGACCCAGCCTGTTCAGCCAGTCCCTATTGCTTAAGTCATCCAACCCTGGCATCATCTTTGTAAATCTTTTCTGAACCCTTTCAAGTTTCACAACATCCTTCCAATAGAGACCAGATTTGCATGCAATATTCCACAAGTGGCCTAACCAATGTCTTGTACAGCTGCAACATGACCTCCCAACTCCTGTACTCAATACTCTGATCAATAAAGGAAAGCATTCCAAATGCCTTCTTCACTATCCTATCTACCTGCGACTCCATTTTCGAGGAGCTGGTCTCTTTGTTCAGTAACATTCCCTGGGACCTTACCATTAAGTGTATAAGACCTGCTAAGATCTGCTTTCCCAAAATGCAGCACCTACATTTATCTAAATTAAACTCCAAAGGTGACCAATGTTATGCACATACATCAGACACAATCAAACCAGTGTCCTGTTTAATAGAAGCATAACCTCCCCACTATTGTATTCGTTTCCCCTCACATCAATGGAAATATTCCTTTGTAATTGCTTGCTGGATGTGAATACTAACATATTGTGATGCAGAGCTGAAAATGTGTTGCTGGAAAAACGCAGCAGGTCAGGCAGCATCCAAGGAGCAGGAAAATCGATGTTTCGGGCATGAGCCCTTCAGGAATATTGTGAAGCATGCAGAGGACACCTGGATCTCTCCACATCTCAGAACCCTAATTTCTCACCATTTAGATACTTTTATTTTAATATTTACTGCCAAAATTGAAAATTTCACATTTTACCACGATACTCAAGTTGCTGTTCACCTTTGCTCACTCATTTCATAAAGTGGAAAGTTGCCAATGAATGATATTCAACTGAACTTAAATTCCTCAGCTATTATGATGGATTTTAAATTCACGTCTCTGAATAATTGGTTCAAGTTTCTGAATTTCTCGTTCAGTAATGTGTGCTAACTTGATCCCCATCATTATGCTATTTGAACTGAGGCTGATTGATATTATAACAGCTCTCCATCAGCTTCAGCAGGACAACAATTGGTGGAAAGGAAGAAGGGGAGCCCTAAAGTAAGTGCACAAGTTACTTTCAAGGTTCAGTGGAAGAGAAACCTGCAAATGGGGTCACTCAAAGCAAGTCATCATGTGCAGTCTCCCTTCTCTCCTACAAAATCCTCCCAAAGACCATCCTCATCATTAAGCTGCAAGGCCAAGGACAACTTGATACTCTCCTGCTTTAGTTGCCCTCATCTCTACCTCTGCTCAGAGGGGATTTATGTGGGGATCATGAATCAACAAGCCCCAAGACTGAAACTTAAGCCAGCCATTACTTTTTATACTGAAGCAAGCTCACCTCCCACCTACCTCAATCTTCTCATTCCAGTTACTCTTCGGCTGGAACTAATGTGGTCAATGTGGTTGCCATGCCTTTGAGACAGCATTAGTTCAGTTAAGAATATTAATTCTTTTCTCTGATAATGACTTTGTTTGCATGGGTGCCATTAGCTTCTATTCCTGCAAGCTATAAAACAACAGAGTCATCCCAGCCATATCCATTATTGCCTCCTCCCAGTGCCTTCAGACACTGGACAGTGGTTTTGAGCTGATAGGTTGCTTATTGTTTAGCTAGGAATTGTGACACTATGCCATCCTGCTGCTTGAGGGAAGTTACCTCAGCACAGATTGGGAGCAAATCTGAAACATTTCACACCTGTGTGGCTCAGTCCACACGGGATACTGCATTTGGTATGAATCCAGTTTGGGAAGCAAACAAAACATGAAAAATGGAAGCAACTCAACATAATTGTCTAGAATTGGAACACCTGCTAAATTAAATGCAGGGTCATTTGAAATTAATTAGAAAGGTTATTTTACCAGTAAAAGTAAATTGTAAATTAGCTCATTCTGCCCATATCAGCATCCCTATAATGGGATTGACCTTTTTCTGGTATGAACCTAAAACACAGATTGCATCAGCTTTAGATCAACAGTAAATAGCTACCTTCAATCAACCAGCTGATTAATATTGTTTTTCTAATGATAAGGATGGCTATTTACTGAATTGGACTAAAAAGGTTATTGTGTTCAAAGTTTATAAATGCCAGAAAATGTTAAAAAGGCAGTGTTTTTCCTAAACATTTAAATCTGAGCTTCTAAGAAATGTGAATTGGTGCAAAGCCATAAACCTATCTGATATTTTTTGATTTCTGTGTTTAAACAACCAGCCAGATCCAGAGTTTCAGTATCAGCAACAGCATCAGAATGAATCTGCAGCAGTCCATCAAGTTTGCATTCAACCAACTTTATGACCATGTGACATTTGTCACTGATTCGAAGTGGAAAATTACAGTAGAAGAGATAAGAAGTTACTGTTTTGATGCAATAATTAGTCAGCATCATCAGATTTTCATTCAAATCATATAGATAGATTGGCATGTGCTCTATTCACTTTGAGCTGTCCTAATCCTTCTATTTCTAGTTGAACTCTTCAACTTAGCATTGCCACAAGCCATGACAGAATAGCAGCCCTCAAAGTGTTAAGTCATGATCAAATGATTTTATGAATTCAAACAGGTCAAGGTTAGATGAGTGTTACGTAACAACATCTAGTTTTACTCTGCTCACCAGCCATGGCAACCATCAACAAACTGAACTTCTGCAAAGCACAGGAATGAGACAAGGAGAAGCAACAAATGCAGGACCAACAGTAAATTACTATTACCACAATATACATGATGGGATTGTATAAAATGTAATCTTTATCCCATTCTCTTTCCAATATATAATCTACTTAGGTTGATCTAAAATTATCAGAACAACAAATAAGTCTGAAACAAGTCTAAAACATTAGAAGTCCAAAGAACACCGCATCAAGGCACCACTTTAAAAACAAAGTCTCAGAGCAGTATAATATTGAATCACTTTTAAAATGATTGGCGTTGATTAGCTGATTCCTACAAGTCATAACATGCACCAGAACTGAGGGACAGCTTATTAATGCACTTAGAAAACTAATTAGAGCTAAGCAGACAACGCACAGAACTGCCTGTTGCATAAGTAAAACAAAAGAGCTGAAGTACTGGCCTTGTATGCAGAGGTACATGACACACTGGTAAGGCACATGATAAAGGAAGTTAAGAAATTAGTTCTGACAATGTTTTCTGATCAGCAATCTGATGTTATAATGTCTAATGAAAGTACCCACCTGAAGAACCAGTAGAATGAGAATTTTCAGACTTATACCACAGCATCTCCAGCAATCCATTAGTTCTGTTCAATGAACACTGATTGCGTTCAAAGCTCACACCTTCCCCGTTCACCTCTATTAAGCTTTCCAGTGCATGTTAAAATTTCAGTCATAACTCAGAACTGTTTGAGAGTGTGCCATTTCCTCCTGCACTGGGTCTAATCCTGCCAAGCAGTGTGGATCTGAATAAGCCTGTGTAATTGCTGAAGGAGTGAGGCACAAGGCAGAGTAAATCCTAAGCAAATAAACTGTTTGCTCTGGGCATACAATCCTACTGCAGTAACAGTGAGCAGTACCAGGAATTCAGCATCCGTGGGTCCAGTTACAGTTCTTTCAGTCAATGGCATACCTCCCACGAATGCAGACATTTATTTACATATTCAAGTATTCACAATTGAACAGATGCACGATCAGGATGCAGCTTTTAATGCTATTCAGAGCACATAAGTCTCCAGGTCGAAAAAGTAACCACAAACCGGCTCTTTAGTGCTGAACACATTCTGGTGCATGGAGGAGGTTGCCATTCCATAGAAGAAAAACTTTGACACACTTGTTTCTGGAAAAAAAAAACCCTTATCTGTTTTCCTATCTGTGGTCCATTGAACAATCTTTTCCTATTCATTTAGCTGAATTGCACTTATAATTACAAAACCAGTCTGGACCATGGGAACTCTCTTTGATTAATGTTCAGCCTCTATTCTAATGCAAATTTCTGTCACAAACTTCTGTAGCACAAATCCCAAATTCTGATCAGGTTGGACAATACACAGTTTGAATTCCTGCCATTTTATAAGCTGTCGGCTGTGCATGGATTTATTCAAAAGGAGAAGGTGCTTAGTTTATTTTTCATAACATTGTTTTTAAAGAATGCCAGTCAGAAAATGGTATCAAATACAAGAGTGTGCTAATAATTAGTTAATATCCTCATGGTGAGTAGAACATTCGAAGAGGAGAATGTTGCCTTTTCTCTGAGATGCAGGATATTTGGAGGCAGTGGTCTGTCCATTGGGATTAGGACATGCAAGGGTAATAGAAAATGCAGGATTCATTTGCCCCTTCCAGTTACTTTATACTGCTTTGCTGTGTGCATCGGTGAATGTTGTGAATATATTTGAATGATGTCATGGTTGAATAGCTGGCGTGTGCAATTTGGGAGATGAATGTGAGGCTCTTAGCTATACAATGTGTATGAGGTTGTGTTTGAACATATAAGATTCAGATATGAGTCCTAACTGTACAGATTATTGGCAAGTAAGTGTTGCAAGTGAGCAAAGACTAAGGCTGATATTGCAGTTAGTAAGATATGAAATTTGAAAGTGCATTCATTGAGCATTCATGTGAGCTCAGTGCAATCATGTCTTTAAGACACTAAACTCCACGACAATCTGCTCCCACAGCCTTATAGCATGTCACAGACTCATAGAGTCCTAGAGATGTGCAGCATGTTAACAGACCTTTTAGTCCGACTCATCCATGCCAACCAGATATTCTAAATTAATTTAATCCCATTTGCCAGCATTTGGCTCATATCCCACAAATACTTCTTATTCATCAACCTATCCAGATACCTCCTAAATGTTATAATTGTACCAGCGTCACAACCCCTCTGGCAGCTCATTCCATACACACACCACCCTTTTAAATCTTTCCTCTCTCGTATTAAACCTATACCCTCTAGTTTTGGATTCCCTTAACCTGGGGAAAAGGCTCTGGCTATTTACCCTATCCATGTCCCTCATGATCATCTACATAGCCTCCTGATCCTTCCTTTCCAAGAACTCCAAGTGCCCCATCTGAAAACTTTGGAACCTGTGCTTTCCCCTGTTTTTCAGCATTTGCTGTGTTAGAGTCTCTTCCTGTATGACTGCCATCATCAGATCCTGTTTCAGTACACCTCTATTGGGGGTGCGGTCTGGCTTTAAGCAGAGCAGGCTGGCTTGGAATAGTATGAGTCTTCACAATATTGGTCTCCTGCTGATATGTAAAACTAATCCACAGTCCAGTTAGTGTCCACTGGGAGCTGTAATCATTGATACACGGCCCGCCTGTAGTGTACTAACACACACTCTGATACCTGCACCTCTTTTCAGGGACTATCAATTTAAGGCCCATCATCTTTTATGAAAAAGATTAATAAATTACAGTGTCCTTTGGATGAGTGATATGGTTCACAATGACTTAATTCCCTACAGTGGTACTTCTGCATTGACATTGCTTTAGTGAGCTACACGAGAAAATATGACTGTGAAAGCCACTTTCTAAAAAGAGTATTTTTAGTTGGGTTTTTTTTTTTAGCTGAAAGGAATATAGGCAATAAAGTTGTCAGTCATCAGTATCTTAAGGAGGAATTAATTACATTTTGTAGCTGTCTGAATTGACAATAAATTAGATTTGGGATAAGAATGAATTTTTTTCCAAGCAGTGAACTGAAAGATGCAGCAGGTTAGATCACAGTCCCTTTTCACCAGATTTCATTCAACCCAGACTTTTATGATAAAAGATTTCTTTCCCTGTCACTGTGTGAAATGAGCTTGCAAGGCTCGACCTAGCTTCACGTTACTGGGGCAGGCCCTTTGCACCAACCTTCCCATAATTCATGCTGTTGACAGGCTCACTGAAAAAGGCCATAAGAAACGGAGAGGAGAGATGTCACAGTTATAAAGAGGAAAGAAAGATTTGTATTTAAGTAGCGTCAACTCACATCTCTCAGAAACATCTCGAAGCACTTCACAGAGAGTGAATTACTTTGAATTAAAGTAAAGGTTGTTATGTGGAAAACATTTTGTGCATGTTAAGAGAGATGAATGATTCATTTCTGTATTGTTGATAGCACCTCCCACCACCAACATGAGATTTTTAAAGTCTACCTGAACAATAGGATGAGTCCTTTTCTAAAATTTTAGCTACAGGATGGCATCACAACTATGTTGAAGGGCACCATCTTAGCAGTACTCTGGCAGGGGAGACGGTCTCCCATTTCAAAGAACTCATTAATATTTCACAGAATTGCTGCAGCCCAAAAATAGGCCATTCAGCCCATCATGCCTATCCCAATTCTATTAACTAGTGACAATCTCCCACCTTTTCCCCATACCCCTACAGGTTATTTCTATCCAAACAATCATCCAATGCCCTCTTGAATGCTTCAGTAGATCCTGCCTCTGCAGACTATCTTTCCCTGTCACTGTGTGACTATGCTGAGTTTCCAGACAGTGCCTTCCATACTCTAACAACCCACTGTGAGAAAAAAAGTTCTCAAATCACCCTTCCTTCAGTTGCACCTCACTTTAAATTTATTTCTTTTCATTTTTCTCCCTATCTGCTCTATCTAGCCCACTCATGAATTTGAAAACCTCTATTGAATCTCCTCTCAGCCTCCTGCTCCCCAAGGAGAACAGTCCCTATATGTGTTCCATGTATATCAGAATGCCCCATAACTTTTTTGAAGGTATTCTTTAATTAGAACAGAACATTTTCTGGAAAAGACATGGCTTTTTTTTTAGGGAAATGCTTAAACTTTACACTGCTATTATAGGCTGTGGTGCCTTGTCAATTTTTGACAATATGAAAAATATGGCTTATTTTACTAGCCAAGCCCAGCACATTTTTGTGGAGATTTGAAACTAATGTTATGAATCATGTTGATACTAATAACAACAGGAGAATGTTTTGAAAGAGCAAGGGAAATGCACAAACATAAAGAGACACTCAACTCTTCTAAATACATGCACTGAGGTAGATTTGCAATATATCTAATTTAGTTTTCACCAGTAACCCTCTTGATTTAGCAAGCATTACCAACTCTACAATAATAGTATCCAAGTAGACAATTACTGTATGCTTAAAATACTGTGCAAATGTTTGGTATTAGGCTATTCATATAGTAATAGTGCATTTAAAATACAAATCACCCTCTGGATCCAGATTAATAGCTGATGTATCCTTCATGGAGTAAATGGCAACACATGGGAATGAATGTTTTATGAATGTGAACCTTTGAATGGAGCTGCATGCAACAGCCTCGACTGCTAACCTAAATAAGCTCAGCAAACCGAAATAGTTTCCACTGATGTTTTGGTATGTCTTTGGGTACAATAATTTTTCTGAAAAGTAGTTTTGTATGTTTTCCATTCCAA
The DNA here is from genome assembly GCF_037043375.1 of Chiloscyllium plagiosum. Classification (NCBI taxonomy): domain Eukaryota; kingdom Metazoa; phylum Chordata; class Chondrichthyes; order Orectolobiformes; family Hemiscylliidae; genus Chiloscyllium; species Chiloscyllium plagiosum. Next base: position 93,097,188 of record NW_028270144.1, read on the forward strand.
ATATGAACATATCTGGGCATGGTGTTACATTACAGCATTCACCTTCTTTATAATCAGTACTTTTCCTTGCTGGCAAATGAACTATGTACATCAATCAATTGTTTCCAATGTCGTCATTACTAGTTTATTTGATGCCAATCCTGTTACATTAAACCCCCAACAATATGAAACATAATTCAGTTCAGGGTCTTGAATGCAATGAATTCTACAATAATTATCATGTAGAAGTCTACAAATCATGCAGAATTTAATAATGAAAAAGAAATGGGAAATCCGAGACACTTCTGGTGTCCAATCAGATTTGCAGGAAGCGTTGTTATCTCCAGGTTTTGGAGTTTGAGTGACAGCTTATGTCATTGCAATGTTTCTGTGAGGTTCAGAGCTTCATGGGTAACGCATTTACAGATGTGGGTAACCACAACTCAAGGATGTTCAAGGGAAATGAAATGGATGACCACCAGAATAACCGGTCAGGTACTGCAGAAGGCCCCTGAGTACATCTCAATCTTAACACAGTCTACAGATCTGAATACTGAAGTAAATAATGGTTCACCTGGGGAACGTAGTCAAAGTAAAGAGCAGGGTGCCACATCAACATTACAGGGAGCACAAAAAAGCTGGAAAAATGGCGATAGGAGCTTTGATAGTTAATGGAGCAGACAGCCAATTCTGTGCTTACAAACAAGAATCCGGGATAGTAGATTGTTTCCTCAGCATCAAGGAGCAGTTGCAAACCACCCTAACCAGGAAGGATGAGCAGCCAATGAGCATGGTCCACATTGGTACCAAATTCCTTGTTAGAAAGCAGTATGTGCAAGTTCTGTGGTCATAATTTAAGGCACTAAGGAGGAAATTAGAAAGAAGACGTCAACGTGTGCATCCCTGGTTGGAGAGGTGGTACAGAAGGTGGTACTTTAGATTCTTGGGATAGTGGGATCAATTATTTGGGAGATGAGACTTGTACAAGCTGAACAATTTACACCTATACAGAGTTGGAACAGTTTTCTTTCAGGGTGATTTGCTATTTCTATTAGTGAGTCTATTAATTTGACAGAGATATGAGAACCAGGAAATAATACTAGAGACCAATTCCAAGCTGTAAAGAATATTGGCAGAGTCACTAGAGTAGAAAATTGTAAGATATTCAGTTGGTGCAATATAGGAGGGAAGTTTAATTTTGTTACTTATTCATGGGATATGGGTGTTGCCAGCTGGACCAACACTTATTACCGATTCCTAGTTACCCGTGACTTTTGGCTAGTGCCATTTCAGAAGGCAGTTAAGACTCACTTGGTTGTGGGAATGGAATTACATGTAAGCCAAGTTCGATAAGGACAACAGATCTCCTTTCCCTTAAGGATGTTAATGAACAAGATGAGTCTTTACAACAATTGACAGTGATATTTGGTTGCTATTAAGCTGACATTTAGCTCCAGATATTTTATTGATTTGAAATTTCGCTATCTGCCATGGTGGGACTTGAACCCATGACCCCAGATTAATAGTCTGGGTAATAGATAATGACCCCAATGCCATTACTGTCATGCTACTACCTCCACCACCACTGTCCCACCCTCCCTCAATTTAAATTCTAAATTAGGATCACTGTGCAGTTAAATGACAATATGCACGTTGCATCAATGTCTGCTCAAGAGGGTCTCATGCCAAGCGAATTTGCAAGTTGGGAAGGAGGCCAGCCCAGGAAATTCATTTTCATCACAATGATGACATGGTCAAAGAGGCCAGAACATGAGATTGCTATGTGTAATAGGTAGGAAGTGTACCAATTAGAATATGTGGCCAGTTTCTGGGATGAAACTGCTTGGGGACGGGAGAGTTCGCTGCCTCTTGTCATGTTAATAATTCTCCAACTGGTCAGGCAGATACAGATAGAACCAAAGCCAAGGAGAGATCCAAGTCAAGATGAGGAGTCGCTGAGCTAAGAATAACATACCTTTGGAACAGGAGACCATAAAGACTACTGAGAACGAGGGAGTTTGCAGACAGTAAAGCTGGGCAACCAGTCCATTGGAAGGGCAGCTCAATATTAGCTCAATGGAGACGTTGGTAAAATTGTGATTTCCTGATAGACTGAGATGACCTTATATGCTTTTCTTGTTGTTCTCCATTGTGTATCATTATCAAAGTCAATAGTGCCAACAGGTAAGTGCTGAACAGTATGAATTTTCTCTTCCTTATCCTCCGCCATCGCCTTTTTTTAAATTCATTTGTGAGATGAGCCAGCATTAATTCCATATCCCTAATTGACCAGAGCACAGTTAAGAATCAGCCACATTGCTGTGGTTCTGGAGTCACGTGTGGGCCAGGTAAGGACAGCAGTTTCTTTTCATGAAAGGCATTAGTGAACCAGATGGAGTTTTCTGACAAACAATAATGATTTCATGGCCATCGTTAATGAGAGGGAGGAAAGGCCTGGACAGATTTTCCGATAATCACAAATACATAGCTACAATTAGAAGATGTGCTTACAGTTAGATGTGAATACATTGTGGTATGATTATATAGTCATGTACATTCGTTTGATTATGAGTAGATAATATAGTCAAGGAGTCTGTTATGTAAGCTGGAATGTAGACTGTGTGAACACTGATAGAGACATGGGTGAGAAATGTTTAACCTTTTGATATTACCCGTAGAATTTGTTGATTATCAATAGAAACAATATATCACAATTGGTTTTGTAATAAAGTTTGAGTTGTATGCATCTTTAATAAGTATATCCCCCATGCTTGCAGAAATAAATGTTTGAACAAAGAAATCTGAGTCCTGTTCAATTAAACTACTAATTCCAGATGTTTTAAAAAATTTAAATTCAACCATAGTAGGATTTGAACCTGGGTCTTCAGAGCATCATTTGGATTTCTGGGTTAATAGTCAAGTGCTAATACAGCTAGACCATCACCTTCCCACTTGGTTGTACTCACAAAGCTTTCTGACAGTGTGTGTGCAGAAACAGGGGAACATGGCTTTGCTGCCATGTGCAAGTCCAGGTTCCTTTGAGGGAGACAAAGGAGTTGGTCCTCCCATCGAACAAGAAATTTTAGATTCTTCACTGGACAAAGTGACCAGTCATAACATGGACAACATTCTTCACAATGATGTGGAATTACTGATAAAGATTACACCTACGGAAAAGCTAATCTCCTCTTGACAAATGTGATGACAATGCTAGTTTAGATAAAACTGCAATCAGATAAAAGGATGGAAGGCCCCAAGTCTTATTTATTTTACTAGATCCAGGGCTTTGACAAAACAGACTGATCGGCATCACTGTTCTAGTTTTTCAAGAAAGAATTAAGAGAACCATTTCTTGGATATTAAACACACTCCCACAGTCACACACACACACTCCCACAATCACACATGCACCCTCTCACAGACTTAGACACTTTATACTCACTTACATACACATATACACTCCCTGTCACACTCACAATCCCCCACCCCAGAGAGACGGATGGACAGACACACACAAACCCAGATGCACACATATACACTCTCTGTCACACTCACAATCCCCCACGACACACACACACAAACACAAATGCACACATATGCATATACGTTTGTGGGGTGAATTTGTACTTGCAGAGTTACATTGTATTTTGCTTAAAAACTGCATGAATCCATGTAAGACTCTATTAACTCACTTTTTAGTTTAGAATCAGTCTACACAATATGGCACAGACAGGGAACACAGGGGGCTAACACCTTCAACATATTATCTGGCTAACACCAATTGTTACAGTTAACCTGAGAATGTAACTGTTAAAGAAAAGTTTTGTGGTTTACATATGAAAGAAGTAAAACTATCATGGTCATTCTAACAGATGAAAGACTCAACAAACAATCAAGGTATTTTTCAATGTATACTCTCAGTTACATCACACTGTAAACTTTTGCTATAAATTATGTGCCTTACAATTGTGTCCTCCACAACCACCTGATAAAGGAGCTTTGCTCCGAAAGCTAGTGCTTCCAATTAAACCTGTTGGACAATAACCTGGTGTTGTGTGATTTTTAACAAAATTGGCAAAGTTACAGATAGTGAGGAGGATACAGCAGGATAAAGATAGATTGTAGATTTGGGCAGAGAAATGGCAGGTGGAGTTTAAATCAGAGCTATGCAAGGTGATACATTTGGATGATCAAATTCAGGTGTGATTTATACAATTAATGACAAAACCCTTAGGAGCATTGACATACAGAGGGCTCTGAGCTTTGACAGATCCTTGAAAATGGCATCAGAGGTGGATAAGGTGGTCAAGAAGGCATATGGTATGCTTGCCATCATCAGCCAGAGCACTGAATAGAAAAGTTGGCAAGTAATGTTACATTCGTGAAGAAAGGCTTATGCCCGAAATGTCGATTCTCCTGCTCCTTGGATGCTGCCTGACCTGCTGCGCTTTTCCAGCAACACATTTTTCAGCTCAGATCTCCAGCATCTACAGTCCTCACTTTCTCCTAGTTATGTTACAGCTGTGCAAAACTTCGGTTAGGCCACATTTGGAATATTGTATGCAGTTCTGGTCACCAAACTACCAGAAGGAGGTGGATGCTTTGTAGAGGATGAAGAGGATCTTGCCTGGCCTGGAGGGTTTTAGTTATGAGGAGAGGTTGGATAAACTCAGATAGTCTTCAGGAAGAAAGACAGAGGCTGAGGGGCGACCTGACAGAGGTCTACAAAATTATGAGATGCATAGGTAGAATGGAGAGTCAGAGGCCTTTTTCCAGAGTGGAAAGGTCAACTGTAAGAGGTCCTTGAGAGGAAGAAAGTTGAGGGGGAGAAATGCAGGGAAAATCTTTCCTACAGAGAGTGGTGGGTGCCTGGAACACACTGCCAGTGGAGCAGGTGGAAGCAGGCAGGTTAGCAACATTTAAGGCATTTCGTAGAAACCTCGTGGGCCTAAACAAGGATTAGGAATCAGTGCAGGCTTGGTGGCCCAAAGGGCTAGTTCCTGTGCTGTATTGTATTGTATTCCAGGCACCATGAAAATACTAATATAGACACCCATGAAAACATTTGAAATTTTGGCTTTTGTCTTGCTTCAAGTTGGTATCAAAAATCCAATTCACTGCTTAAGTATTGTGCTTGGGTTTCAAGCATTATGATAGACATGATAGAAGACCTTTCTAGCAAGATAAATGGGGCTGTTGTTTCAGGTGATCAGTATGTGAAGAAAGTCCACTCTGAATAAATTTTTAACAAACCATATCATATTTCTTTTTCTATGACCCTCTTTTATTTCAGAGCCATTTGGAAAAAGGTGCAAGGTCAATTGGTGAGCCAAGCAGAAAGGAATTTTCTTAATTCAGGGAGATGCTGAGGTGCTAATTATTCATGTGAAAGCAATTGGAACAGATTTCACACTGCTTCTCCAGCTGAAGAAAGGGCTGCTTCTATTCATACAATGGCTGTCAGCGTGCTCAAAGCAACCAGATTTTGCTCTCCGCCTTTCAGCATGTTTAAGTGATTAAATACAGCTTTGCTAACATTGGTGCCAAAACAGGTCAACAAAGGTCTCCTAGCTCAGAGAAAGTCCTGTTTGCCTATCCACTTTGGTTGATTACAAACAATTGACTAATGGATAAAATACAAACCCTGTGTGCAATGAGGACTGATCTGCTTTCTGCATGCAGTATATGATTAATTTGTTGATACATTAAGGGAGGGAAATTTCACAGTTGATGTTATAATAGCACATAGATTCCCTGAAACTATAAAACTTTTTAGAAAAGTATTTCCTAATCTAAAATGTGTGAAAGGTGAAGGAGAGGCAATTTCGAAGACAATAAAATAACCCAGCAATTCCTTTCATTTAAGTTGTAATAACAAGCACATCCTGTTGAAGTAGTTTTGAAAGCATTTTATTATGCTTAATAACCAAATTAACAATAAGATAAGCCAATCTATCTGCTGCTATCATGACTGACGTTAGAAATCAGAGTTATAAAGCATAAGACATTGAGAACTTGTTAACCCAAGTATCTCAGATTCCAAGCCATTATTATTTATTCTTTTGGCTTTTATTTAACAGATAACAATACAGGCTTCATATTCTTCTTTCCTAATTCCTTCTATGTTGTAAATTTAAAAAATATTGAATTAAATAAATAAAGTTCAATAGGAAGTCAGCTTTTAATTTGGCAAACTGTAACTCACTAGAAAATTAGAATTTAGGAGCTGAATCCTACATAAATCGACTAAGTGTAAGATTTTGGATTAGTGGTGCTGGAAGAATTGTTGAGTTTGATAGAGGATTTTCGTCTGCAAGTCCTTGTGAGTTTTCTCACACTATTGCCTGAAATTCATCGCATTAATTTAAGTCGCACATCTCTACGATGCCCTTATCATCTGATGATAGCTGGATTCTCCAACTCACTGTGGGCTAACACCATTGCTGGGGTAATGATGCATGGTGCTAGTGAGGAGCTTGACAAGTCATTGTTCACTGGGTCAGGTATTGGCAGCCCAGAGCTGCCCTGCATGTTTGGAGATATTTACCCTTGACATGGCAAATGTTGGAAAATTCGTGCCCCAAATAATGGACAGGGACCCTGAGGTCCAGGTGGACAAGGTGATGCAAGAGGAAGGACATTGTCTTCCCCCAGAACTGCTAAGGGAGACCACACCACCAAACCCTGCCAGATCTGATCTGAGGATACACTCAGTTGGTGCAGTCTCCATGGTCCAGAGAAACTCTCAACCCTACTTGGGGTCCTGATGCTACATTCAGGAAGCCTTGTTGCCTGTGACATATTCTATTCAGACACTTTGACCATTTATTACTCATAAAACAAGTTTACCCAGGTGACCTTATTGTCTGAGACAACCTAAGACAGCAATTCAAGTTTAGTTTTATTAAAACACTTGCAAGTTAAAGAAACTTTTCCTAAATTAGGCTGACTGCCTGACAAATACATGCAGTACCCTTTCTGGTGAGATGGATTGAGCTGCTGGATTCAGTTCACTGAGCTAAGTCAACAGGGCACTGTGAATCCTCTTAGTACGAAGGTCGTTCTCACATGGAGCCTTCACGGGCCAGGTCTTTGCTGAGGGAACGGCCACCAGGGTGTCCCTTCTTATCACTCTTTCTGAGCCCTTCTAGAATGTTCTCTGGTTTCAGTCAATGGAGTCACAGGGCAGGGGTCACAGTTCCCAATGAAATTAAGCTGGGTCATCCAAGTGTACTCATCCCCTTTACAAAGTATGGTACCAAAGAATCTGGTTGAAACTGGGGAATAAACAAATATAATGTCTCTCCCTATTGTTCTGACTGAATGCTGCTAATGAGTTTCAGGTCATAACTACTCTCCCATTGTTAATGTTGGAATCACATAACACCAGGTTATAATCCAAAAGGTTTATTTGGAAGCACTAGCTTTCAGAGCGATGCTCCTTTATTAGGTGGTTGTGGAGCTTGATTACTGCTATTGGTGATGCCAAGCTTCTCCAGTTTCTAGTTTTTGGTGTGCATGTACATGGTGTAGTTCTGTTGCCATGTCTGCTTGGCAATGTCACGTAACTGTACTGCTGTATCTAAACTGCAGGCTGAGAGTGTGGACTCTATCTTGATTTCAAGGTTATGGCACCTGCTGTAGTGCTGATGTACGAGATGATTGAGGAGTTTGTGAGAGGTATGGCAGCAAAGTCTCTCAATGTAATCTGTGTTGTAGGTCAATTTGAGTGGGTTTGTGATCTGTAATCCTTTTGCGATCGTTCCTGCTTGCTTGCATTTCTGTGTCGCTCTGCATAATCTTCTTGGAGATCCTCTCCACTTTAAGCCAGCAGTTAGTGCTGTCAATGGTCATGCTCTCTCTCATGCACACAGACACGTAAGTCTATGGGGTGAATTTGCATTTGCAGAATTACATTTGCAAATACATTCTATTTTGCTCAAAAAGCACAAAATCTGCAGGTAGTCAATCCATGTAACATTTTATGAATTCCTACTTTGGAAATAGAACCAGTCTGACTCAAGATTGGAATACAGACAGACTCTAACCTCACACCTTTGATGCATTGTCTGAGCTGAGATGTCACCTTTTTATAAAAAAAACTTAAGTTATCTCAAGAACGTGACTTAAAAGAAGTTCTGGGATTTACATATTAATGAACCGAAACCTGCAGCCTATTCATAAAGATGAAAATCTTAACAGCAATCTAGGTTTGTTCAACATATCATTTCAGTTGCATGACACTGTAATCTTTTGCTATAAATTCTGTGTCTTATGATCCTGATCCACAGCTACTTGATGAAAGAGCAGCACTCTGAAAGCTAGTGCTTCCAAATAAGCCTGTTGGACTATATCCTGGAGTTGTGTGTGATTTTTACCATTGTTCACCCCAGTCCAACACCAGCTCCTCCACTTCTGTTCAATATACAATACAGGTCTGGGCTGATCCTTGATTGCTTTTGCTGTGGTAACCTAGGTCTGCTTGTTTCGCCAATTTTATGTTGGGCCTCGTTTCTCAGGCCTTTGGTCACTTGGCGACACTGAATGTTTAATGTGATGGATGAGGTAATGATCCAACAAACTCTAGCACCTAGATGGTGTCAAGCTTCCTGAGTGCTCTTGGAACTGCTGTCATATATTTAAATGAGAAACATCCCATCACACCCATGCCTTATGCTTTTGAAATAATGGACAGGCTTTGGGGAGTCATGAAGTGTGTTATTCACTGCAGAATTCCCACCTGTGATCTGCTTTTGCAGACATTGTACTTATATGGCTAGTCCAGTTCAGTTTCTGGTCAATGGCAACACCAGGATGTCAATAATAAAGGATTCATTGATGGTAATGCCCATTGAATTTCAAGGGGAGGTGCTCAGACTTTCTCTTGTTAGAGAAGGTTATTTCCTTGTGCTTGTGTGGTGTGGATATTACATAGTAGTTATCAACCGAAGTCTGAATATTGTCCAGGTCTTGCTACATGTGGACAGGGAATGCTCAGTAACTGAAGAGGAACAATTATTATTGAATATTAAGCAATGACCAGCCAACAGCCCCTCTTCTGATTTAATCACGGAGGTCAGGTAACTGATAAAGGATCTTAAAATATCATAAAATGCGGTGAGTTTAGTAAGATACAATGAGAGAACTCATTAGGCCTCATTGCAAACAACTCTCCAAACAGTTGTTCCATGAATTTGGAGAAACTTACTAAAGATCCTTAGGCAGTACCGTCCAAACTCACAACCACTACCATCTAGAAGGACAAGGGCAGCAGATACCATGGAGGAATACCACCACCTGGAAGTTCTGCTCCAAGCCACTCACCATCCTGAATTGGTTTTGAGAGTATGGAAGGTGTTGCAGTGTGGATTGGGTGATGTTTTGCTCTACCTTGTGAATGCGGCTGATGAATCTGGCATTTACATATTTCCTGACAGTTTGAGCAGACATGTCAAGCCCAGGGCAGCCACCCTCCGGAGGGCTGCAAATCAACTCCTTCTTTAGTCGCTCCACTATGGATCTCTCTGATAACTCTTCCAGTTTGTCAGTTGGCTCATAGGGATCACTGCTGACATCTTGGAAGAATTCCTGGAGTCTCATTCATCAAACATTGCTGTTGCATCAATGCTGTTGGGCGCAAAATCCTGAAATTCCCTCCGTAATGGCATTGTGGGTCAACTTACAGGACATGGACAGCAGCGGATTAAGAAGACTGCTCACTATCACCTTCTCAAAGGCAACTAAGGATGGACAATAAATTCTGGCCCAGCTAGCAACACTCACATCCAACAAGTGAATACAAAAAAACTGTAGCCAAGAAATATAAGATTCAGCCCCTTTGGGGTCACAAAACCACATTACCTCTGAGTCCAGCAACATGATTTAAAAACTCTCATTCTTGTTTTCAACGCTGTTAATTAGCATGATTCAGTCAATCTACCTCTGCCAACCCCCTCCGATCTAACAATGCTCTGAAATATCTATGCTTCTCCAACACTATCCTCTGGCAATCTCAATTTTAATTGCTCCATCTACATTGGCTGTGCTTTCCGTTCTCAAATTTCTAAGCTTTGGAATTCCTTCTGCAAACCTTTCTACTCTTTCAAATCTCTTTCCCCCTGTAAGATGCTCCTGAGTACTTACCTCTTTGATTGATAATTGCCCTAATATTCCCTTAGTTGGGTGCCAAGTTTTGTTTTAATGGCAAGTGCCTTATGATGTTTAACTCTGCTAAAGGGACTTTTTAAATGCGAGTTTCTGTTGATTGTTCTTGTTGACCACAACGAGGATTTCACAAACTTTGAAAAAAATAAAGTTGAAATCCCAAATGAATATCATTACTAAATGGCTTTATGCAGCAACGTTTTGCAATGAGATCAAGACTGTCACCAACTCAGATTCGGTACTCAATAAAAGGATGATTCAATTGTCAGATTCCATCACACTGGGTGCAGCAATATTACACTTTTTTTAATCAAAAGGATGAAGAGAGAATCAAAATTATGTTTTAGCTGTTGATGAGGAAAACTGATTAGTGGGTCAAATCACTGTGTGCAACTTGAAAATATTGTAATTTGTAATCTGCAGTCAATTACTTTACCTTTATTTCATACCTAGAGCATGTGCCAGCAGCTTACACAGCAAACACATTGAGTGGGCCAATTAGCTAAATAGAATCTAAGGAGGACTATCTTTGAGGAGAAAGTGAGGTCTGCAGATGCTGGAGATCAGAGCTGAAAATGTATTGCTGGAGAAGCGCAGCAGGTCAGGCAGCATCCAGGGAACAGGAGAATTTCGGGCATAAGCCCTTCCTGAAGAAGGGCTCATGCCCGAAACGTCGATTCTCCTGTTCCCTGGATGCTGCCTGACCTGCTGCGCTTCTCCAGCAACACATTTTCAGCTCTAAGGAGGACTAGTCAAGTCCAGTGGTCCATTGACTGTTGTCAGTAGAGGGTCCTGGCACAGTATAGCATCTGATCTCAGAGCAAGAATATAGACAGCCAGCTGCTTGGGGCAGTCAGGCCAGCGGTTTAGTATCACTACTCTTTGAAGAGTGGGCCCTGGTCAGTCCTCCAGGTCCAGTTCAACGAGCTCAGAGATTTACAGTAAGTCATTCGGGGACCTGCACAGAGATCAGTCAATGGTCCAGTCGCTCATCAGGCAAGGCTGCCCTTCCAAATGGGTTGAGCCACAGTTAGGCAAGAGTGAGTACTGCAGATACCGGAAACTAGAGTTTAGATCAGAGTGGTGCTGGAAAAGCACAGCAGGTCAGGCAGCATCCAAGACGCAGGAAAATCGACATTTCGAGCCTGACCTTCTTGAGCCACAGTTAGTCCTGGGGGATAATTCAGAAAGGTCAAAGACCGTGTCAGTGGTCATTACACGTTGAAACAGAAGTGGTCACATGGGAATTGAAGTGTCACCTGCAGATCACAATACTCAGAGACATCCTGGGCTGCAAAAGACCACTGTGCTCTCAGCCTGAACTGTAAGTGTTTGCCAACATGTTCCTATATGCAATGCTGCCTATCTTGGGTAATGCTTGTGGGGTGGGGTGGGGTCGACAATGTTCCATTAATCCTACCACACTAACAATCTCCTCCTATATCTGTATGCCTTAGCTTATACTCCATACATTGGAGAAAGTCTGCTTTGTTAAAGCTTCAGATCCATGCATTCCATTGGCATCAGGATTTTCCATGCCCCATTATATAGAGGAGTATTTTTCTTTCATTTGTTCATGGGATGGCATCATTGCTGGTTGGGTCAGTATTCATTTTTGTGGGCGGCACGGTGGCTCAGTGGTTAGCACTGCTGCATCACAGCGCCAGAGTTCAATTCCCGCCTCAGGCGACTATCTGTGTGGAGTTTGCACATTCTCCCCGTGTCTGAGTGGGTTTCCTCCTGGTGCTCCGGTTTCCTCCCACAATCCAAAAATTTGCAGGTTAGGTGAATTGGCCATGCTAAATTGCCCGTAGTGTTAGGTGAAGGGGTAAATGTAGGGGAATGGGTCTGGGTGGATTGTGCTTCGGTAGGTCGGTGTGGACTTCTTGGGCTGAAGGGCCTGTTTCCACACTGTAAGTAACCTAATCATTCCCCATCCCTAGTTGTTTGAACTGAGTGGCTTGCAGGGCCATTTCAGAGAGCAGCAGGGAGTCAACCACATTACTGTGGGTCAGGAGTCCCATTTAGGTCAGAGCAAGTGAGTTCAGCAGATTTTCTTCCCTCTTGACCACATCACCAGTCTCTTTGGCCATGGAAGACTAATTCTTTAGCATTCAATTTCTCCTGCACTTTATATCTTCATTCATTCACCTACATATTCACTCACCCATCTACTTTACCATTTGTTAACATTCAAAGATTGCAACTTCAAACGTAAACTGCTGGAGCAATTAAAAGGGGCTGTGTCCTGTCTTGCCCCAACTCTGCTATATTTCAGTGGAGTTCCCTGCAAGACACTCTGAACTTCTATGATGGACTGGATCAAAGGAGCCAGAAGAAATATGCAGTAGTGTTGAGTCTGGGTGAATTTACAAAGGCAGTGGCAATATGCTTGTCATTACCATCAGTCAGGAGAATTAAGCTGTTAACTCTTTCTTTCTCCACAGCTGTCACCTAACCTATTAAGTTTGTAGAACAAATAATAAATCTGCCTGTTTCTTTACTGGCTGCTTTAATTCACAATGGGACATTACATGCTAACTACATTATTTGAAGTATGGTGTTTACATCTCCACACGGGGACATTTATTAATAGCAGTAAGGTAGTTTCCACCAGCACCTGTTTTGCAATGGAAATCTGCATTTGCCCCTTCACTTCAGAATGCCACCTCTGGTATCCATACTTCAGCAATGCAGTAAAATAAAGAACATAAGAATTAAGAACATAAATAGACAATTCAAAACCTTGAGTTGAGAGTCTGTTGCTGGAAAAGCACAGCAGAATTCCTGAAGAAGGGCTCCGGTCTGAAAAGTCGATTTTCCTGCTCCTCGGATGCTGCCTGACCTGTCTGTGCTTTTCTAGTAACGCACTCTCAACTCTGATCTCCAGCATCTGCAGATCTCACTGTCTGCTAGTTGAATTTAACACCTTGAGCCTTCTCCACCATTTAAAACAAAATTTCCTGATCTTATCTTGGTTTCAACTCTACCCTCCTGCCTACTCTCTATCACACTTCAATAACCTTGTCGGTTCTGCAAAAGATTGCTCCAACAATCAATTTCTAATGTATTCTATGATCTCTCTTTCGAGTCGACCCTTGTCAATTTGATTACTTCAGATCGTATGTTTATTAAAGTTCTTATAAAGTGTTTGGGAAAAGCACTGCTTTCTATGGCTCATTTAAACATGCTTCTGGTCACCACTTCTCATGCTGTCAGCAGACTGATGTTTCAGACTGTCTGCCCAATTCTGCAATGGCAGGTATCAATTACTGTGTGGAATTTGCTCAGCCACAATGGAAGATCTATTCCACCTCTATAATGGAAGGCAAATGGTTATGAATGTTTGAGTTAACTTGTACGACTGTTCTTTACGAAAGGAAATCTGTCCTCCTTACCTGGACTGGCTTACAGGTGATTCCAAATCCAGAGAAATGTGGCTGACTCTTAACTGCCTTCTGAAATGTCCTAGAAAGCCAAACAGTTCAAGGGCAATTAGGGATGAGCAACAGATGAAAGAATTAAGTAAAAAGTACTTAACAATTTCTTTGCTGTCCTTTGTGTGATGCAATCCACCGCAATATAATGTAAATGACACAGGTTTCGTGTCAGTGTGATGCATCACCAGTCTGCACTGAGGTAAACCATTAGCCCTATTAGTTTGTGGTCTTAATCAGTGCTGCCTCATATTCTGACAAGGAAGAAGCTTCACAATTGTCCCTTGCTACAAAATACAGTGCATTCTCCAGAGCAATGTAAAAGAGTGGCCCTTCTATTGTACAGAAATAAAAGCCAAATGAACTGCAGATGCTGTAAATCAGAAACAAAAACAGAAATTGCTGGAAAGGTTCAGCAGGTCTGGCAACATCTGTGGAGAGAAATCAGAGTTAATGTTTTGGGTGAAGGTTCTGAAGAAGGTTCACTCAGCCGGAAACGTTAACTTTGATTTCTCTCCACAGATGTTGACAGACCTGCTGAGATTTTCCAGCAATTTCTGTTTTTGCTTCTAAAGCACACTTTCTTTGAAAATTCTACAGTATTCAATCTAAACATTTTGATTTTTTTCCTTATACAAAGTATTTGTTACTGTGTAAGAAAGTGAAAATCATTTGTTGTTACAGAGTGAGAAATAATTATTTCCTTCATAGTACCGGCCTCAAATATTGCTAAAAAGAGACACAAAATTGAACCTTTTCATTTTGCATGCAATAGGATTGTAATAGAAGAATGCAAACGTAGGAAGAGAACAATAATTTACACAGCTTGAGAAGATGTGACACCCTTATTCAAAAAAGGAGTGAGGCAAAAAGTGGGCAACTATAGACCAATTAGTTTGACCTCTATAGGGGGGTAGTTGCTGGAGTCAGTCATAAAGGAGGAGATAACCTAGCATTTGGAAAACAAAGCTCAATTCAACAATGTCAGCACGGTTGCATGAAGGGTAAATTTTGCGTGACAAATTTGCTACAGTTTTTTGAGAATGTAACCAGCGAAGTGGATCATGGGTATCTATTGGATGTGGTATATCTAGACATCCAGAAGGTATTTGACAAGGTACCACATGAAGGACTGATCCAGAAGGTTAGATTACAGGAGGCTAAGAAGAAAGTATTGGCTTGGAGAAAGGATTGGCTGACTGACAGAAATCTGTGGGTTGGAATAAATGGGTTCTTTTCTGGATGGTGAACTGTAACTAGTGCTGCAGAGTTCAGTTGTCCAACCTCATTTATGTATAGTCTATATAAATGATCTAGAAAGCAGGGCCAGAGTGTAACATAGCAAAGTTTGCAATGGTACTAAAATAGGTGGGAAAGTAGGCAATGATGAGAAGATATTTTGCAGATGGATATTGATAGACGCAGCGGATGGAGTTCAAAGTGGATAAATGCGAGGCTGTCCATTTTGTCTAAAAAAGAAAAGGACAAATTATCATTTAAATGGGAAGCAGATTCAACGTGCATCAGTGCAGAGGGATCTGGGTGTCTCTATGCATGAATAGCAGAAAGTGGGTATGCAGGTGCAGCATATAATAAGAAAGGCAAATGGAATCTTGGCATTCATTGCAAAAGGACTAGATTATTAAAGTAAAAAAGTATTGTTACAATTATATAAGATGTTGGTGAGTCCACACCCAGAACATTGTGTCCTAGTTCTGGTCCCCTTACTTAGAATAAATGAGTAAAAGCAAATTACTGCGGATGCTGGAATCTGAAACCAAAAAAGAGAAAATGCTGGAAAATCTCAGCAAGTCTTGCAGCATCTGTAAGGAGAGAAAAAAGATGACAAGCCTTTGACAAAGCTTTGACAAAGGGTCAATTAGACTCGAAACATCGCCTCTTTTCTCTCCTTACAGATGCTGCAAGACTTGCTGAGATTTTCCAGCATTTTCTCTTTTTTGGTTTAGGATATATGGGCACTGGAGGCAATTCAAAGGAGGTTCACAAGGTTGATTTCTGGGGTGAAAGGGTTGTCCTATGTGGAGCAGTTAAATAACTTGGGCTTGTACTTGCTGGAGTTCAAGAAGAATGAGGGGAAATCTGATTGAGGTATATAAAATACTAAAGGGGGATTGATAAGGTGGACGTGGAACACATATTCCCCGTGTGGGACAGTCTTGAACAAGAGGGAATTAATATAGGGTGAGAGGAGGGAGGTTCAAAACATGAGATGAGGAGAAACTATTTCTCTGAGAGGCTTGTAAATCTGTGGAACTCACTGCCACAGAGTGCAGTGGAGGCAGAATCAATCAACAGACTCAAGAAAGAAATAGATGTTTCTGATGAAAAGCGGGATAAAGGGCTAATGGAAGCAGGCAGGAATGTGGAGTTGCAACCAGGCTAAAAGCACCCATGATCATGTTAAATGGCGCAGCAGGCTCGAAGGGCTGAATTATCTACTCCTACTCCTAATTCCTATGTTCCTATTTTTTTATGTGGCCTGGCCTGGCCTCAGTTTAATGAGCTAACAAATATTGACAAATTACAGCTCCTGCAGTATCTCCAACCCAACCAGGTTCCAACCAATTAGCACTCTCTTTTCATTATGCATAAATTGTTATTCCCTTTTGTTCTGAAGAAACGTCATCTGCTTTCTCTCTACAGATGCTGCCAGACCTGCTGAGTTTTTCCAGCAATTTCTGATTTTGATTCCTTTTCTAAGTTTGGTTTCCTGAGCCCATGTCTTGATGAGTGCAAGAAAAATTCTTCAACCTTTTAGCATTGTTTGAAAGTAATTGTGGATGGGGGTTAATGGTTTCCTTTTGAATGATAGGAAAAAACTCATTTATCATAAACATTAGCATTGTGGATCATTTTTTTCAAAGCAAACATAATGCAAATTCTGTGATTGGAACATTTAGTGACATAATTATACTGTTGTGCTACATTACTTTTAATAATCCATAGCCTTACTTCCAATTCTATTTTAAAAGATTGCACAGAGAATCAATTGCCTGTCCAGTCAAATCCTAGAATCACACACTGTAACAAATACATATGTTTTATATATTCACTCATGGGTTGAGGGCATTGTTGGTTAGGCTAGCATTTAATGCCCATTTCTTATTATGCCGGCAAAGCTCCATTCTTGAACTACTGCAGTTCTTCAAGTGTAGAGAGATTTAGTGTTAGATGTAAGAGAGTTCCAAGATTTTGGTTCAGTGGCAGTGAGGGAACAGTAACACAGTCCCAGGTCAGAATGGTGTGTGGCCTGGAGAGAAACTTGCAGGTGATGGTGATCCCAGCATCTGCTGCCTTTGTCCTTCTAGCTCATAGGAAAGCTCATAGATTTGGATGGTAATGTCAAAGGAGGTTTCAATTAACACCCCATCCACTATTTTTAGCATGCACTCTTCTGACCACCCTTGACAATGACAACAGTGTATGCCTTCTACAAACTTCATTGCAGTAACTCATGAAACCTCCTTTGACATTACCATCCAAATGATCTTCTTGAGTGTTGTTGGAGCTGAACTCATCTAGATAAGTGGAGAGTATTCTATAATACTTCTGACATGCCATGGGTAGGCACTAGGGAGCCAACAGATAAAGTACGCCCTGCATTGACCTGCTCTTGGAGCCAAAGTGCTTACATGATTGTCCCATTTGAGTTTTTGGTTAATGGCAACCCTCAGAATGTAGATAGTGGAGGATTTAGAGATGGTACTTCAAGGAACAATAGCTAAATTCTTTATTGTTGGACATGACCATTGACTGTTTTGTAGTAAGACATGAATGTTACTTGCCACTTTTCAGCCCAAGCCTGGATGTTGTCCAGGTCTTGCTACATATGGACGTGGACTGCTTTAGTAACTCAGCAGTCACAAATGAGCATCATACAGTCATCAACAAATCCTTCCACTTCTGACTTTATGATCAAAAGTTATTGATGAAGCAGCTGAAGATTGTTGGGCCTAGAGCATTACGCTGAGGAAGTGCTGCAGTGATGCACTTGGAGCTGAGATGACTGATCTCCAACAACCACAACTTTGTGCCAGGTGTGATGACAAATGTCTTTTTATATATACTTCCACAAATGACTGTTGACATGAGGGCATTTGAAGCAGCTGGAACACAGTGTGTACAGACACAAGGTGAGAAGGATTTGCTTGAGTAAAATTACTATTAACCAATAGCCAAATATTTAATCAATTCAGTTCACACTAGTGGGAAGAAATACTGATGGTGGCTGTGTCTTCCTTGTCATCTGATCTGATGCTCTGTTGTCTTAACTGTGCTTGATTGATGCTCTCCTATTGATGCTTACTATTTGATTAGTAACTGTACAGCAGTATAGATGGATTGCTTAAGAACTGGAAAAGAAACTGACAATGTGGCCATTCAAGTCCATATCTGATACTCACACGCTGATCTATTCCGTTTTATAACTTTACAACTAACAATTAAATATTCAATATTTTGATTGGATAGTGCTTTAGAACACTTTGAATGTCCAAAATGAGTGTGAGAATATCAACTGTGAAATCAAATGAGATATGTTAACCAAAAGAGTTGTAAATACATCTCTATCCATTACTGCTGTTAAAATTAAGGTTTCAAACATAACGTTAAAACTACAGCTGTTTTTGTATAGAGAAGGTGAATAACCAAAGATGTAAAGGATTTGACAACACGCTTTGGAATTGTGAGGCTACTTTGATCATTTTATATTGTAAAGCGTATTATACTGAAACTATCTATCTTCTCCATTCTTATTTGTCTAAATATCTTAATATTGCATCATTATTGATTTTCATTTCTACTATGAATAACTGGCTACAATGGAATATAATTTATAACATGGGATTAAATTGAAAATTAGGGTATGATTTTCAGCCAACTGTGACAATTAATTTATGTAAATTTATTTAACACTGTGCTAGTGTTGTACCATGCAAGAATAAATTGCTATTCATGGTATCCAGTTTCGCTAAAAGACAATTCGCGCTTTGTTGTAAGAAAGTTCATGTTTTCTTAAGATTGATAATGAAACAGATTAATTGTAATCACTCACAGGAATGACACAGTTACAAATAAACAAAATACTGTGTTTTATCTGCAAAACTTTGGATACAATACTGTTTGACAAAATCATTTTCATAAGAACGAATGTAATACTTAAAGTCAATAAGAACCATACAATGCCAGATGAAGAGGAGACTTAGTAACATTCATTGCTGTGCCGCATTGCATTCACTTAACCTTATTACAATTATGCAGCTCTTTCATGAGGCTTTTCCTTGCCTAGGTAATACTTTGTAACTAAAAAATGATTTTAAAAAATTAATAGCTTTAACTGAGGAGGCTCAGAGGTCATCCACATCAAACAGCATTTAAACACACAAATTAGAAGCAAGTGTAGGCCATTCAGCCTGTCAAGCCTGCTCCCCCATTTTCTTTTTATTCACTCACGGGATATGGACTTTGCTGGAGGGCCAGCATTTTATTACTCATCCCTAGTTGTCCTTGAAAAGGTGGTGGTGAGCTAAATTCTTAAACCACTGCAACCTACATGCTGTGGGTTGACCCACAATGCTGTTAGGGAGGTTCAGGATTTTGACCACAACAGCAAAAGAACAGCAGTATATTTCCAAGACAGGATGGTGAGTGGCTTGGAGGGAACTTGTAGGTGGTGGCATTCCCATGTACCTGCTGCCCTTGTCTTTCTAGATGGAAGCAGTCGTTGGATTAGTAGATGCTGACTTTGTTGAATTTCTGCAGTCCTTCTTGGAATTGGTACAAACTGCAGCTGCTGAGTGTTGGTGGTAGAGGGAGTGCATGCTTGTGGATGTGATACCAATCAAGTGGGCTGCTTTGTCCTGGGTGGTGTCAAGCTTCCTGAGTGTTGTTAGAGCAGCACCCATCCAGGTAAGTGGGAAATATTCATCACAGTCCTGGTAAGATCGTGGCTAATCTGATTGTGAACTTTACTGTCTACACACATTCCAATTGATCACTTTGTAAGTCAAGAATCTATCTTGACTGGTCTAAAATATGCTCTGAAAGCTTTGCTCACATTTTGACAGCTGTGACAGAATCCACCACAACACCTGAGAAGATTCACAAATTTCTAAAACAATCAACAACATTATAAATCAACAAACTCATCACATTCTAAAAGACCAAGTTAATTCTCTCTAATCCCAAGGTTAATGAAGCCTTTACAAAATTCCAAGATCTGAATATGTGTAGAGTCATAGAGTCATACAGCATGAAAACAGACACTACAGTCCAACTCATCCACACCAACCAGACATCTTAATTTGACCCAGTCCAATTTGTCAGCATTTTGTCCATATCCCTCTAAACTCTTCCTATTCAAATACCCATCTAGGTGCCTTTTAAATTTTGTAATTGTGCCCACCTCACCATTTCCTTTGGCAGCTCATTCCATACATGGACCACCCTCTGTGTGAAAAAGTTACGCCTCAGGTTCCTTTTAAAATTTTCTCCTCTAACGTAAAGCCTTTATCCTCTAATTTTTGACTATTCACCCCTCATGATCTAGTAAATCTCTGTAAGGTCACTCCTCAGTCTCTCACACTCCAGGGAAAATAGCCCCAGCTTATTTCTTCCTAACTACGTAGCAAGTTTCCCTGAAATCTGTAAATTAGCTTTTGAAGTGTATTATTGACCTACAGACTAACAAGGAGAAAGTGAGGACTGCAGATGCTGGAGATCAGAGCTGAAAATGTGTTGCTGGAAAAGCGCAGCAGGTCAGGCAGCATCCAAGGAGCAGGAATTCCTGAAGAAGGGCTCATGCCCGAAACGTCGATTCTCCTGCTCCTTGGATGCTGCCTGACCTGCTGCACTTTTCCAGCAACACATTTTCAGCTACAGACTAACAATCAATGGTGATGGTAGAGATTATGTCTTTGCAAAATAGTCACTGGACCAAAACATTGACTCTGCTTCCATAGATGTTGCCAGACCTGCTGAGTTTCTCCAGTTATTTCTGTTTTTATTTCAGATTTCCAGCACCCCCACAGTTCTTTGTTTTTTGGGTTTTTTTGAGGAATACAACACTGCTTGATTCTTCAGCACCTTCTCTCGAAGAAACTTCATTAAAGCTTCCCATGTTAGAACAAGTGCACTCAAAGTTGTCTACAGTTTAAGAAGCTTATGAAAGATGCCAGATACAAGACAGGGAAGGTGACCATGTATATCAAACCATGACTGCAGGATGGAAACTTCGATGGTCTGAGTTTATTTACTTAAACCAAAACAAAAAAAAATTATCTTTTGAGTGGTCATATTGGTCAACATCATTGGTTAATAGTATTGGAAGAGGCATGATTTAAAAGTTCTACATGAATTTCCAGAATGGAGTCAGAAGCTATACCCATAACCTAGTTATCTCTGAAGAAGAAAATGCTAGATGCCTACTGTTACAACAACTTTGAAGAATATTATTAGTAATTGAACATTATTTTTGTGATATCAACAGAATTGAGGATAACTAGCTGCCAAACAATCATTCATTTGGTGTCCAGACAATGGTGACTGTAAGGTAAGTGCTTGAGAGATGGAAAACAGATGTAGAAAGAGCTGGTGAAATGTCACAATGAAAGGGAAATTAACCTGAGTCATGACAGTGACAGGATAGCTTTAGCGATAAATGAGTTGTCTGATTTTAGTATTTTTGAGGGAAATTTAAGATTCCGGGGTTCAGAGATTAATTTAAATGAACCATCTAATGAACCACTCATAAAGCTTGAAGTTACTGTAAATTCTAAGTTAGCTCCTAGTTCTTCACATTCACTCAGTTTACACTATGTGTGGAATTCCAAATGTAGGGTGCAGCTCAGAAACAAAAACACATCTCATGATCCCACCTCAATAAAGATCAGCAGCTTAGGTAATCTGTGTGAAATTTGCATAACGGTGAGTTTTAAACGGACTGTCATCAACATGTGAACCAAAAAACAGAAAACAGCAAATTGGAAATCTAAAATAAAAGCAGATTTTTTTGATGCGTTTATCCATTCATGGAATGTGGACACCACAGAAAGCCAAACAATTATTATCCTTCCGTCTTTAATACTGTGACTGTAGGTGTATATCTGCCGCGATGTTTCAATCATCCAAGATTTTAACCTAGCCACAATGAGAAAATGGCGATAGGACATGATGGTGTGAAGGTTAATGACTTCAGTCCAGACACACTTCTTTCTCAGCTAGCCATGAATTCAAAATTTCACTCATAGTGTGAGGTATTGAGAAGTTTTGACACACCATGTATCAGACAAGATAAAATAAATTCTAATTTAAGATGTCAATCTTACAATAGAATTGTTTGAATTCAATTTGTTACAGTGAATTCAGTATCACAGCTACACATAGTTGTAAAGAGAAAGAATGAAGAAGTTCGATTTACCTGACATCTCTTACATTTTCCTCTCATCTTCTAAGCAAATCAAATAGGGAAATTCTGATTGGGAAATCCGTTGAGATCAAGACTTGAATTGCTTGTTTGATGAGTTTGCATATCACTGGCTAAATCAATATTTGTTCCTCTAGTTATCCTGGGGAAGGTGGCAATGAGCTGCCCTCTTGAACTGTTGCAGGTACACTGATGGAGTTCTGAGGAAGGGAACTCCAAGATTTTGGCACAGCAATAATAAGGGAATGAAATAATATTCCAACTGAAGATGGTGCATGGCTTGGAGGGGAACTTGCAAGTGATGGAATAATACTGTGACAAAAATAAACAGTACAAAAACTCAAGAAAAGCAGAATTAGGAAAATAGTCAACGAAATCAACACTATCAGGAGAAATTTGATTGGCACTCCATGCAACATCTTTGACATCCATTTCCTTCACCACTGCTGTGTGTCATCTACAAGATGCATTCTATTAACTCACCCAAGATCCTTCAAAATCACCTGCCAAACCCATAACCCACTACCGTCTATAAGGGGAAAGACAGCAGATATGAAAGAACACCATCATCTGAGATCTGCCTCCAAACCGCACACCATTGAAACTATATCCTTGACTTGTGCTAGGTCAAAAACCTGGAACTCTGTTACTAACAGTAGGATGCATATAATGACCAATACTCTGACTGCCTACAGACTGCAACGATTCAAGAAGGTAGCCTATCGACACGTTCTCAAGGGAAATTAAAAATGCTCGCCAAGCCAGAGATGATCACAACACAGGAATATAATTTTTAAAAATTAACTGGGCATTGTGAAATCCTCGACAAACAGATTGCTAGGTCTTAGCAGGCAGCTTTCTTTGAGGTTAGCATTGTATGCAATCACTTCATCACTAACTGCAAAATTCAGGCCATTAATTACAATGGAAATTGTTGTTCAGTATTCATGTCATTCTTCAACTGCATGTCTTCTTCAATCATTCAAAGATGTTTATTGGATTACATTACACATTACACATATTGCAATCCCCTGCTCTGTAATTTAATCTGATGAAGTTCCTCAGTAATGAAAAACAGGAGAATTCCTGGTTTATTCTGTAATTAATGAGCTGCTACCAAAAGTTGTGGGAATCTAACTTGCAATTACTAAATGCAATTTTGTTAACAGGTTATTAATTACATTCATTAAAGAGGAACATTATCCTATTTGATTTTAGCAATTATTAAGCAAAGAATAATTTATCAAATATTTCAATAGTGGAACCTAGTTCTGTGCCAGAGGATTAATTTATCAGATGAATAAAAGTACTTCCAATTAATAATCTATAGAACTCAGTTATAATGTACTTATAGCAAGTAAATTCACCTAAGCACACGTGCAGTTATTGCATGTTAATGTATTGCTATCTCCCTGAATCACTTTAACAATTCAGCAGTCAAGTAAAACATCTAATTGTTTAAATGTGTGAGGAAGAACAATACAGAGAAGTATTTAAAGAGTGACAGGATGATGTAAGGGCTTTAATGAGATAGGTATTCAGTTACGTGCATGAAAAGGGCAACACATTTTATACAGATGTTGTAGAATTACAACAAAGATTTTCTGTATTTGAGTAAAAGATGATTTCCCTGTTGTTCGTCAACTAGCTCCAGGTTAAATGGAAAACTGTCAGTATAAATATCAATGGTGTGTTTAATTTATAGCAATTTACAGCACTTTATTCAATATATTATTTCACTACTAAATAGGGCATTGTATTTAGTGCTTGAATGTGATGCATCTTCAGACCACCAATTGTATGGGTTTCCATAACTTATATAGTGGAGCTTGTTGCCTAACTCTGCAATGTTGCATAAAAATGTTCTGGAGAAAGCAAACATGCTAATTACTGAGCAAGCCACAGTAATAACATATGACTTAATGCAACTTTACATTTATCTTACCCATATCTCAACAGTTACAAAATGCTTCAGATACATTTGTTTTCCATAGCTAAAGTAAGATCTAACTAAGTCAGTCTAAGTCACATTTAAAATGTGCCACTAGTTTAAAATAGATCAATTAGCAATAAATTAAAAAGTATTGACAGAGATGTGAAGACGTAGAATCTTAATAAGGTTTTCCTGTTTTTTTTTCCATTCTGACGATTATTAGTGACCAACTGGAGTTTTGACTTATTTTACTGTGCAGTACAGAGAGCATGCCACACTCTAGCTTTAGGTGAGACATTGAAACAAGTGCCTTCACTCATGTGGATGGGAATAATCCTGTGACACTACCTGGAGATAGATTTGCCCAGAGATGCAGCCATCATTTATCCCTTATCTGACATCATTAAAACAGACTATTCAAACATGTATTCCATTATGTTTGTGGAGTCTTCTGCGCACAGATTGGCTACTGAATCGCTTTATGTTATAACAGTGCCTGCACTGAGCAGAGCATTAGCTATGGAGTGGAACGTCATATTGTATTTGTACAGGACATTGGTGAGGCCACTTTTGGACTACTGTATATGATTCTGGTCGTACTGCTATAGGAAAGATGTTATTCAACTGAAAAAGGTGCAGAAGAGATTTACAAAGATGTTACTGCGACTGGAGGGTTTGAGTTATAAGGAAAGGATGGAGAGGCTGGGATATTTTTCTGTGGAGTGCAGGAAGCTGAGAGGGTGACATTATATAGGTTTATAAAATCATGAGAGGCATAGACTGGGTGAATAGTCAACGTCTTTTCCCCAGGTAGGGGAATCCAAACTAGAGGCCGTATATTTAAAGTGAGAGGGGAAAGATTTAAAAGGGGTCTGAGGGGCAACGTTTTCACTAAGAGGGTGGTACGTGTGTGGAATGAACGACTAGAGGCAAGTACAATTACAACATTTAAAAATATTTGGACAGGTACATACATAAGAAGGGTTCAGAGGGATATGGGCTAAATGCAGGCAAATGGGATGATTTGGACCAAAGGGTTTTTTCCATTCTGTATGACTCTAAATCACTGAGGGGGCTGTTAAATGACAATTTAAGGGGTCTAAATGCTGGTAAATTGAGAAGGTTGCCCATGGGCATTTTTGCCCAGCACTTGATTGATGAGTTGATAAGTAAGGCCTGAGCATCTCTCCAGGGCTAACTCACGCAATTATTGTTCTTCTCATAAACTGCAGGGAGGGGATAATTACATCCTCCATATCAGGAGCATTAAAGTCAAAAAATTACCTTTATACTTCTGTATTGTAATAAGGTCAAACTGGAAACGCAGAAACATGGAGGGAAAAAAGAACAACTTTATCAACACATGTAAGTGAGCACACAAATCTCTTTATTCCTCTTCCTTGTTCTTTATTACTACATTTGCACCAAACATTAGGCTTTAATGTAGCTTCATGAATATTCCAACATGTTTTAGTTTAAAACAAGAAAATAGAAAGTTGATTAAAGTCTGAAGCGTAGCCACCTTCGACAATTAATTCAGGATCTCCTGTTACAGCATTTAATATTTTTGACACTGACTGTAGCCAAGAAAATATAGAATGTGTATTCAGCAAAAAGCCGATTTTGTAGCACAATCACACTGCTTTAGACTCAAGTATTCAACATAAAATAGGACTTTGCTATATATTATGTAGATACATATCCTATGCTGAGAAATTTTATTTTTAACTAATTTTTTAAAACAATATTGCCTACAATTCCTGTCCAAGCCAGCCATCATCCTGGATTGAAAACATATAGTTGTTCCTTCACTGATGCTGAATCAAGATCCTGGACTCACTCTGTAACAGCATCATTGGTGTGTACCAACAATGTTAGCTTGACGGTAGGTGACAGAGGCTGGTGGTAGAAGGTTATTTTTCAGACTGGAGGCTTGTGCCACAAGGATTGTTGTTGCATCCACTGTTCTTCATCATTTATATAAATGATTTGGATGAGAATTTAGGAGGTACGTTAAATAAGTTTGTGGATGACACCAAGATTGGTGGTATAGTGGACAGTGAAGAAGGTTAGCTGAGAATGCAGTGAGACTGTGATCAACTGGGCCAGTGGGCTGATTAATGGCAGATGGAGTTTAATTTAGATAAATGCAAGATGTTGCATTTTGGTGGGTCAAACCAGGGCAGGACTTACACTGTCAATGGTTGGGCCCTAGGGTGTGTTACAAAACAAAGAGATCTATGGTTCATAGCTCCTTGAAAGTGGAGTCCCAGGTAGACAGGGTATGAAGAAGGCTTTCAGCATGCTTGCTTTCATTGGTCAGAGCATTGAGTATAGGAGTTCAGACGTCTTGTTGCAGCTGTAAAACAATTGGAGAGGCCACATTTGGAAAACTGCATGCAGTTCTGATCATCCTACTAGAGAAAAGGTATTATTAAACTAGAAAGAGTGCAGAAAAGATTTACTAGGATGTTACCTGGACTGGATTGTTTAGATTATAAGGAAAGATTGGATAGTCTGGGACATCTTTCCCTGGAGCATAAGACACTGAGGAGTGACCTAATAAGGATTTATAAAATTATGAGAGGCATAGATAAGGTAGATAGCCAATGGCTTTTCCCCACTACCACATTCTTATGGGCAATTAGAGATGGGGAATAACTATTGGCCCAGCCATGGAAGTTCACATATGATGAGTAAATAGCAAATCCTAAGTAAACATTATTAATGCCATTGAATGCCAACGGGAGTTAGGTACAGAGTCAGATAGTTACAGAGTCAGAGAAATGTATAGCATGGAAACAAACCCTTCAATTAAGTTCATCCATACCAACCAGATATCTGAAATTAATCTAGACCCCATTTGCCAGCACTTGGCCCATATCTGGCTAAACCCTTCCTATTCATATACCCATCCAGATGCCTTTTAAATGTTGTAACTGTACCAGCCTACACCACCTCCTTTGGCAGCTCATTCCATACATGCACCACCCTCTGCGTGAAAACCCATTGCCACTTCAGTCCCTTCTGAAACTTACCCCTCTCACCTAAAACATTTGCCCTCACCCCAGGGAAAAGAACTTGTCTGTTTATCCTATCCATGCCCCTTATGATTTTACAAACCTCTACAAAGTCTCCCCTCAGCCTCAGATACTCCAGGGAAATCAGCTCCAGCCTATTCAGCCTCTCCCTACAGCTCAAATTCTCCAATGCCAGCAACATCCTTGTAAATCTTTTCTGAACCCTTTTAGGTTTCACAACATTCTTCCGATAAGAAGGAGACCAGAATTGTACGCCATATTTCAACATTGGCCTTGCCAATGTCCTGTACAAGCGCAACATGACCTCCTAACTTTCTAGAACTGTTGTCTTCATGAAAGGGGGCTATTTCAGCTATTTGTTCAAACATCCATAAAGTGTGCTCAGATTTTCTTGATTCTATTAAAGCTGCCTGGGAGACAGATCTTGAAGAGGTAATTCTGGATGTGTGGAATGAGGTTTCACAAAGGGTGCGCAGAACTTCTACCTGTGCAAAACATTGTTTTATTCAATGCAAGATTCTACATCACGCCCACTACAGAGGAATCTTGATTATCCAAACGAGGTGGGCGGGCACTATTTTGTTTGGATAATTGATTATTCAGTTAATTGATTACCTCTGGAGCTTGGAATCTGTGAGTCTGCTGCCCGTTCAGTGGACTAGGCAGCAGCAAGCCCCCGCCCCCACCCGGCCCCAACCCTGTCTGCACCCACCCAGCCCCCTCAAACCCTGTCTGCCTCAACCCCACCCACACCCCCAACCACCCGACCCGCCGTCCACTCCATCCACCCCGTCCGCACCCCACCCCGGGGGCAGTCGGACTGGACACCAACAGTAAGACTGCTGCTGCCTTTTGGGATTGAGTCTCCAAATAGCACGCACATGCACGCTTTACTGCAATGTTTTGACAGGTTCCACCTCTGCCCTGTACAGGACAATGTTAGAGAGATTATCGGGGAAGGGGGGTTTAGGGTTCACCCCTGTCTGGCTGCTCTAACAAATGTACAAAAATTTGGAATCCTTTTCTTTCATCCTAATGGTATTGTCTTTTTCACAGTTCCAGACTGCAGTATCTTCTGTTGTGGTGATTTTTTTTTCTTGCTTTTTTTTTTCCTTTTTCTTTTGTTAATGCAGTTATCCGACTACTGATTTAATTTATTATGTTGTGTGCATTGTATGTGTGTATATTTATTATGGTTGCTTGTCATTTTTTTCTTTATATTTTTGGGGTGGTATGTGCCATAGGGAGGGTGGAGGTTTTGTTTATTGTTGTTTATTGCTTGTGATTGTACCTTGTTTTGCTGTCATTTTTGGAGAAAAATCAATTAAAAAAAACAAAGAAGTAGTGAACCATGTAAGGCACCAGTCAGGCTTCAACTGAGTACGGTGAACAGTTTTGGGCCCTGTTACCAAAGCAAAGGTATACTGGTATTAGAGGCAGTCCAGAGAAGTTGACCAGGATGATATCAGGTATGGAAAAAATGTCTTATGAGGAAAAGTGAATAGGTTAGGCCTGTCTTAATGGAAGTTAGAAGAATCAGAGGTAACCTTATTGTCACATACAAGATTCTGATGAGACTTGACAGGCTAAATAGAACAAAGAACAGAGAAAATTTACAGCCTAGGAACAGGCCCTTCGGCCCTCCAAGCCTGAGCCGATCCAAATGCACTGTCTAAACCTATCAGTCAATTCCTAAGCTCCCCACCTACTCATGCATTTATCCAGACGCATCTTAAATGAATCTACCATGCCTGCCTCTACCACCTCTGCTGGCAACGTGTTCCAGACGCCTCACCACCCTCTGTGTGAAGTACTTACCACGTGTATCCCCCTTAAACTTTCCACCTGTCACCTTGAAAGCGTAACCTCTGATTATGGAATCCTTCACCCTGGGAAAAAGATTGTCTTTATCCACCCTGTCTATACCCTTTATGATTTGTAAACCGCTATCAAGTCCCCCCTCAATCTCCTTTTTTCTCATGAAAATAAACCTAACCTATTCAACCTCTCTTCATAGCTAGCACCTTCCATACCAGGCAACATCCTCGTAAACCTTCTCTGCACCCTCTCCAAAGCATCCACATCCTTTTGGTAATGTGGCGACCAGAACTGTACACAGTATTCTAAATGTGGCCAAACCAAAGTTGTGTACAATTTTAACATGACTTGCCAGTTCTTATACTCAAAACCTTGTCCAATGAAGGCAAGCATACTATATGCCTTCTTGACCACTCTATCTACCTGTGCAGCAACCTTCAGGATACAATGGACCTGCACTCCCAGATCTCTCTGCCCATCAACTTTTCCCCAGGCTCTTCCATTCATTGTATAATTTGCTCTAGAATTATTCTTGCCTAAATGCATCACCTCACATTTGTCTGGATCGAAATCCATCTGCCACTTTTCCACCCAACTCTCCAGTCTATCTATATCCTCCTGTGTTCTTTGACAGTCCCTTATGCTTTCTGCTGCTCCACCAATCTTCGTGTCATCTGCAAACTTGCTGATCATACCAACAGTACCCTCTTCCAGATCATTTATGTATATTACAAACAACAGTGGCCCCGACACTGACCCCTGTGGAACACCACTGGTCACCTTTCTCCATTTCGAGAAACTCCCTCAACTACTACTCTCTGTCTCCTGTTGCTCAATCAGTTCTTTATCCACCGAGCTAGAACACCCTGCACACCATGTGACTTCACTTTCTCCATCAGTCTACAATGGGGAACCTTATCAAACGCCTTACTAAAGTCCATGTATATGACATCAACAGCCCTTCCTTCATCTATCAACTTGGTCACTTCCTCGAAGAACTCTATTAAGTTGGTAAGGCAAGATCTCCCCCCGCACAAAATCACGTTGCCTATCACTGATAAGACTTAGAGGGGGTCATTTTATAACAGAAATGAGGGACATTTCTTCAGCCAGAGAGTGGTGGTCCTGTGGAATTTATTGCCATGGAGGGCAGTGGAGGCCGGGACATTAAATGTCTTCAAGACACAGATTGTTAAGTTCTTGATCTCGCAAGGAATTAAGGACTACGAGGAGAGGGCAGGTAAGTAGAGTTGAAATGGCCATCAGCCATGATTAAATGGTGGAGTGGACTCGATGGGCTGATTGGCTTTACTTCCACTTCTATGTCTTATAAGCCCATTCTTTTCTAAACATAAATAGATCCTATCCCTCAGTACCCTCTCTAGCAATTTTCTCACCACTGACGTCAGGCTCACTGGTCTGTAGTTACCCGGAATATCACTACTACCCTTCTTGTACAGGGGGACAACACGAGCAACCTCCCAGTCCTCCAGCACCTCACCTGTATTTAAGAATGCCACAAAGATATCTGTCAGGGCCCCAGCAATTTCCTCTCTCGCCTCCCTCAGCAACCTGGGATAGATCCCATGTGGCTAAGTCCTGCTAAGCTTTGCCTTTCCAAAATGCAACATCTCATATTTATCTAAATTAAACTCCTCAGCCCATTGACCCATCTGATCAAGATCCCATTGTACTCTGAGGTAACCTTCTTCGCTGTCTATTTTGGTGTCATCTGCAAACTAACGAACTATTCCTCCTGTGTTCACATTTAAACCATGTATGTAAATGATGAAAAGCAGTGGACCCAGCACCAATCCTTGTGGCACACCGCTGGATATAGGCCTCCAGTCTGAAAGGCAGCCCTCCACCACCACCCTCTGTCCTCTGCCTTCAAGCCAGTTCTGTATCCAAATGGCGAGTTATCCCTGTATTCCATGTGATCTAACCTTACTATCCAGTCTACTATGAGGAACCTTTTCGAACACCATACTGAACTCCACAGAGATCACGTCCACCGCTCTGCCCTCATCATCCTCTTTGTTACTTCATCAAAAAACTCAATCAAGTTCATGAGACATGATTTCCCACGCACAAAGCCATGTTGACTATCCCTAATCATTCCTTACCTTTCCAAATACATGTAAATCTTGTCCCTCAGAATTCCCTCCAACAACTTGGCAACCACTGATGTCAGGCTCACCGGTCTGTAGTTCCCTGGCTTGTCCTTACCAGCTTTGATAAATAGTGGCACCACATTAGCTAGCCTCCAGTCTTCCAGCACCTCACCTGTAACTATCGATGATACAAATATCTCAGCAAGAGGCCCAGCAATTACTTCCCTAGCTTCCCATAGAGCTCTAGGATACACCTGGTTGGGTTCCATCTTTATGTGTTTTAGGACATCTAGCATCCCCTCCTCTGTAATATGGACATTTTCCAAGATGTCACCATCTATTTCCCCACATTCTCCATCTTCCTTGTCCTTCTCCATGGTATACACTAATGCAAAATGCTCATTTAATATCTCTTGCATCTTCTGCGGTTCCACACATAGGTGGCCTTGCTGATCTTTAAGGCCCTATTCTCTCACTAGTTACTGTGTTGCCTGAATGTGTTTGTAGAATACTTGTAAGAATCATCATTGCATGGCCCCAGTGTGGCATGAATCGTAGTTTTGACTTATCAGTCTAGGACTGAATGTTATCCAAGTCTTGATACATAAGGAACCAATGTCTGAAGAGTTATGAATGGTGATGAACATTGTACAATCATCTGTGAATTTCTCCACTTCTGACGTTATAACAGAGGGAAGGTATTAGATGAATCAACTGTAGATGCTTGGGCCTGGGGCTTTAACCTGAGTAATTCATGTACAAATGTCATGAGGCTAAGGTTATTAACCTTCAACAACCGAACCACCTTTCTATGGGCCAGGTATGACTCCAATCAACAAACAATTTTCCCCTTGGTTCCCATTGCCTCTAATTTTGCTAAGACACGGTGATGTCACACCTGGTCAAATGCGACTTTGCTGTCAAAGGCAGTCATTTTCAAGGGCAGCTCTTTTCTTCATGTTTGGACCAAGGTTGTAATGAGGCCAGGCATCGATTGGCCAAACTGACCATCATTGGACAAGTTATTTCTTTGCAAGTGTTGCTTGAAAGCATTGTTGATGGCAGCTTCCATCACTTTACCAATGATTGAAGAGTAGGCTGATAGAGCAGAAATTCACTGGGCGGATTTGTCTTGCTTTTGTGTACAGGACATACTTGGGCAGTTTTTCATATCGTTGTGAGAAAAGACTATAGTAGGATACCACAACAGCTTGGCTTGGGACCTATCTACTTCTGGAACACAAGTCTTCAGTATTATTGTCAGAGCATTGGCAGGGTCCACAGCTTTTGCAGTAATCAATGTCTTCAGCTATGTGGAATGAATCAAATTGATTCAGGACTGGCAACTGGTACACAGGAGATCCCTGGAGGAGGCTGACATGAATCATCGACTTGGCCCACCACTGACTGAAAATGACAGCAATAACTCAGCAATGTATCACAATGATGTGATACATTCCCCAGTCATTGAGAATAACAATATGTGTGGAGTTTCCACCTCCTGTTGCATTGTGTAATGAAACCTCCAGCAACAAGTGACAATTGTGAGGAGGGTGCTCAACAGAGACCTCATACAGTTATAATGGATCTCCAGCAACAGGAGCCAATGCTGGAGGAGCTCGCACAATTGTGATGGGATCTCCAGCAACAGACGCCAATGGTGGAGGAGCTCGCACAGTTGTGATGGGATCTCCAGCAACAGGAGCCAATGGTGGAGGAGCTCGTACAGTTTTGATGGGATCTCAGGCAACAGGAGCCAATGCTGGAGGAGCTCACACAGTTGTGATGGGATCTCCAGCAACAGGAGCCAATGTGGAGGAGCTCGCAAAGTTGTGATGGGATCTCCAGCAACAGGAGCCAATGGTAGAGGAGCTCGCACACTTGTGATGGGATATCCAGCAACAGGAGACAGTGGTGGAGGAGCTCACACAGTTGTGATGGGATCTCCAGCAACAGGAGCCAATGGTGGAGGAGCTCGCACAGTTGTGATGGGATCTGCAACAACAGGAGCCAATGGTGGAGGAGCTTGCACGGTTGTGATGAGATCTCCAGCAAAAGGATCCAATGGTGGAGGAGCTCGTACAGTTTTGATGGGATCTCAGGCAACAGGAGCCAATGCTGGAGGAGCTCACACAGTTGTGATGGGATCTCCAGCAAGAGGACCCAATGGTGGAGGAGCTCACACAGTTGTGATGGGATCCCCAGCAACAGGATCCAATAATGGAGGAGCTCACACAGTTGTGATGGGATCTCCAGTAACAGGAGCCAATGGTGGCGGAGCTCGTACAGTTTTGATGGGTTCTCAGGCAACAGGATCCAATAATGGAGGAGCTCACACGATTGTGATGGGATCTCCACCAACAGGAGCCAATGCTAGAGGAGCTCACACAGTTGTGATGGGATCTCTAGAAACAGGAGGCAATGGAGGAGGAGCTCGCACAGAAGTGATGGGAGCTCCAGCAACAGGAGCCAATGGTGGCAGAGCTCGTACAGTTTTGATGGAATCTGCAGCAACAGGTGCCAATGGTGGAGGAGCTCGTACAGTTGTGATGGGATCTCCAGCAACAGGAGACAGTGGTGCAGGAGCTTGCACAGTTGTGATGGGATCTCCAGCAACAGGAGACAGTGGTGTAGGAGCTCGCACAGTTGTGATGGGATCTCCAGCAACAGGACCCAATTGTGGAGGAGCTCACACAGTTGTGATGGGATCTTCAGCAACAGGACCCAATTGTGGAGGAGCTCACATGATTGTGATGGGCTCTCCAGCAACAGGAGCCAATGGTGGAGGAGTTCGTACAGTTCTGATGGGATCTGCAGCAACAGTAGCTAGTGGTGGAGGAGCTCACACAGTTCAGATGGGATCTACAGCAACAGGAGCCAGTGGTGGAGGAGCTCACACTTGTGATGGGTTCTCCAGCAACAGGAGGCAATGGTGTAGCAGCTCGTACAGTTGTGATGGAATCTCCAGCAACAGGAGACAGTGGTGGAGGAGCTCACAAAGTTGTGATGAGTTCTCCAGCAACAGGAGTCAATGGTGTAGCAGCTCGTACAGTTATGATGGGATCTCCAGCATCAGGAGCCAATAGTGGAGGAGCTCATACAGTTGTGATGGTATCTCCAGCAACAGGTCCCAATTGTGGAGGAGCTCACACGGTTGTGATGGGATCTCCAGCAACAGGACCCAATTGTGGAGGAGATCACACAGTTGTGATGGGATCTCCAGCAACAGGAGCCAGTGGTGGAGGAACTCGGACAGTTATGTTGGGATCTGCAGCATCCAGAGTCAATGGTGGAGGTGCTCACACAGTTGTGATGAGTTCTCCAGCAACAGGAGCCAATGGTGGAGGAGCTCGTACAGTTCTGATGGGATCTCCAGCAACAGGAGCCAATGTGGAGTAGATCACACGGTTGTGATAGGATCACCAGCAACAGGAGACAGTCATGGAGGTGCTCGTACAGTTGTGGTGGGATCTCCAGCAACAGGAGCCAATGGTGGAGGAGCTCCCACGTTTGTGATGTGATCTCCTGCAATAGCAGCCAATCTGGAGGAGCTCTCACAGTTGTGATGGGATCTCCAGCAACAGGTGCCAGTGGTGGTGGAGCTCGTACAGTTGTGATGACATCTCCAGCAATAGAAGCCAATGATGGAGGAGCTCGCATAGTTGTGATGGGATCTCCAGCAAATGGATCCAATGGTGGAGGAGCTCGCACGGTTGTGATGGGATCTCCAGCAACAGGAGCCAATGGTGGAGGAGCTCTCACAATTGTGATGGGATCTCCAGCAACAGGAGCCAATGGTGGCGGAGCTCGTACAGTTCTGATGGGATCTCCAGCAACAGGAGCCAATGTGGTGGAGCTCAAACAGTTGTGATGGGATCTCCAGCAACAGGAGACAGTGGTGCAGGAGCTTGTACAGTTGCGATGGAATCTGCAGCAAAAGGATCCAATGGTGGAGGAGCTCACACAGTTGTGATGGGATCTCCAGCAACAGGAGCCAATGGTGGAGGAGCTCACACAGTTGTGATGGGATCTCCAGCAACAGGAGCCAATGGTAGAGGAGCTCGTACAGTTGTGATGGGATCTGCAGCAACAGGTGCCAATGGTGGAGGAGCTCATACAGTTCTGACGGGATCTCCAGCAACAGGAGCCAATGTGGTGGAGCTCAAACAGTTGTGATGGGATCTCCACCAACAGGAGCCAATGCTGGAAGAGCTCACACAGTTGTGATGGGATCTCTAGCAACAGGAGTCAGTGGTGGAGGAGCTTGTACAGTTGTGATGGAATCTGCAGCAACAGGAGCCAATGGTGGCGGAGCTCATACAGTTGTGAAGGGCTCTCCACCAACAGGAGCCAATGCTGGAAGAGCTCACACAGTTGTGATGGGATCTCTAGCAACAGGAGTCAGTGGTGGAGGAGCTCACACGGTTGTGATAAGATCTCCACCAACAGGAGCCAATGGTGGAGGAGCTCGTACAGTTGTGATGGTATCTGTCGCATCAGGAGCCAATGGTGGAGGAGCTCATACAGTTGTGATGAGTTCTCCAACAGGAGGCAACAGTGGAGGAGATCGTACAGTTCTGATGGGATCTCCAGCAAGAGGAGCCAATGGTGGAGGAGCTCATACAGTTGTGATGGGATCTCCAACAGGAGGCAACAGTGGAGGAGATCGTACAGTTCTGATGGGATCTCCAGCAACAAGAGCCAATGGTGGAGGAGCTCATACAGTTGTGATGGGATCTCCAGCAACAGGAGCCAATGGTAGAGGAGCTCGCACAGTTTTGATGGGATCTGCAGCAACAAGAGCCAATGGTAGAGGAGCTCGCACAGTTTTGATGGATCTCCAGCAACAGGAGCCAATGGTAGAGGAGCTCGCACAGTTGTGATGGGATCTGCAGCAACAAGAGCCAATGGTAAAGAGCTCGCAGAGTTGTGATGGGATCTGCAGCAACAGGAGCCAATGGCAGGAAAGGGCAGCTGATGCAGTTCAATGCATCCCCTTCAAGTGAAGTCTTTGGAGGGTGGATGGCTCATGTCAAGAAGCAGGCAGGCAAAGGATTGCTCAACCTCATGCAGACCATAAAAATACTGTACATGCTTGTTTAACCTTAAATTTTCTGCATTTTTTAATGTCCTGATGCAGGTGAATAAAAATCATTGACTTTCCATGTGTGCAAATCTAATGCTGTATTGCGGTGTAGACGTGTTTCTACAGCACAGGCATCAACTCCTGCTGAATGAGTATGAAAGTTTGAGATGGAAAGGATAGTGGAGCAGTTAAAACTCGCAATGTCTGTAAGGAAGGCTGATCTGCAGAATCATTTGGGGGGACAGGAGTTGGTAATGGGAATCAGACCTTTGGGCCAAATCCAGGCAGAGGCTCTGCATTTGTTCAATACTATGGAAGAAGAATGCAGTACTCCTGGTCAGATATTCTATGTATTAATGAGTGGGAAGCTAGACAGGTCTGGGGGAAGAATGGAATCTCTTGAGAGTCCGTCATCGGGAACCTCAGATCCTTGTTCTGACTGAAGTAAATTTGCTCCATTTCACTCCATTTTACAAGTAATTCATATCAAACATATCACAACAACATCAACCCCTTTCCTGTTGTTCAGAAGAAGGCACACAGGATGCTTGCCTTCATTAGCTGGTGTGTAGAATACAGGAGCTGGGAAGCTTTGTTGCAACTTTATAAAACATTGGTTAGGCCACTGATGGAATATTGTGTGCAGTTCTGATCAGGGAGAAAGTGAGGTCTGCAGATGCTGGAGATCAAAGTTGAAACTTTATTGCTGGAACAGCACAGCAGGTCAGGCAGCATCCAGGGAACAGGAGATTCGACGTTTCGGGCACAGGCCCTTCTTCAGGGTCTGAAGAAGGGCCTGTGCCCGAAACGTCGAATCTCCTGTTCCCTGGATGCTGCCTGACCTGCTGTGCTGTTCCAGCAATAAAGTTTCAACTGCAGTTCTGATCACCACTCTATCAGAAATAGGTGATTGCACTGTAGAGAGAGCAGACGAGATTCATCAGGATGTTGCCTGGGATGAAAAGTCTCAGTTATGAGGAGAGACTGCATAGGCTGGGTTTGTTTTCCTTGGAGCAGAGGAGGCTGAGGGGGGGATCTGTTTGAGGTATACAACATTGTGAGAGGCTTGGAGAGGGTAGATCATGAGAATCCATTTCCCATAGCAGATGTGTCTCAGACCAGAGGACATAAGTTTAAAGTGAGGAGTAAATGGTTTAGAAGGGATCTGATGAAATATTTTCTCAGCCAGACTGTGACACAAATATAGAACGTGCTGCTTGAGAGGGTGGTGGAAGCAGGTACACCTGCGCCATTTAAGAAGCATCTGGACAAGCACTTCAATTGCAGGGCATATTCAGCTATGGGCCGAAAATGTGTTGCTGGAACAGCGCAGCAGGTCAGGCAGCATCCAGGGAACAGGAGAATCGACGTTTCGGGCATAAGCCCTTCTTCAGGAAGGGCTTATGCCCGAAACGTCGATTCTCCTGTTCCCTGGATGCTGCCTGACCTGCTGCGCTGTTCCAGCAACACATTTTCGGCTCTGATCTCCAGCATCTGCAGACCTCACTTTCTCCTCATATTTAGCTATGGGCCAAGTGCAAGTAAATGGGGTTAGTGTAGTTTAGTGTTTGTTGGTTGGCATAGATTTGATGGGGTGAAGGGCCTCTTTCTATGCTGTATGACTGTATGAGTCTATCTCCCTCGCTGTTTGGAAATGGCACTAACGCCTGCCCACAGATGGGCATAGGTTTGAATTTTTAATTTCCCTTCTCAGTGGAAACTCAGGATAAGCACATTGGCCAGATTCCAATACTATTACATTAGATGGTCAATTTCCTGACTGCATCAGGCAATAACAGGCAATGGCATTTCCTTGCACAATTGTTCTGTAATATCCTTCATTCTAAGCCACAGTCTGAAGTTAACCCATCTGAGTTTGTGCTGAGGGTTGGCTTTTATTTGCAGCACCGCATATCTGGGTATCCAGGTTCCTTTTCATATTTCATGAAGTCCACTTGGAGGGATTTCAATCTTACATATCCTAGGAAAAACTTTGCTGTACTGATTCAATTTGATTTGATTTAGTCATTGGCACGTGTACCTAAGTACAGTGAAAAGTTTAGTTAATGAGCAGAACAAAAGGATTATAGTAAGCGAGGACATAAGGTGAGAAAAAAAACTTAGACAGAGGCACACCAGGATTCCAGAGGTGAGGTGAGGGAGCCCTTGACATCAAGGCTGCATTCAATCAAGTGTGGCATCAAGGAGCCCTGGCAAAACTGGAATCAATGCGTATCAAGAGGCAAACTTTCTGGTGTTTGGAGTCATACCTGACACATAAGAAGATGATCACGGTTGTTGGAGGTCAGTAATGTCAGCTCCAGGACATCTCTGCAGGAGTTCCTCAAGGTAGTGTCCTTGGCCCGACCATCTTCAGCTGCTTCATCAATGACCTTCCCTCCATCAGAAGGTCCGAAGTGGGAATGTTTGCCAATGATTACATAATGTTCAGCACCATTCACCACTCCTCACATTCTGAAGCAGTCCACCTTCAAATGCAACCACCACACTCTTCGATTACCATCCACAAGTCACAAGCCAGGAGTGTGATGGAATACTCCCCACTTGTCTGGATGAGTGCAACCTGCTTTATTGGCATTGCATCCACAAGCATCCACTCCCTCCACTACCGGCGCTCAGTAGCAGCAGTGTGTACTATCTACATGAAGTACTGCAGAAATTCACCAAAGATCCTCAAGCAGCACTTTCCAAATCTACGACCACTTCCATTGAGCAGGACATGGGCAACAGATGTGTGGGGACACCACCGCCTCCAAGTCACTCACCTTCCTGACTTGGAAATATATCACCATTCTTTCACTGTTGCTGGGTCAAAGTCCTGGAATTCCCTCCTTGATGGCGTTGTGGGTCAACCCACAGCAGGTGGATTGCAGCCATTCAAGAAGGCAGCGGGCCATCACCTTCTCAAGTGCAACTAGGGGATGGGCAATAAATGCTGTCCCACAAAACAAATTTAAAAAACACAGGTTACATCACATAGGGTGTACACTAAGCAAAATCAATATTAGCAAGATGAGCATTATTTGAACTAGAGAGTCCATTCATCAGTCTAGTAACAGCTGGGATGTAGCTGTTCCTGAACCTGCTGGTGCGTGTGTTCAAGCTTCTGTATTTTTTACCTGACAAAAGAGGAGAGCATTACTGGGGTGCAATGGGTCTTTGATCATTTTGGCAGCCTTTCTGCAGCAGTGAGCCGTGTAAACAGAGTCCATGGATGAGAGATTGGGCTGTGCACACCACTTTCTGTAGTTTCTCACTATCCCGGGCAGGGCAGTTGCCGTACCAGGCCGTTATACACTCAGACACCGTGGTGCATCTGTAAGGGTTGATGAGGGTCCAGCGCAAATAAATCCTTCCTTAGACATGAAGACCAAATTGTGTGTGACAATTTTATGTCTGTAAGGGGAAAATGTTGTAAAAGGATGTTGGGGCAAATCTCGAGTGACAGGAATGCTGCTGGTCAAGTGATGGGGATATGGTATATTGATCAGTGGTCAAGGTGGGTCATCAGTATAGGATGTCATGTACAGATATATTTACTCAGCTTATCCACCTGAGTGAAGTTATTAAACTTTTCCTGTCAGTGTCATGTTCTCGGGGCTATCTGCTAGACACTGACAACCCATGCCACATGCTCCCATGACCTGCTGAGAATCAATTTTTACAGCTTCTGACCCCTGGCAGAAATATATCTCTTCTTGCCTCCATCCCTCAGCATAGAATATTCAAAACAGCATCACTGAGATGGGGATCACTTCCTTTTACTTGGAGAGCCTTCACCTTTTCTATCAATGCAAAAAATATGATTAACTAGCAGCCTGCCGTGAGTTGATGCAAGTTCCCTTTTACAGGTATTGTGCCTTTCAAAGGGATGGGTCCCCTGGAGTCTGTGACTTCTTTACAATGCTATTCTATCCTTTGCGATGCTAACACAATGGAGTCCAACGCAGTGTGGGAATTGCTCCCAGCAATGCTACTATCAGGAAATAAGGTGAGTGCACAGATTGTACAGGCTGCTTCCTTGTTTCCTAAAGCTTGCAAATCAGGGCCCATGTTTTCAATCAAGGCCTCAGAATTTCACACTCTCTGTGCGAAAGATACACATGTAACAAAAATAAAAGAATAATGCTTAGGAGTAGATTAATCACATCCCTCAATTTCTAAAACATTTCATCTTCTTAGCTGGGAACTTGTTCCGTTTCCCATATTCTGCAGCAGTGTGTCCTGATAAAGAACAACCTGTGACATCCTGTCCAGTTATTGGAATTCAGGCATGAGATTGACGTGAAATCCTTTTGCACTAATTGGATCTGTAATTGATCTTTTATAATTCATAAGGAAGTCTGGCTGACTTGATTCCAAACAATTCAACATTCAGTCCTTGCAAGCCACCACCCTGTCTGACCCTCCCTTTCTTTTTTAAAATCCTTTGTTTAAATTCTCACTTTCCATATCTGTGCCTGGTCTTCCCGCAATTCTGTCCTTCAATCCTTTCAATCAGATTTCTGCCTCCCCCACAGCACAAAGTTGGCCCTAAGCAAAGCCATGAATGACAATTGGTTTAATTGTTACCATGGTGTGTGACCTCTCCTTACCTATCCCGTCTGTGGTGTTTGATAACCCTTTGTCTTTTCTTCCCTCTCCTCCATGATTCACCTCAATGGATTGGCCCTCATTCATTACCATTCTTACTTTCTTGATGATAATCAGAGCATTTCCACAAAAAAAGTTTCACTTTTCATCCCTGCAAATCACCTTCGCCTTGACACTCCTTTTTCGCCTTCTTGCTGTTTGTCGCTGACACGTTCACTATTGATGTTGTTCCTGTCAGGTCACCACTGTTGACTGTTTCACTGTCGCTTTTGATCAGATTGCTCCTCCAGCATCTAAAATGCACTTTATTTTTAAAGTTTAAAAATCACTCAACAACAGGTTTATTTGGAAGCACTAGCTTTCGGAGCGCAAAAGATCACAGAGTCACGCAACTGATACAATATATTGAACAAATCCAGATTGCTGTTAAGTCTTTCATCTTTTAGAATGGGTTGCAGGTTTCAGTTCATTAATGTGTAAATCCCAGAACTTCTTTTAAGTCACATACTCGAGACAACTTAAGGTTTTATAAAAAAAGTGAAATCTCAGCTC
This sequence comes from Chiloscyllium plagiosum, assembly GCF_037043375.1. NCBI lineage: Eukaryota > Metazoa > Chordata > Chondrichthyes > Orectolobiformes > Hemiscylliidae > Chiloscyllium > Chiloscyllium plagiosum. The sequence goes on from NW_028270144.1 coordinate 93,138,369, forward strand.
AGACAATGCATTAAAGGTCTGAGGTTAGAGTCTGTCTGTATCCCAATATTGAGTCAGACTGGTTCTATTTCCAAAGTAGGAATTTATAAAATGTTACATGGATTGACTGCCTGCATTGACAGCTTTTTGAGCAGAATAGAATGTATCTGCAAATATAATTCTGCAAATGCAAATTCAGCCCATAGATTTATATGTGGGTGTGTGTGCATGAGAGAGAGAGAGAGAGAGGGAGAGAGAGGGGCATGTGAATGTGTGCATATGGGTGTGTATGCATGAGTGTAAGTGTGTATGAGAAATGTGTGTTAGCGTGTGTACATGCTTGGTAAAGTGTGTGCGTGAGTGTGACGGAGTATAAGCCTGTGAGAGGGTGTGTGTGAGTGTGAGTATGGGGGTGAATGTGTGTGTGCCTCAGAGAGAGCATGTGTATAAGAGAGAGTTTGCATGAATGTGTGAGTATGTAAAAGTGTGTGTGTGTGTGTATGCTTGAATGTGTGTATGTTTGTGAGAGGGACAGAGTGTATAGTGTGGTGGAGTCACCTGTAGTGTGACCCAAACCCAAGATCCGGGTTGAGGCCATCCTCATGGGTACAGAGCTTGGCTATCAGCCTCTGCTCGGCCACTCTACGTTGTTGCGTATCCCGAAGTCCACCTTGGAGGATGGTCACCTGAAGATCCGAGGCCAAATGTCCCTGATCGCTGAAGTGTTCCCAGACTGGGAGGGAACAATCCTGTCTGGCGATTGTTGTACAGTGCCCATAGATCCATTGTCGTAGTACCTGCTTGGTCTCACCAATGTACCATGCCTCAGGGCATCCTTGCCCGCAGCCTATGAGATAGACAATGTTAGGTGAGTCCCATGAATACCTGCTACGTTCATGGTGGGTGGTGTCCCCACGTATAAATATCCATGTCAACACTCTGATAGGTCTTGCAGTAGTGGCCATGAGAGGATTATGTGGTGTTGTGGTTGATGTTGTCCTGAAGGCTGGGCAGTTTGCTGCGAACAATGATCTAGTTAAGGTTTGGCAGTTGTTTAAAGGCAAGAAGTGGAGGTGCAGGGAAGGTCTTGGCGAGGTGCTCACCCTCATCGATAATGTGTTGCAAGCTGTGAAGAACATGGTGTAGTTTCTTTGTTCCTGAGAAGTACTTGACAATGAAGGGTACCTTACTGGTTGCACCCATGTCTGTCTCCTGAAGATGTCATTACGGTTTCTCACTGTGGCACATCAGAACTGGCAATTGATGAGTTGAGGAGAAAGTGAGGACTGCAGATGCTGGAGATCAAAGCTGAAAATGTGTTGCTGGAAAAGCGCAGCAGGTCAGGCAGCATCCAAGGAACAGGAGAATCGACGTTTCGGGCATAAACCCTTCTTCAGGAATCCTTTCGGGCTTATGCCCGAAATGTCGATTCTCCAATTGATGAGTTGAGCATCGTACCCTGTTTTTATGAGGGATTCCTTCAGCACCTTTAGGTATCTGTCACGTTCTGTTTATTTTTAAGAGAATTTGATACATTTACTTTAATTTTAAAATTCCCTTTTGACATTGTTCTACATATAAATGAGAAACATATCATTATTTCTAATACTGCTTATAAAGATTTGAATTACTTCAAATCTTTGAATTCACATGATGTAAGAATGCATGTAAAGTATATTTCAAACAGTCATGTACTGTGTTGCACACTTTGAATTATTTGCCTGAATGAACTGTAATTCCCTTGACCTGTACACCAGGAAAACCAAACTCATTTCTGTCAACTTTACCTTCTATAGGTTTTATTCTCATTTTCTCTGGTTTATTATGTTTACTCTGGCCTTGATGGATTCAAGATGGCAGCAACACAGGGCAACTCTTCGCAAACTCTCTGCAGCATATCTTACCCTCACATTTCTTACAATTGTTCTTGCTTTTTGTGCACCTTCTCTGCAGCCATAGTACATTTTGAGAGGAAAATCTTTATTGCCACATGCATTTTATATATAATAAAGTGAAAAGTATGTACCGTCGCTTGTACAAAAACGTCATTCACAAAATAAAAACAATGAGAGTCCAGCATTTTTCTTCTCTGCTGCTACAGCACAGCCCCACCAGTATCCCACTACATGTTTCCCAGCCCACGTCATGCCACCAAGAGAGTGTCCCACTCCGGGCTACACCAGCGCATGCCATACTGCAGAGAGAGTGTCTTGTTCCAGGCTACACCAGTCCATGCCATACCACCAGGTGAGTGTGTCCCACTCCAGGCTTCCCAGCCCACATCATGCCACCAAAAGAGTGTCTCACTCTGGGTTACACCAGCCCACACCATTCCACTGAGATTATGTCCACTCCAGGCTACACCAGTCCATGCCATACCATCGTCAGGAGTCTATTCTATGCAGAAGCGAAAGTCCAGTCCAGTTTTCAAAGGCCAACTGACCATCTCTGCAGCCACACTGCCTCTGAAGACACCGCCGCCACTCTGGAGCCCTTCAAAGTTGCCTCCTGCCAAAGAGTTCTCTTTATAAAGTAAGTTAGGGGCAAAAAAAGGATAGAGGAGACTGACAAAAGAAAAATGCAGATGAGGAAGACAAGCATGGGCACAGGAGCCCAAACGCTGCCTACCATCCCAACCACCATCTTTGTATTCCTCGCTCTGTTCAATCACTCTATCATTTTTGTATGTTATGATCTGCCAATACCACACACAAAACAAAACTTTTCATTGCAGTTAGGTACATGTGACGATAATAAATCTAATCAAACCAGATCAATAATCTAAGGTAATTCCAATAATAGAATACATTTTTATAAAAGGAAACTACATGACAAAAACTACTGCAAAAGTCTTATCTATACATGTTTACAATCATAAGCGAACCCTTTTACATGAACTTTTCCAAAGATCAAACCAGAACAGGTGATCGGCCCACTCAGTCTCAACTACTCATTGATCAATTGACCACTTCTCTGAGTCAAAAAATGTGGTGCTGGAAACGCACAGCCGGTCAGGTAGCATCTGAGGAGCAGGAGAGACGACATTTCGAGTGTAAGTTCTTCATCAGGAATGCTTGAGCTTATGCTCGAAACATCGACTATCCTGCTCCTCGGACGCTGCCTGACCTGCTGTGCTTTTCCAGCACCACACTTTTTGACTCTGATCTCCAGCAACTGCAGCCCTCACTTTCTCCTGACCTCTTCTCTGAGTTAGCTAAATGTTTACTGAGGTAAGCTGCTTTAAACGCTTTCTTGTGTTTTCCACATCAGTTTCATCTTTGAACTCATTAAAGTTGCTTGAGTCTCTTTGGAAAAAATGCATATCTCTTGCCTTGAATGCATTTTGACATCAAACTTTGCCTTGTGCTCACTGTTCACCACTTATATGTCATTTAATTAACTGTATGTGATATGCGCAGCACAATTTCATGACAATCACTAATTCAGCTGATGAATAGTCCACATTATCAAGTCGGATTCCCTTTATCTGTTTTAAACAAAACTTCAACTTTTCCAGAGTTACTGTCAAAATATTTTTATTCCTGAGTTACATGGCTTGATGTAGACAAGAATACACATTCCTTGAACTTAACAGTAATTTTTTTACAAACCCATGACTTTTCTAATGATTAGGTCATCATCAAGTTCCATATGTTTCTCCTTTGCATTTCGTTCTAATTTCATTGCATTTCATTTCAGCTAACCCAGTAAATTTTAGATTAATATCAACACTTCCCATCCACGTTTCATACCTTTGCCATTTATTCCATTCCCCTCCAGGACTATTCCATTATTATAGCTTTGAAGGTGATTTTTTTGCTTAATATTGACTATAAAAGGTACTGGAAGAACTGCACTGATCACAATGCTGGTGCCCTATTCAAACTTAAACAAACTTTCAATCCCTATATCCTCTCCATCATAAAGATGTCCGCATCCACCTCTGGAATATGTCTTCATCTGCAGCTCCCTCTTTTTGCCTTAACGTTGGTAACCATGCTTTCAGATTCTTGTGCTCTGGAAGCGCCTCTCCAAATCCATCTGCCTCTGTGCCTTCCTCTAAGCTTCTAACATCAAAGAACTCTTGTGTCTTGGCATCTATTTTCTATGAAGAAGGGCTTATGCCCGAAATGTCGATTTTCCTGTTCCTTGGTTGCTGCCTGACCTGCTGCGCTTTTCCAGCAACACATTTTCAGCTCTGATCTCCAGCATCTGCAGCCCTCACTTTCTCTCATCTATTTTCTATTCACACTTTATGAAGAAACCAGGGATACTTTCTATTCTGAAGATATTATATAAATATACGTTTCTATTGATGGTATATACAATTCTATTCTAAGCATTATTTTATATGAATCCAAGTAAGACTGAAGAACACACAACTTTCAAAAATTTCCTTATGCACTTTCAACTAACTGTGTTACACTTCTCTTCAGGCGTCCTATGTTAGTTAGTTAGCAGCTGTGCTTTACCCGTATATTAAACTTTTCATATCCTCAAATAACATTGAACGTACATTGAACTTTAAAAAAACACTTTGCATAGAAATCTCACTCAGTTAAACTAACATCTGAAGTGGAAGCTGTCTACAATCTTACCATTGTACCCAGAATACATTTGATGAAGAAGTGATAATGACTGTCCTTGGACATAAAGATCGACAAGACGATCAGGAAAGCAGCCTCAACTCTTGCTCATGACTCAAGTATGGACAAATCACAAGCTGAAAGTGAAGACAAAAATGTCAGTCTACAATGCCTACGTCATAAGCAGACTGCTGTACGGCAATGAAATGTGAAATATGCCAGATAGGAGAGAAGACTGAACACCTTCAACTTGAGGAGTATCTGCCGTATCCTGGGCATATCTTGGCAAGACAGAGTGTCCAACGCAGCGGTCCTACCTCATGCTGGCCTTCCCAACATGTACACTCTGCTCTTGCAGAGGAGACTGCACTGGCTGGGCATGGAGGATGGCCACATCCCAAAGGATATCCTCTCTGGAGGGCTTGCATCCGGGAAGAGATCCACAGGGCATCCTCTGCTGCACTACAAGGACTTCTGCATGAGGGACATGAAGGTGTTTGATATCGTTACGGAGTCCCTGGGGAAGGCTTGCAGCTGACCACACGAGTTGGAGAAGCATCCTGAACCAACACCTCAAAACAGGGGAAAAGAAGTTGATGAGTGCTGCAGCAGGCAAGTGGGCATGAAGGAAGGAGTTCTGCAGTTCTAGCAGATCAACAACCACATACAGAGGTGACCTCTGCAACAGGGACTGTCACTCAACATTGGTCTCTACAATCACAAGCGACGTTACTTCAGGGAAGCAGAAAGCCAAACCAACGAGGATGCAACCCATGGTCAGCCCTGATCGAAAGGGGCCTCACTCACACTCACGATAATAACATCCTGATCCACAGAGATAATGTAGTGTAACACGTAGATATATTCAGGACAAAACATTTCACGATTCAGAAGTAGGGAATTATGTGTGAGTAAGTCATTGAAATGTTCAGCTAAAAATTAGACCTAACTCCCATTACTCAGATACAAATAGGTAAAACAATGGCTAATCTTTGGATGTTATTGAAAATATGACTTTAATTAGAAGATTGGAAGGCAGGACTGCAGTCCACTTCCATTTAGGCATTTGCTAAATGGCCGCTTAAAGTTTGCATCCTTTCCTAAGAAACATTCCTGAAAACAATTCTCTTTTAAATCAGATCATCAATTAGATTCAATAACAACTATTTGCAAAAATCCATTAATGTTGGAAATCCATACTGTCAGAGGGACTAACCGGAGTCCCATGAAGACAGATATTGTCTGACAGCAGACAGTTGGTACAATGCCCAGAGACCTTCCAGAAAAATGTTAGTCTCACATAGAGAAATGTCATGAAGGATGCGGCCAATGTTTTATTACTGTCCTGTAACAATGTACCACTTGTATTTGAATCTGTAACATTGCCCAACTTAACAACAGGGTTTCCACTCATTTCCTGTTGCTGTTCAGACTGTGGAGATTGAGGCAATGGTATCAGAAAAGATGGTTTGCATATCGAAAGGACATAGCCTCATCTGAATTAATTAAGGTGATTAATTCAATCAGTTATGGCAAGAAGTTCAACTAAAGTCACCCCCATTACCAATTGCACTCAAGAAGGTTGTAGTGAGCTGCCTTCTTGAACTAGGCAAAAGTGATGCTGGAGATTAGAGTCAAGAATGCGGTGCTGGAAAAGCACAGCAGGTCAGCAGCATCTGAGGAGCAGGAAAATCAATGTTTCGGACAAAAGCCGTTCATCAGGAATGAGGCTGGGAGCCCCAGGGGTGGAGAACTAAATGGGAGGGGGGTGGGGATAGGTGAGAGTACTATAGGTGGATGGAGGTGCGGGCTGAGCTGATAGCTCAGAGGGGCGGGTGGAGCAGATAGGTGGGAAGGAAGATTGACAGATGGGATGGGTCATAAGGACGATGTTGAGTTGGAAGGTTGGAACAGGGCTAAGATGGGGGGTGGGGAAATAAGACAACTGGTGAAATCCACATTGATGGCATGAGATTGGAGTTTCCAGATGCTGCCTGACCTGCTGTGCTTTTCCAGCACCACATTCTTGACTCTTGCCTTCTTGAACTGTTGTAGTCCATTTGCTATAAGTAGACCTACAATGTTATAAGGGAGGAAGTTCCAAGATTGTGAGCCAGCAACAGTGAAGGAATGGTGATATATTTTCAAGTCAGGATGATGAGTGGCTTTGAGAGGAACTTGCAATGTAGTCCCATATATCTGCTGCCCTTATCCTCCCATTATTATTACCCTGGGTATTACTCTTGACATGAAACTGAACTAGATCAAACATAAATACTTTGCTCAAGTACAGGCCAGAGGCTAGACATTCTGTGGCAAGTAATTCACTTCCCAATTCACCACAACTTGTCAACCAGACACAAGTCAGGAATGTGATGGAATAATCTCCACTTACCTGAATGAATGCAAGAAGTTGGACAATCCTGGTAGGAAATTAGGAACAGGAGTAGGCCATTCAACCTTTCCAGCTTGCTGTGCCATTCAATATGATCATGGATGATCCTCTATCTCAAAGTCATGTTCCCAGTTTCTCTTCATACCACTTGATGCCTTTTGAATTAAGGAAAAAACTATTTCTTGAATGTGTTCAGTGACTTGGCCTCCATAGCTTTCTGTGACAGAGAATTTCACAGGCTCACTACCCTTTGAATGAAGACATATTTCCTTACCTCAGTCTTAAACTGTCTACTCTGTATCCTGAGGCAGTGTCCCCGGGTCTAGATTGCCCAGATAGGAAAAAATCACCCTGCATCTGGTCTGTCCACCCCTGTTAGAGATCTATACATTTCAATGAGATCACCTTTCATCTTTCTAAACTCTGGTGAATGCAGACCCAGTCAAACCTCATAGGACAATCCTGCCATCTCAGACATTGGCCTAGTGAACCTCAGCTGCAATCCCTCTGTAATACGTGTGCCCTTCCTTAGGTAGGGACACCAAAACTGTACATAATACTCCAAGTATAATCTTATCAAGGCCCTGTATAAATGCAGCGAGAAATGTCCCAAATCCACTTGCAGTGAAGGCCAGTATACCATTTGCCTTCCTATTTGCTTACTGCACCAGCCTGTCTACTTTCATTGACTGAGGTCAATATGCATATACATACCAATATATCACCATTTAAATAATACTTTTCTTGTGTTTTTAATACTATTTTTACATTTATCCACATAGTATTGCATCTGCCATGTATTTGCCCACTCAATCAATTTGTCTAAATCATCTTGATACCACCGTGCATCCTCTTCACAATAGAGTTATAGAGTCATAGAGATGGAAGCAGACCTTTCCGTCCAACTCGTCCATGTCAACCAGATATCCCAACCCAATCTAGTCCCACCTACCAGCACCCGGCCCATATCCCTCCAAACCCTTGCTATTCATGTACCCATCCAGATGGCTTTTAAATATTGCAATTGTACCAGCTTCCACCACTTCCTCTGGCAGCTCATTCCATACATGTACCACCCTCTGCATGAAAAGGTTGCCCCTTAGGTCTTTTTTATATCATTCCACTCTCACCCTAAACCTATGCCCTCTAGTCTAGACTCCTCCACCCCAGGGAAGAGACTTTGTCTACTTATCTTATCCATGCCCCTCATGATTTTATAAACCTCTATAAGGTCACCCCTCAGCCTCTGATGCTCCAGGAAAAACAGTCCCAGCCTGTTCAGCCTCTCCCTGTAGCTCAAATCCTTCAACCATGGCAACATCCTTGTAAATCTTTTCTGAACTCTTTCAAGTTTCACAACATCTTTCTGATAGGAAGAGACCATAACTGCATGCAATATTCCAACAGTGGCCTAACCAATGTCCTGTACAGCCGCAACATGACCTCCCAACTCCTGTACTCAATACTCTGACCAATAAAGGAAAGCATACCAAACGCCTTCTTCACTATCCTATCTACCTGTGACTCCACTTTCAAGGAGCTATGAACCTGCATTCCAAGGTCTCTTTGTTCAACAACACTCCCTAGGGCTTTGCCAATAAGTGTATAAGTCTGCTAATGTTCGCTTTCCCAAAATACAGCACCTCGCACTTATCTAAATTAAACTCCATCTGCCACTTATCAGCCTATTGCCCATCTAATCAAGATCCCATTGTAATTTGAGGTAACCTTCTTCACTGTCCACTACACCTCCAATTTTGGTGTCATCTGCAAACTTACTAACTATACTTCTGATGCTCACATCCAAATCATTTATATAAATGATGAAAAGTAGTGCACCTAGCACCGATCCTTGAGGCACTCCACTGGTCACAGGCCTCCAGTCTGAAAAACAACCCTCCACCACCACCCTCTGTCTTCTACCTTTGAGCCAGTTCTGTATCCAAATGGCTAGTTCTCCCTTTATTCCGTGAGATCTAACCTTGCTAACCATTCTCCCATGGGGAACCTTGTTGAGTACCTTACTGACGTACATACAGATCACATCCACCACTCTGCCCGCATCAATCCTACTCACAATCTTGTCTAGTTATTCGTCGTCAGCAAATTTGGAAATGTTTTGGTTCCCTCATCCAGGTCACTTGTGTATATGGCAAATAACTGGGGCCCCTGTAATGATACTTGAGGTACCCTATTGGTCACTGCCTGCCTCTCAAGAAAAAGACTCATTTATAACCACTCTGTGTTTCCTGTCTGACAACAAATTCTCAATACATGCCAATATATTGCACATATCCCATGTGCTTTCACTTTGCCTACTGTCATCATAGGAAGGAACTTACCTAAATCCTTCTGAAAATCCAAATATGCGTCTTTTGGTTCTCCGTTATCAATTTTACCAGTTACATTCTCAAAAAACTTCAATAGATTAATTGAGCATAATTTGCCTTTCGTGGGTGGCACGGTGGCACAGTGGTTAGCACTGCTGCCTCGCAGCGCCAGAGACCCGGGTTCAATTCCCGCCTCAGGCGACTGACTGTGTGGAGTTTGCACGTTCTCCCCGTGTCTGCGTGGGTTTCCTCCGGGGGCTCCGGTTTCCTCCCACAGTCCAAAGATGTGCAAGTCAGGTGAATTGGCCATGCTAAATTGCCCGTAGTGTTAGGTAAAGGGGTAAATGTAGGGGTATGGATGGGTTACGCTTCGGCGGGTCGGTGTGGACTTGTTGGGCCGAAGGGCCTGTTTCCACACTGTAAGTAATCTAATCTAATAAACCTCTGCTGGCTTTGTCCAATCCCATGCAAGTTTTGTGATTGTTCTGTTATCAAGTCTTTTATAATGGACTCTAGCATGTCTCCAATACTGATATTAAAGTAACTGTCAGCCTTAAACCCATGAATTTCCCCAGCACCATTTTCCCCAAACTAATGCTGACTTCATTCGATTCCATCCTCTCAATACATCCTTGATTTCCTAATATTTCTGACAGGTTACTTTCGCCATACTTTTTTGAAGACTGACCAAAGTATGTTTTCAATTCTTCTGCCATTTTTTTGTTCCCCGTTTTAGTTTATTTGGCTTCTGACTGCAAGAGATCTACATTTGTCTTTACTTTTTTTCCAATTTACATATTCATACAAGCAGTCAGTTTCTATGTGCCTTATAAATTTACTGTCAATCTCTTTTTTTTCCCATTTTGATCAAATGTTTTGTTCTCTTTTGCTGAATTTGAAAATGCTCCCAAATCTTCAGATTTGTTACTTTTTCTAGCAATTTCATTTCTTTCCCATTTGGATCCATTACCCTCCTTAAAATTTTTTGTAAGCTGAGTCGCCTCCCCCTTTTATTTTCTCGCCAGACAGAAATGAATAATTGTTGTACTTCATGCACATGGTTTTTAAATATGAGCTACTGCTATCCACTACCAACCCCTTGAATAAGGTTGCCCAAACCATCCTTGCCAATTCATGCCTCATACCCCCATAGTTCCCTTTAACTATATTCAAGACCCTCACTTTGGATTTAACTACTTCACTTCACACGTTTAATAAAGAATTCTATCATATCATCATTGTTCTTTCCGAAGGGACCTTACACAACTAGATTGTTAATTCATCCTTTATCATTGCACAGTACCAAGTCCAGAATAACTTGTTTTCTGGTTGATTCATTAATGTATTGGTCTAAAAGAAACACACACATTCCAAGAAATCCCACTCTGCAATATCATTGCTTGTTTGGTTTGTTCAATCTATTTGTAAATTAAGGTCACCCATGATTGTAGTTGAAACCTTATTGCATACATCTCTGATTTCTTGTTTAATCCTTTCCAATTACTGTTCAGAAGCCAACAAACAACCCCAAAAAACATTTTCCACCTGTTGGTGTTTGTATAACATGTTTTTCCAAGCCAAAATTCTTCTTTACTATTGCTTTGATTTTAACCTTTACTAACAATGCAACCCACCTCTTTTCCTGTGTTGTCTGTCCTTCGTAAATAATGAATACCCTTGAAAGTTCAGTTCCCATACTTGGTAACCCTGCAGCCATGTCTCCATAATCACAACTTTATTATAACCATTTATAACTATTTGCACTGCTAATTTATCTACCTCATTGCGAACATATCATGCATTAAGACACAATGCTTTAGATATGTCTGTTTAACCTTGTGAAGCCATCGTAGTTTTATGACCCTATTTGTTATTTGCCCTTGTTTTCCTGCCTTCCATTTTTGCTTCTTATCTTCCAGTTAGTTGTTTTGAACATTGTTTATCCCTCCTCTGTCTCCCTGCTCAGGTTCCCATCCACCTGCCATTCTAGTTAAAGCCCTCCCTGACAGGACTAACAAACAGGACAAGGCAATCAGTTTGATTGGCACTTCATTCACCACCTCGAGCATTCAGTCCCTTCAAGACCTGGGCAAGGCCAGCAAAGTATGTAACTGTCAAAATTGTTACAAACTGTTATAACTATCAAGCTGTACAAGAATTGGAACACCTGTGAAAGTTGTCAAAGCTGCCTAACAGCTGAGAATATTAATGTTAATCTTTATAAGAAATTAGTTGAAGAAATTTCAATGTATGTTTTTAAAATAGTGACATCATAAATAGATACATAGTCATGTCAGCATGACTCCTGAAGTTTGCTCATGATGGATACTAGATGAGTTGGCATGGATAATGTTACGACATGGGGTAAATCCTTTTGCTAATTTAAACCAGCAACACAGAAAAAGATTCACCCCGTGCTGTAATCTGTTTAAACTCGAGAGGCAAAACAACTATCCCAGAGGTAAATATTTAAAGTAAAAATTCACAACTTTATTTTTTAAGTCCAACAGAAAATATTAAAACTAACAACTGTTTACAATTCCTTTCTCTTAAACCTATCTTTTACCTCCCACTCTACAATACTAGCCCCATTAAAAAAAACCTGGTTAAGATTTATGAACAAAATCACGTTTCAAAACCAGTCAGCTTTACCGAGCTTCCTCTGTAGATTTTTCTCTGTAGATTCTCTCCAGGTTGGTTTCAATGTTCTGCGGCACAGACACCCCATAGACAGGTGAGTCTCAGACAGCTCTTGAGCTAGCAGCCTACATGTGATTGTCTTTTGATAGTTGTCTCTCAACTGTTCAAAATGTCTGGGTTTTATACCCCAAAACATCAGATCGTTTCATTGGTTTTAATATTATCAAAATATTAAATTCAAATTTGATTGGATTTTGGTATCTTGGAGCATAATATAAACTGATTAGCCAAATTTGAATAGATTTTGTCTCATGGCAACCCAGCTACTCTATTTGTGTTGACCATCTGCTATATTGTTACATTGTTCAGAACACTTTGTTCTGTGTCAGGCAGTTTTGCTAGCTTTTCAATTCTCTTAAAGGTACAGTACCTCAATACCTTCATAACAATAAAGAAGAGCAAAAGTAATATAACTGCAGGACATAATTGCCACAAGTTGACATTAAGTTGGGTAAGTGGGTTATGATAATAATTACAGGGCCATGGTTTTACAAAGGGTACATGAGGGATGATGGAGGATGAATGAATGGATATACCATGGCTTGTATGAGGGGCCATGGGGAATGGGTGGAGGAAACAACATTGCATAGAAGGAATGAGATGGCATGAAGTTGGCATGGGTGGGCATCAACCATATGGGTGAAAAGGGTATGAAAGGTCAAGGCAAGAGAGATGTTTTTGGTTTCATTCTTTTTTAATAATACACTGCAATATGAAGGTTGAACATGCCCATTAGGGTTCCACAGCCAGTGGCCCCTCCATCTCATTCTGGGGTCGCCACCAAACCCACAGTTAGACATGATCGTACTAAAGAGCAAAACAAACTTAAGGGATCAAATGATCTACTCCTGCTCCTGTTTCATATGATCATATGATCTTAAATTAGCACTATGATTGCTTCAATGATTGTTCTTTCATTATTTATAACCAATAGTTCCACAAACAAAAACCTATAAAGTAAAAGTTTCTCAGTAGACACTCACTTAGAACTTAACTTAATGTTGTTAATGCACCTTGAATGCATCAATAAGAATAAGGAGCATGCAATCGCTTCTCTGTGGAGAGCACACTCTACAGTCAATGCTGCTGCATTCCAATTTTGTTGCTAAGGTGCTGTATGAATTCAATGCAAAAAGAAGTATAAAGGATTCATTTAAAGCTGGCCATGAATTTCAGAGGCTTGTACTGGCCTTTTGTGTCCTCACTCAAGTCTAGTAAGGAATAAGGATAAAGTAAAGTACTTCTGAAAGAGATTTGACAGAGATGGTGACTATTATCAAAAATGAAGAATTTTCTTTCTACCTTGAAAACTGAATTGTAGGGGTTTTATGATTTTGGCAACATCTGATGAATGTCATTATGCTGTAACTGAAACAACTTTCAAAGCTATTGCACCAGTTTTGTACCATTATGTTCTTCGAGTGAAAGTTTCTTGTTTAGCATTGAATATGAAAAGTACTTTTCCTAACTTTAAAGGATATGTATTAATTGGTATAATAGTTATTAATTTGAAAGAAAATTCTGTACTATACACTCAATCAGTTGAAAACATTGCCAACTGCCTGTTGAGGCTGACTTTTTAATTAATTTTGCACCCTTATCTCTCCTTTTTCCTATCTGATAGACTTTTCAATGCTGCAGAACTAATTATAATAAGCTGTTTAATTCAGTTTTGTATTTCTTACTATTCTGCTAATCCCTATATAATAGATGCTTTATACTCTAGTTCTCTGTAGGACTTTGGGCTCTTTGGTTTCCATGTCATAACTATTGCTTTCACCCAGAATTGTTAATTGCAAAGTTTTGATGTTTTTGGTTTGCAGCCATTCATTTACATGGGTATCAGAAACTGAATGCAGTCACTGAAAGAGTCCCACACATTCTTAATCTTTCAGTTAGCCATGACACATGATCAAATTTAATTGTTCTTTGTTAATGTGCAGCACATACCCGTAGATATCACTGTTTGTGCTATTAGTAAATGTTATCATGTTATTCTGCTCTTTTAGCAGAGGCATTAACTTAATTATTTTAAGTGGTCTACTGCATCTATTCACCTACAGGACTGAGGATTAAATAGAGCTGTAATTGCCAATCTGTGGAATCATATAAATCTTTAAAAAATGATTATATAGCAATATTACAATATCCGGGCAGACAATTTGTAATCAGTCATGTTTTTCACTGGTCTAATGATGAATTATTTCAATTATTAAACACTTATCAAGAGTTGTTTTTGTTTGACTCTGATCCCCAAGTAAAAATAGGGATTGTGAAATCAATTTTATAGACCTGCTACCCTGAATCACAATGCACTGCATTTAGCACAAAGAGAGACTTGAAAGGTGGTAGGGAGTTTTCAGGTCAGAGTCTAAGGGACTCTCGGGAGGGTATGAGAGTTAAGTTGATTCAGTTTAATAGTTACTCATGCAATAGAATTGGTTTTAAATATTCTAACATTTCCAAGGTAACTATTTACTTAACTGCAGGGGAACCCTTTGAATTCTCCAATGTAAATGTAAATGCTGTCTCCCGGCAGAATTTTCAACTTCCCATATACTTCCTTTAGAGTCTGTTATGGTAGGGATTCTGCAGAGTCCCCATGTGCAACTCCCATCCATGGTTCAGAAACCATTATCTGACCATTTGAAAACCTAAGATATTCACTGTAAGCATGAGCAGCAGATTAATAGCAAGACTCAGGAAAGGAGAATAGATGCTAAACAAGGCAGCATCCAAATTCTCACTCCTTAACTGCTTCAACAGACTCCAGGTCAAAATACAGATAATTTCCTGAAGTCTGAACTGTATTTTAGATTGGTGCAAACACGTTGGGCCAAATGTCCTTTTTCTGTATTGTAGGGAGGCTATGATTTTAGAAGATTCTCTGGTGGCACACAAGAACTGTTGCTGGTTGTGAGGGGACTTTCTCTAAGACATCCAACTATTTGACATTATCAACATATCCAAGACATGTGCTCTGTGGCAAGGCAACATTTTTCTATACATGAGTATATTCTAATACAGTCCCACTTCATTTATGTTGAGAGTTCTCATAACTGTAGTATCCTATGTGTCAAACTACAAGCTTATTGTGAACTCTCATAAAAGGCATTCTTCTCCTTCTATATGAGTGATCATAGAATCATACAGTACGTACGAATGCCCCTTGGACAACTGTGTGTGTACAGGAGTGCCTCTGTGTGTGTGCGTGTGTGTGTGTATGTTTGGTGCAATGGTGGTCACCTGTAGTGTGACATGAACCCAAGGTCCTGGTTGAGGCCCTCCCCATGGGTACGGAACTTAGCTATCAGCCTCTGCTCGGCCACTTTTAGCAAGGTTAGATCTCATGAAATCCAGGGAGAACTAGCCATTTGGATATAGAACTGGCTCAAAGGTAGAAGACAGAGGGTGGTGGTGGAGGGTTGTTTTTCAGACTGGAGGCCTGTGACCAGTGGAGTGCCACCAGGATTGGTGCTGGGTCCATTACTTTTCATCATTTATATAAATGATTTGGATGTGAGCATAAGAAGACACCAAAATTGGAGATGTAGTGGACAGCGTAGAAGGGTATCTCAGATTACAACAGGGTCTTGACCAGATAGGCCAATGGGCTGAGAAGCGGCAGATGGAGTTTAATTCAGATAAATGCGAGGTGCTGCATTTTGGGAAAGTAAATCTTAGCAGGACTTTTACACTTAATGGTAAGGTCCTGGGGAGTGTTGCTGAACAAAGAGATCTTGGAGTGCTCCTTGAAAGTGGAGTCGCAGGTAGAAAGGATACTGAAGAAGGTGTTTGGTATGCTTTCCTTTATCGGTCAGAGTATTGAATACAGGAGTTGGGAGGTCATGTTCCGGTTTACAGGACATTGGTTAGGCCATTGTTGGAATATTGCATGCAATTCTGGTCTCTTTCCTATCAGAAGGATGTTGTGAAACTTGAAAGGGTTCAGAAAAGATATACAAGGATGTTGCCAGGGTTGGAGGATTTGAGGTATAGGGAGAGGTTGAATAGGCTAGGGCTGTTTTCCCTGGAGTGTCGGAGGTTGAGGGGTGACCTTATAGAGGTTTATAAAAGCATGAGGGGCATGGATAGGATAAATAGACAAAGTCTTTTCCCTGGGGTGGAGGAGTCCAGAACTAGAAGGCATAGGTTTAGGGTGAGAGGGGAAAGATAATGAAAGAGACCTAAGGGGCAACTTTTTCAAGCAGAAGATGGTACATGTATGGAATGAGCTGCCAGAGGAAGTGGTGGAGGCTGGTACAACTGCAATATTTAAAAGGCATCTGGATGAGTACATGAATAGGAAGGATTTGGAGGGATGTGGGCCGGTGGGACTAGATTGGGTTTGGATATCTGGTCGGCGTGGACAAGTTGGACCGAAGGGTCTGTTTCTGTGCTGTATATCTCTATGAGTCTATAAGTAAGTTTTAAAGGTTGTGAGGTTTCTCCCCTCAACTACCCTCCCAAGATTGCATTCCAAATTCCTACCACACTCTGGGTGAAAAAAGACATTTTCTTCAAATCCCTTTGAAATCTCCTGTCTTTCACCCTAAAATTATGCCTCTTTGTTATCGACCCCTCAACTAAGGAGGGCAGCTGCCTTTTATCCACCCATTATAATCTTATACATCTCAATCAGTTCCCTTTCAAACTTCTCTACTCTATAGAAAACAACTCAATCTTATCCAGCCTCCCTTTAGAACTAAACTGCTCCAGCACATGCATCATGATGATGAAACTCCTCTGCACCCCCTCCAGTGGATTTCATCTGCTTTTACCTTCTTTATCAGTCCCCATGTGGGACCTTGCCGAAGGCTTTGCTGAAATCCATAGAATTGCACGACCTTTATCTACAAACATGATCACCTCCTTGAAAGGTTCAATCAAATCTGGCAGTCATGACTCCCTCTGACAAAACCATGCTGACTGTCCCTGATCAAACTTTGCCTCTCCAAATGAAGTTGAATTCTCCCATTCAGAATTTTCTCCAATAGTTTTCCTATCACTGATGTGACACTCACTGGTCAGTAATTCCCTGATTTATCTTTATCACCTTCCTTGAAAAGTGGAACCACCTTTGCAGTCCTCCAGTTCACTGGCACCTTCCCAGTGGCCAGACACAAATTAAAAGTGAGGATCAGAGCCCCTGTAATATTATTCTTCATCACCCACAGCACTTACAATACAACCTTTGAGGTACTATTCTTTAGGCAACTGCCCAGTTTCCTAAATTCTTGATGCAAGAGCTCATCCCTCATTCTGATTATATCATTGGTGCCCATGTATACCAGAACTTCTGTCTTGTCATCCTTCCCCCATCAGAGTGCCCTTTAGCCACTCAATGACATTCTTACTCCTGACACCAGGGAGACAATACACCATCCTGGAGTCATGTCTGCAACTGCAAAAAAACCTGTGTGTTCGTCAAACTAATTAATCCTCTTCCACGGTCACTCCTGCTTTTTTCTTCTTCTCCCCCTCCTCCTATACAGTCAGGCCCTTGCAGTACCAGAGCTTGGCTTTGTCTGCACGACCCTGAGGAACCAGCTGCAGAATGGAAAAACATTGTAAGCAGGACCAATGGGACTCCTGCATTATTGGCTTGATTGTTTGATGCCTGGTGGTCACCTATTCCATTCTTTCCTCCAGTCCCTGCAGCTGCAGTGTGACCACATCTCTAACCATGCTACCCATGATTTGGAGATGCCAGTGTTAGACTAGGGTGTACAAAGTTAAAAATCACACAACACCAGGTTAAGGTCCAACAGTTTTAATTGGAAGCACTAGCTTTCGGAGCGCTGTTCCTTCATCAGGTGGTTGTGGAGGACACAATTATAAGACACAGAATTTATAGCAAAAGTGCACAGGGTGATGTAACTGAGATTATACATTGAAAATACCTTGATTGTGTGTTGAGGTTTTCATCTATTAGAATACCATGATAGTTCCACTTCTTTCATATGTAAATCACAAAACATTTTTTAACAGTTACATTCTCAGGTTAACTGTAACAATTGGTGTTAGCCAGATGATATGTTGAAGGTGTTAGCCCCCTGTGTTCCCTGTCTGTGCCATAATGTTTAGACAGATTCTAATCTAAAAAAGTGAGTTAACAGAGCCTTACATGGATTCACGCAGTTTTTGAGTGAAGTACAATGTTAGTGGTCACCTGTAGTGTAACATGAACCCAAGGTCCCCGTTGAGGCCCTCCCTATGGATACGGAACTTAGCTATCAGCCTCTGCTCGGCCACTTTTCGCTGCAGCATGGTATTCTAACAGATGAAAGACTCAACAGACTTTCAATGTATAATTTCAGTTACATCACACCGTAAACTTTTGCTATAAATTATGTGTCTTACAATTGTGTCCTCCACAACCACCTGATGAAGGAACAGCGCTCCGAAAGCTAGTGCTTCCAATTAAACCTGTTGGACTATAACCTGGTGTTGTGTGATTTTTAACAACATGCTACCCATGCAACTCTCAACCTCAAGGATGTCTCAGTGTCAGTGTTGAGCCACTACTTGAGTTCCAAAACACACAGCTCAAGTATCTGCAGTGGGGAATATTTTCTGCACACATTGTCATTCTGAAAGCTCGTAGGATCCTCGACATCCAATTTATGACAGGTCACACTTCCATCGGCGAACTTCACTTGCCATGACTTGAACTTACTTATTCTTATTCCCAACTTTTCACATTTCTTAATCATAGAAGTATTTCCTTCATCTTTACTTTGGTCTCCTTCTCTTATTATCTGACTTTTACTTATCCCTGGTGTTCCTCAGTTAAGTCCTGATTCATCTCCCAGCTCTTGGGCCTTGGTCTGCCCCGCCCCCACTGCTCTGTGAAACTAGATGAGAGAACAAGACAGCAGAAGGAAGAAAAACCTCCCTCCCTAACTTCCACACTCATCAAACTGCCACATTCCACTATCTGCAGGTGGCACTCCACACTGGTTGCACAGAGGCATTTTTTTTATATACACTGCCTCAGCTTTTTTCAGGAACTAGCTTCACCCAGATTAACTGTCAGCCCTGGTTAATTATCCAAATTACAATAGTCCCACCAACTAGGAGAGATTGTTTTTACTCAGCCCTAAATGAAATAGAACTGTCTACACTTTAAAATTAAATCCTCCTTACCAAATAAGCTGATCGAGCAGAGTCAACAGAGAAATCATGCTCAACAAACCTGTTGAGATTGTTACTAAAAGAGTAAGAGGGAACCCCATTTCAAGGTCTGAGGGTGCAAACTGGATTAATGCCTCACAGCAGGGAGTTCTATATTATCAGAAGTGCCATTTTTCAGATGAGATGTGAAATAAAGGTGCTGTTTCCCTTTTCAGGTGAAGACTAAAATTTTCCACAACCCCTTTTGACATGGAGCAGGAAGCATTCCTGGTGTTCCAGCAAAAGTTCCTTTCCCAATTACCGTGAGAGAAGATCAATTTGGTCATTTATCTCTTTCAGTTACTGGGGACATTGCTCTCTATAAACTGGTTCTATTTTAGCTAGTTCGCTGAAGCTATTCATTCAATGTGAAGCCCATCAGGATGTCAAAAATGTGATAAATGCAAGGTCTTTTGCTTCCTTTTTGTGTGATTCTCATCCAATGTGGTGAAAGAAATACCAGCTCAGTTTCTGTGCAAAGGAATTGAATGCTGTGCAATTATTAATTACAATTTTGTACAGATATTTTGGCAGTTCCTGGCAACATTATTCAAAGACAAGTACAGTTGCTATGACAGCTCTGAGTTAAAGTATAGCCTCTCAACAAGTAATGAGTGAAACAAGAGGCAAACATTTCAACATTAAAACAAAGGCATTTAAACCATTTGTAATGTGATGATCAAGTTGAATTATTACTTTTGGATAGTTATACAGCTAAGAGAACTTTATATTCTTACATTGCATTCAGATATGAACCTAAAATCATCTGCAACCTGCTTTTGGGGTGATTTCAGTTGTGTTGAAAACCAGGTCAAACCAACAAAACTGGGACTTTTACAGCTATTTACAACCAGAAACTACGGAGATTCAGATTCTTTTGTATCAATAAAGACAGGGCTCTTTCACAAAAATTAAACCCAGCGAGCTACTTGATTGAACAACTGTATTTAATCACAACAGACCTCCACGGAGTGTCATTTACTTCATTTCAATTTCCTCAACCTAGTCTAAAATTGGGTGAGATAAGGCTTACAGTATAGTAGGGATATATTGCAAGGGAAAACATTTTTAAACTATTCAACTACTACTCAGGGCCGAATCAGAAACACAATGATTCAAATGTATTGAAGTCATATTTTAAAGAATCAGGTGTCATTCTTTTTTATTCTTTTCTTCTTCTTTGTTTCATGTGTTGCCATAGTTTTTAAAATATCTATGTTCAATTCAAGGCACAATTTCAACAAAATGCTTACTTTCATTTTGTTAAAAAGGTTTTCATGCAATTACATGAATTCATTATATATTACACAATAGATTATTACAGATAACTTAAACTATGCATAAAAACAAAAGTGGTTGCATAATTCCAGTATCAAATTAAATTTGACTTCAATGCCCATTAGTGAAGAGCATTTTATTCAGCTTGATCTTGAGTGGAAATGTTGCATCATTTACCTGACATTCAGTTCTATTTACTTCAATGGAATATAGTAAGGCATATCTAAAAGGCTACTAATATATTCTCACTCACTTTGTGTTTCCACTGTTAACAGATTTCTACCCCAACACCAATTTTCATGGATCTTTTATTTTAAAATTAATTTAGATATTTAATTAATCTCAAGTTAGCATGGCATTGTGATATTTAATAATTTAAGAAACACTTTTTTAGACCGGAATGCCAGACTTCAGCCAAGGATTTAATTTTTTTGCATCTAAGGATTACAACAGTTAATTTCTAATAGCTGTACTGCAAGATAGATCAAATTGTTGTTTAATACTGCCCTCTATAGTCACACTATCAACTTCTCAACCTGTTTTCAGAAACCTCACATGATCGCAGACTTAATTCTGAAGTAAACAGAAAATGCTGGCTATTTCAGCAGGTCTGTCAGCATTTGTGGTAAGAGAAACAAGAGTTAATGCCTCGAGTCTGATATGACTTCTTCAGAAGCTAACATACATAGGAACATAGAACTTGGGAGTAGGAATAGATCATTCAGTCACAGATTCATACAACACATAAACAGACCCTTCAATCCACACCAACCAGACATACAAATCTGACCTAGTCCCATTTGCCAGCATTTGGTCCATATCCCTCTAAACCCTTCTTATTCATGTGCCCACCCACATGCCTTTCAATGTTGTAACTGTACCTGCCTCCACACCCACTTCTACTTCCACTGGCAACTCGTCCCATACAGAAAGTTACCCCTCAGATTCTTTTTAAATCTTTCACCTCTCACCTTAAACCTATTCCATCTAGTTTTGGACTAAAGTCCTTTAAATCTTCTCAATTATTCAATAGGATTAGTGCTGTTTGATTGTAGTTTGAACTCCACTTTGTTCACCCTCTCCCAGAACCCTTTACTTCCTTGTCTATAAAAAAATCTATCCAACTCAGCCTTAAATAAATGCAATGACCAAGCCTTCACTGCAATCTAAAAAAGATATTTCCACAAGATTAATCATCCTCTAACATAGTCCTCACATCCACTGGGAGATGCCTTCTATTTAAACAGTGCCCCATAATTCTGGTCTTGTCAACAAGAGGAACCATCTTCCTAATATTTACCCTTTCAAGTCTCCTCAGGATTTTATATGCTTCAATAAGATTACCTCTCATCCTTCTAATCTCATAGGGTATTGGCCCAAACTAGACTCATCAGGTTTTGCAGCATGAAAAGAGGTCAGCAAGCACCTATCACTCTCATCTCATTTGCCAGCACATGCCCATGGCATTGTATGCTATGGCATTTGAAGTGTTCAACTAAATATTTCTCAACTTTTGTGAGGATTCCCACCTCTATCCTCTTTTCAGGTTCCCATTCCAGATGGCTCACACCTGGATGCAATTTGTTTTCAAGCTGCATAAACATAAATCTACAGCACTTGATATTTGACCCTTCTATTAAGAGGTAAAATGTGTTCCTACCTATGCCTCTCAATTTTGTACACCTCAATAGGCCACCCCCCCCGCACCCCCTTCTGTAGCCTTATGTATTTCCAGGAAAACCATCCCCGCTATCTAATCTCCTTTCTTAGCAGAAATACTCTAGCCCACGCAATATCTTAGTGAATCTTCTCTGCACTAGTGCAATAGTCCTTCCTATCGATCAGTGACAAAAAAACTGCACTCACCATTCCAGCTGTGACCCAACATTGTATATAGTTCTATTACAACCTCCCTGATTTTGTACTCAATGCCTTGAACAATAAAGACAAAATCCTATATGGCTTCTCAGCCACTTCATCCAGATGTCCTGTTGCCTTTCAGGTTCTATGGATATGTACACTAAGGTCTCTCTGATCCACTGTGCTTCCAAGGGTCCTACCCTTCATTATTTACTTCATTAATCTACGCTTCATTCGTCCCCTCAAAATGTATCACCTCAAACTTTTCAAGATTAAGTTCCATTTGGCACTGTTCTGTCCACTTGACCAAGCAATCTCAATCATCCTGTAGTCTAAGGGTTTCCCCCTCACTAGTTACCACACAATCAATTTTCAGGTCATAGGCAAACTTTTTGCTCATACCTCCTACATACATTTCTAGATCATTAATGTACACTATGAAAAGGAAGTCAGCACTGAGTCCTACAGTTATCTAGTAGATACATGCTTCCCATCACGAAAAAAACCTTCAACCTCTGCGCCTCTTGACACAAGGCCAACTTGGGTTCCAATTTGCCAGATTTCCTGGAATCCCATATCCTCTTACCCCTCTTGACTCATCTCCAATGCGTGATTGATCTTAAAGCCTTACTGAGGCCTTTGTAGACCTCGCCTGTATATTAATTTATACATCTTGTCACCCTCGAAAAATTCAGATTTGTTATGCATTAACTCCTTTCGATAAAATCACCCTTCCTGAATAATGGTATATTAACTGTCCTTCAGTCTCTGTTACATCTCCTGTGGCCAAAAGGGATTTGAAGATTAATGTTTGGACCCTGGAATCAGCCCCTTCCCCATCCCTTACTTACCTCCCAGAGCAGCCGGGGATTCAACTCTGGCTTTGGGGATTTATCCACTTTTAAGCCTGCTAAAACTATTTCCTTCAAGCTAATTTCTTCAAGTATATCACAGTTCCCCCAAGTACCAAAGCCTCAGTATCCTTGTGGGAAGCTAAGACTAGTGCCTCAAGAGTTCCTGTAGTAATGTCCCTACCTCGATGCCAGAAGGTTCAGGTTCAATTCTCACCTGCTCCAGAAGTATACCACATCTGAACAGTTTGATAGAAAGTATCTATTACAGTCATATTCCCTGCTTTTTAATACCTATTCCTTCTTTATAGTGAATAGAGACACAAAGTAATTTCAAACCTCATCCACGTCTTCCAACTCCACACAAAAAGCCACTTTGGTCTATTAAGGGCCTTAGTCTTTCCTTAATTATCCTTTTTTCTCTAAAATGTTTATAAAATATCTGTGGAATTTCCTTTTTTTAAAATGCACCAGTGTTTTTCTCATTCTAGCTATAAGTTCTTCCAATTTCTGCTTTAGGTAAATCCCTACAAATCACTTAGAACACTGGTGTCAGCACAGTTCAGGTAAAAACCATCCCATAGCACTTGAGTCTCCTGGACCAAGAGGTATGGGTTCAAGTCCCACCTGCTCCGGAGGTGTGTGTCGACATCTCTGAACAGGTTGATTAGAAAACTAAGTTTAAAAAAAATTCACGAGTCTCAGATTCTCTATCTAATCTCTAACAAGCCATCCAGCTATATCGAACTACTCCAAAGTCTGGGAAAAAAAGGAATGAAACTGAATCTACAAAAGCACTAGAAATGGCAACAGTATGCCTCGCTCTGTTTCCTCTGCAAAATCCTCCTTACTAACACCTGGGGACCTGTGTCAAAGATTGTTCAGATAACATGACATAGCCATTTCTCTCAGAATAAAGTCTTAATGCCTGAGCCCATCATCATGGTTCATATGGCCTGTTCCACTTACAAGGTAGATTCACCACAAGTGGGAATACAGTGGGCAGTATCAGCAAAATGCTATTAATTCAACAATGTAGATTGACTAAACAGACTGATCAGAATTTCCCATTATTCCCAGAGATTTCACAACAACTAAAAAAGAAACTTTATTTAGAATTGTTCCATAACAGCAGGATAAAACATAAATAATATGCAAAAGTAATACAATTGCTCTTACCAAAATAGTACATAACACATTTACAATGACAATATAAAATGACAAAACAACAGGATCCCTTTTTCTATAAAGTCTTTTATTACAAAAAGTGCAAGTACTAAAAGAATACTCATAACTAAACAGTAACACTGAATTAGCGATGCATTCAGCACTATTCAAGAGAGCCAAAACTGACACTTCCTTTTCAGTCTGAATGCTGAAAGAATCAACTAACTTACAGAACATATCAAGTTTTAACTGATACAAGATATTCTGGTCTATTTATCCTTCTTTAACAAACACAGTAAAATAATAGAAAAAATGAAATGCTTCTATAAATACTGATGTTTCAATGCATTCTACTGTACATCCAGAGATGGATTAGTCACAATTAGCTTTCCATATTGCTACCATGTAGACAGACTAACTCAGTAAGGGTTAATAGGACTGTTTACTTCTGCACTAGTATTGCAGCTGCATGACAAGAAAATTTCATTTAAAAATAGTAGTTTGTTTCCTGCTTTATATGTTAGAAATAAATTTAATTCGCACTTATTATATTAAAAGTGTAATGTGATACCTGAATCTGTTCTGGGACTATTCATAAATTAGTAGCGTTGTGGTAAATGATTAACTTATCATAATGATGCATATGAAAGCAAAATTATTAACACAGAAAAGACAACTAAATTGTTCTGAAGATTAAAAACTTGCACAGAAGTAGTGTTATGTGCCTTTATGTTCCTTTTTCAAAGAAAAATAAGTTATACCTTTGGTAAAAGAGTAGCCAAGATTATTTTTTAATCTAGACAGGCAACTGAAAATGGAGATAGGGCTTTGTAGTGGGAGGTAGGACATAAGCAGATAAATATAATAGCATGCTGAATGGCACAGCTAATAACCAAAATATCGAAACTAAAATAAAGCTTTCAAAAGCATAGGATAGATTTGGGTAGAATAGACCATCTTCTCAGCTTTTTGCCAATTTTCCTCTTTATACAAAGTCACATTGCTAAGCAGTTTCTTCTCCTGCTGCTAAGATATGCAATGTGACATTAGGATTTTAGAGCAAATTGATGCTTATATCTCAAGGAGGCTCTGTAATTTGAAATGTGCCATTTTGAATGAATTTTAAAAAGGATTCAAATCATGTAACATTTAAATATCAGCATGCATGTCCTGGGTTCTTAAATAGAATAAAAATTTCATTGGAACAAATCAGATAATCTCGTACCATACTGAAGGTAGGGAAAAATAAAGAATGATAGAAGCTTGTCATTTTTCACAGAACTTAAACTCTTCAGAGAAGTATTAATAATTCTGAAAATATATTACTGTCTGTAACCCAATATTTCAAATTATGTCCATGTGCTCAAGAGCCTGATTATAACTTGACTATTACATACAATATTCATCCCAATCAGTAGATATTGAATTTTGCAGTGTTCCTATCAAGCTACTTTTAAAAAAAAAAGTTCCTTAAAAAGTGAAACTTCTTAAAAATTCTCCTAATGGATAAATAGATTGCTATAATTTTGTGAACTATGGTTGTTGAATACATAGCCCATAAAATCTAAGTAGTTAAGCAACATGGTTTATTTCAAATTTGGCAGCTAAACCAAGTAGTTCCATTACTATAATGCACCATATCACTTAACTTTATACATTTCAACTATCTAATAAAGGAATGCTTCTGACAATAAATATAGGAAAGAGAGAGAATGAGATGTATTAAATGTAGCGTTGTTTTATCTTTAAAATACTAAATAATAATCTGACCAACAATACGTACCGGGTGGGGGAATCCTATTTTCTTACTAACAGGTTAATACATCAAATAATTTGAAATGACTTCATCTTTCCCAAATGTGTCAGATTAGTTTAGTAGTGTATTAAAGTGCTTTGCAAGAGTCAAGATTGCTGTAAAGTTGATTCTCAAGGCTCAAATTGATCATGTCTTGTCTTTAAGAACCAAATGTGCAAAAATAATCTTCATATCCTATGACTTTACACAGTACGCATTACTCAAAACCTTCCATTTTATGAAGTATACTACATAAATTAGTTACACTGAACCAAATTCAGCCATCCATGTTGCATACTTTTCAAGATCTGACGCAGAAACTGATTTGGAGATTTTCTTAAGAGACAATTCAAAATCATCCATGGTTACAGGC
Source organism: Chiloscyllium plagiosum (assembly GCF_037043375.1). Lineage (NCBI taxonomy): Eukaryota > Metazoa > Chordata > Chondrichthyes > Orectolobiformes > Hemiscylliidae > Chiloscyllium > Chiloscyllium plagiosum. The sequence continues at coordinate 93,164,859 of NW_028270144.1, forward strand.
ATTTGCAACTCTTCTTTGGACAAAGCTTTGATTTCTTCTGGAGACAGGCCTTGAATGCGACGTCGCATTGCCATCATGGAAGCATCTCTAAAAGCAATTAAAGCAGTAATTGTAGAAATAAATCTTTAAGTAAGATTTCTATCGTGCATCAGATTCTTTGTTTTAATCCACAATTACACTGTTCATCAGCTTGGATACATCTTTCATTATTGACCTCTTCATGATCAATGAATGTGGTCAAACTAGCCTATAAGGAAGAACAATCTGTGATCTAGTTGTCTGACTACATTCCTAGGAAGTGTCTCAGCCCAGTTCCTACATTAAAATGCAAGGTAACATTAAAGTTAAATTCAAGGGATTTAAGTTTGATTGTTGATGCAGGAATTCATATTGACTTTCAAAATGGAGCACATTTGTGTAAAGATTTGTAACTTGGGTGCCACTTGTTATGGTTGTGGTACATTCGCTGAGCTGGGATGTTGATTTGCAAACATTTCGGCCCGTGTCCAGATGACACCTTTAGAGTTTTGGAGCCTCCTGTGAAGCACTACTGTACTGTTGCTTCTGGAATTTACTTTGTTTCATTTCTGCTGCTTTCAGTGGCCGGTATATTGGGTCCAGGTCTACGTGCTTTTTGATGGAGTCTGTGGTTGTGGTGAAACGGTTAAAAATTATGTCCCAATACATGTGTGAATCTAACCGGAATGGAGGTGTTGCTTAGTCCCGTGTGAATCTTATTACACACCTCCCCGTGTGAATCTTCTTATCTGTATGTAACCAGAATGGAATGTGTTTTTTAGCCTTGCTCTGCTGTTCACATGAATGTTTATATCTGGAAAAGAGTATATCAGCTGGAAAAGTCTCCAGTTCGGGGAGTCTGCTCCGGGGTTACGTTTAACCGCTGAGCGTGGGTTGTTGGCAACCGCTCTACGAGAACTGACGGCGCCCAGTTCCGGTAACATGTAGAGTGAGTATAAGCCAGACCCGTTGGTTGTGGCGACGCTGCGGGGAATAAAATGCCCATATTCTAGCAGACTCGCCTCTTGGTCGTTTGTTCTGTGTCAGACTACTCTCCTACGAACCTGACCTTGAGAATTTTTTAAAACATTTGGCGTAGTCGAGCAGGGTCAATCGCAATTGAGGAGAGATTTTGATACAGAACAATGTTTTGGAAAAAGACTAAGAAACCAGAAGAACAAACTGTGGAGGTCCCGACCGTCCCGGGATGGCATGGATGTGGGCATGTACGTGGCAGTTTGTTTGAGAGAGGATCCCAGTCCTGCCGAAGAACCCCTTGCCTGGGGTACAGCGGAGGATGTGGGCATGTCCAAAAAGCTGAAGCGGAGTTAACAGAATTGAATGGGATTGAACTGAACTGAGTGGAACTGAAGTGAATCAAATTGAACGGAACAAAATGGAACTGAGCTAAATTGAATTGAAATGGACGGAACTGAATTGAACACAATTGAATTGAACTGAACAGACCTGAACTGAGCTGAATTGAACTACACTGAATTGACTGAACTGAAATTAACTGAAACGAATTGAACTGAATTAAGCATAATGTAACACATGTATTGGGCCAAGCAGTGGAATGTGGTGTAAAATTATGTCCCAATACATGTGTGAATCATAATGTAACACATGTATTGGGCCAAGCAGTGGAATGTGGTGAAACGGTTAAAAATTATGTCCCAATACATGTGTGAATCTAACCGGAATGGAGGTGTTGCTTAGTCCCGTGTGAATCTTATTACACACCTCCCCGTGTGAATCTTCTTATCTGTATGTAACCAGAATGGAATGTGTTTTTTAGCCTTGCTCTGCTGTTCACATGAATGTTTATATCTGGAAAAGAGTATATCAGCTGGAAAAGTCTCCAGTTCGGGGAGTCTGCTCCGGGGTTACGTTTAACCGCCGAGCGTGGGTTGTTGGCAACCACTCTACGAGAACTGACGGCTCCCAGTTCCGGTAACATGTAGAGTGAGTATAAGCCAGACCCGTTGGTTGTGGCGACGCTGCGGGGAATAAAATGCCCATATTCTAGCAGACTCGCCTCTTGGTCGTTTGTTCTGTGTCAGACTACTCTCCTACGAACCTGACCTTGAGAATTTTTTAAAACAGTGGTGGAGTGCGATGCTTCTAGAAATTCTCTGGGTGTCCTATGTTTAGCTTGTCCTATGATCATTGTGTCGAATTTGTGGTTCTTGTCATCTGTGTATTACTACTAGAAATAACTGGTCATGGGGTTTCATGGTTCACTGTTCTGTGTTCTTTGCATCATCACATCCAAGAATGGGAGTCAATTGCCGATTTCCTCCTTTCTCGTAAATGATCCCTGTGAGTACGGTGTTGATAGTCTGGTGTGTGTTCTCGATTTCTGATCTCTTAATGATAACAAAAAATGTCGTCTACGTATCTGATCCAGAGTTTGTGTTGGATTTGCGGTAGGGATGTTTGTTCCAATCTTTGCACCACTAAACACCATGGCCAGCTGTGCCTAGTAGCCATACACACAGATGAAAAGGACCACAAATTCAACTGGGACAACACAACGATCAGAGGACAAGAATCATGTAGAATCATACAATCCCTACGTTGTGGAAACTGGTCTTTCAGCCCAACAAGTTCACACCGATTCTCCAAAGAGTAACACACCCAGATCCATTCCCCTAATATTATGTTACATTTACCCCAGACTAATCCACCTAACCCACACATTCCTGAACACTATGGGCAAGTTAGTATGACCAATTCACCTAACCTGCATATTTTTTACTGCAGGAGGAAACCGCAGCACCTGGAGGAAACCCACGCAGACACAGGGAGAACGTGCAAACTCGATACAGACTGTCGCTTGAGGCGAGAATCAAACCCAGGTCCTTGGCACTGAGGCAGTAGTGCTAACCACTAGACCACTGTGCTAAACATAGGATAGCCAGAGAATTTCTAGGAGCATGGCACTCAGCCACCGAAATCATCAACAAGCACATAGACTTAGATCCAATATACCGGCCACTGCAACAAACAACCAGAGCCGACAACAGGAAATAGCAGAAACAGAACCAAATAAATTCCAGAAGGCACAGTACAGTAGCTCTTCACAGGAGGCTCCAAAGCACTGAAGATGTCACCTGGACAGGGAACGAAATGTCTGCAAATCAATTTCTCAGCTCAGTGAGAACATACCCACAACCACAGCATACACTATTGTTTCTAAAGTTTCTAGGCCACCCTTTATACCATCATTTTATCTTAGATGCATTAAAAATCCTTACCTGCAAACATTTGTGATGTCTGCGCCAGAATAACCTTCCATCTTCTCAGCAATAACTGTAACATCAACACCGAGAGCAACATCTACTCCACGGAGATTTATTTTCAGTAGTTCTGCCCTCCCACGTGCTGTTAAAGAAGAGAAAATGACAAGGTAATTCCAGAACATAACTGAAGCAGATTATACTTTTCCTATTTCTTGTCAATAAAGCTCAGGCATTAGCTTTTAAAGATTATAATCTTCAGTTATACATGCACCGATTACAAAATAATCACGAATTTGCCTTAGAAAATAAATTTAATATTTCTCATAATTGAAAATACACTGAACACGTATCTATTCACAAATGACTTCACGTGTGCAATTAATAGCATTCAAGATCTTGTACCTGTGGGCAATGAAATGTATACTCTTTTTTCCAATCTTCTCCTCAAAGCTTCATCTATATCCCATGGGAAATTTGTGGCAGCCAATACCATTACCATTTTGGAGGGATCATCATTATCTGAAGCACCCCCTACACCTGCAATGAAAATATTAAACGTTTTCAACTTAGTGTTACAGAAAAGAATTTTCAACATTTTTCTCATCAAAAAATACAGCAAGCATCAATTTAAACTAAGCTAGCCATATGTATCAAATAGTTTAGGTTTTTCTTTGGTCAGAGCAAAAATAAGTGTGCATGTTTAATAGATCGGTTTTAATGTACATAAAGACCCTTTCCAAGTAACTGCACTCAACAATAGTTGATGACCTTTCAATGCTAGGTTAATCAATAAATCAGGTGTTAATGTAAAGGAGTGGGGAAAAGAAAATTCCATGGCTTGCAGTTGCTCTGTCATAATGCTTGTTTTGTTGCACACCAACTCAATTTCTAAGTAATGAATCCACTGCCTTTCTCCCTTCACTTTTAAGGCAATCAAAAATTGCAAATGTTGCAACTCTGAATAAATTTACTTTGACAAGCACCAGCACAGAAAAGACTCTTAAAGCCAAGACTGGATGATGTCAAGTGCAAACCTTGCCCAACTTATGTTATTTATTAAGTAATTTAAGACCACAAGACACAGGAGCAGATTTAAGCCAATCAGCCAATCAAGTCTGTACTACTATTCAATGATTCATGGCTGATCTGATAATCTCCACTTCCAGTTTCTTGACTTTTCCCAAAGATCCTCTATTCCCTTGCTAAAGCCAGATCTCAGTCTTCAATAATGACCTGCAGCTATAACCACCTGCAGCAAAGAATTCCATAGATTCACCATACACAGAAGAACTTCCTCCTCCTGTCTTAAATTGGCAACCTCTGATTGTGTCATCTAGCCCTAGACATTCCCACAGGGAAAAGAAATCTTTCTGCATATACCTTGTCAAGGTCCTAAGAATCATACATGTTTCAAAAAGATCAAATTTCTTTCTAAACTTCAATGCGTACAAGCAAAACTGCTCAACCTAAGAAAATCCCTCTATATTTGGAATCAGCCCAGTGAACCTTCTCTGGATTGCCTTCAATGAAGTATATCTTTCCTTAGATAATGGGATCAGAATTGTTCACAGTATTCCAACTGTGGTCTAACTAGTGCCCAATATATGTTTTTAGGGAGACCTATGCACTATTCCCTTTAAAAAAGAGAGACTAACAGCCCATTTGTCTTCCCTATTACCCACTGGAGTCATTTGGTATATTTTTCCTGAATTATGCAAAGAGACTCCAAATTGCTTTGTACTGTAGTTTCTAATTTTTTTCTCTATTTAAATAATCAGTTCCTCTTATCCTTCCTGCCAAAATGCATAACCTCACATTTTTCCACATTATACTACATCTGCCAAGTTTATACCTACTTATTTAACTCTGCAGAGGAGAATACATCAGTTAATGACAGCTGATAGTTAATTGTCACATTAACCATAAATTTTAAAGGAGGCAGGTTGATTGATTTATTAAAGGCAGAACCCAGAGAAGTGTACCACATAAATGATTGTTACCTATTTTGCCGAGTAAAACTGGTACAGGTCCACTTCTTATGGTAATGTCTTGACCAGGGTCAACCAGCCTGGTTAAAATTTATGCAATGCTTGGCAACAAAACAATCAGTTATCAATTTTCGTGGAAATGCCTCTACAAATTAGAGTCTACTTGCTAAACAATGAGCACTCCTCTCCTAAAGTATAAATATTGTTGTTATCCTTTTTTGGGCACTTCTTACAAAAGGCTCTGATGAATGCATGACAAAAAGCTTCAATGAAATGTGTCTGTTTTACAATACACTAGTTCACTACGACCAAACGTCTATAAACAATGAAACAAATAATATACTCAAAATATTTGCATTGCAATTTTGTTTCAGCTCTATCCAGTGAACAAGACCAGTAGTAAAATTACTAAAGTCAGAGAGAAAAAAAAATCAAGCATACAGACAGGCTTATCTGAGTGGAGCTACTTCAGAAGATTGAAGGTGTGGTAATTATACTTAATTTTTTTTTTATTTATGTGCAGTTCATTTACCAATGCCTTTAACAGACAGGAAACGTACCATCCATCTGAATGAGTAGCTCTGACTTGACTCGACGGCTGGCTTCATGCTCATCAGATGTACCCCTACGACTACAGATTGAATCAATTTCATCTATAAATATAGTTGTGGGAGCATAAAACCGGGCCTGGGGGGGGGGGGGAGAAACAATATCTTTAATATCCACTTTAATAGGTTTATATATCAACCAAAGAACACCACTTCCTAATACAAACAATATAATCTAGCATTCCCTCGTTACAAATGAGAATAAAACTAAATCCATACGCAACCTAAATAAATGGGCCGAACTGTACATACTCTAAGTAATCTTCTAACATTTATAACACACCACTTATGCAAATGGCCTAATTAGAATGTTTAATTAGACACATTATTTAGGCTATGTTTAATTCAGTTTTGTTTTCAAATTCCACTCATTCCCAATTTATCACTGAGCTGTTTATGATCAGTACTTTCCATTAAGATAATAGTTGGTCAAAGCTATGGGATATCATATGGTAATGCTGGTCTTTTACATGGACTTTGTGGAGTGTATAAATTACAAAACTTTGTTTTCAGTACAGAATGAGAGTCAACCCAAACAAAGTAAAACAGATTTGTAGTAGCATTGAACTAACTATTTACAAACAAATAGGACAACCTTACACAATGAGAATCCTGCATCCAAAATCATGATGAAAAATGCAATGTTACCTTTTGGGTTCTATATTAATTTTCACATACAAATCATAGCAATGTGGATAGACCTGGCCTTACATTTTCATGTTTGGGACTGGAAGGACAACTGTCGAGGTGGCAGGGGTAGTAGAGAATAGAATTAAGTCATGTGACTAACCCTGCTTTTCTCGAAATTACAAATATTTCTTTTCACATCAAATTTGTTCTTTACGTATATAACATCAAGAAACCAAATAGAAAATACATAAGCAATTTTACTTACCATTTCAAATAACAAACGAACCAATTTTTCGGACTCTCCCCTGTACTTTGAAGTTAATGTGGAAGAGGACACATTAAAGAAAGTTGTTCCACACTCTGTAGCCACAGCCTTAGCTAGCATGGTTTTGCCAGTGCCTGGTGGTCCAACCATTAAGACACCCTGGAATATGAAAAGTATTAGTAGAATTTCACTTCAAATTCTATTCCAAATTTAAAGAATATTCAGAATAGCAAAGTTCTCCTCTAGCTCATTGCACTCTTGAATGGGAGACAAGCTCTAAATAATGTCAGAATTTTGTAAATCTAGATTCCTTCTTTGTTGAAGTTGTATATAAACAATTTATGTACATCAGTCTTTGCCCTTCAACTCTTGGGAGGTTTAAGTCATGGGAACATTATTCCTTGAAAGTCATACTGCCAAGATGATCATTTCTCAATCCAGATTATCACCTTTACTGGCTTGTCCAGAGGGACTAGCATCTCCAAGCAACAGCAAGAACAGACAAATGCAAGAGCATAATCTTTGAAGCAAAGTAGGTCACAAAGCGATATGAAGGACTTCACATGAAGCAATTATACAAAAGAAATCCAGTCTTTCGCATCAACCTTCTTCCTGTACAATCTTTAAAATCTACAGGCTGCAAGATGGTATTCCATGCAGCTACTGAAGAAACCTGAAGTTTTGCCCAGTCCAGCACCTGCTTCACTATCAGTAAGGGAACCGACAAGTAGTTATTAGACCCATCAGTAATATAAGCAAGGGATCCAACATTGGGATTTGGTAGCCCCAGTACTAAGTTAGTGTCATACTGTCGTAAACAAAAAAAGTGGAATGTTACCAACTGATTTCTACGCCAAGGACAAAGATCGTTAGACTACGTAAATAACCAGCAAGTATAACAGCAAATGTCATTTTTAACAGAGAAACATAAAAAACATGAACAGTGTAGGCTAATCAGCATTTATGGCCAGCTCTGCCATTCCATATTCAACTCGGTGCCCGGTTTCCATTTTCTCCCACCCCATAGTCACTGATTTGGAGATGCCGGTGTTGGACTGGGTGTACGAAGTTAAAAATCACACAACACCAGGTTATAGTCCAACAGGTTTAATTGGAAGCACTAGCTTTCGGAGCACTGCGCCTTCATCAGATGGTTGTGGAGTATAAGATTGTAAGACACAGAATTTATAGCAAAGACTTACAGTGTGATGTAACTGAAATTATATATTGAAAAGACCTGGATTGTTTGTTGTGTGTCTCAATTTTTTTAATTACCATGTTGGTTTCAGTTCTTTCATATGTAAATTGCAAAACCTTTTTTAAGTTACATTCTCAAGTGAACTTTAACAATTGGTGTCATGTCAGCCCAGATAATGCATTGAAGATGTGAGCTGCCCTATGTGAGACTATCTGTGCCACAATGGTCAGACTGATTCTAATCTAAACAAAAAGATTTGAAGAATCTAACATGGATTCACATTGAGTATCACACAGGGCAGCTCACACCTGACATGCATTATCTGGGCCGACATGACACCAATTGTTAAAGTTCACTTGAGAATGTAACTTTTAAAAAAAGTTTTGCAATTTGCGTAAGAAAGAACTGAAACCAATGTGGTAATTAAAAAAAAATGAGAGACTTAACAAACAATCCAGGTCTTTTTCAATGTATAATTTCAGTTTCATCACACTATAAACTTTTACTATAAATTGTGTCTTATGATCTTATACTCCACAACCACCTGATGAAGGAGCAGTGCTCCGAAGCTAATGCTTCCAAATAAACCTGTTGGACTGCTGTTGTGTGATTTTTTAACTTTGTATACCCACTGATGCCTTTAATAGTGAGAACTATATCCAACTCCTTTTTGAAACCATTCAATGTTTTGGCCTCAACTGCATTTTGTGGCAGTGAATTCCATGGGCTCACTATTCTGAAGCAATTTCTCCCCATCGGAGTCCTAAATGGCCTTAACCTTAAAACTGCGACCCTTGATTCTGGACATCAGGAGTATCTTTCCTCCACTTAACCTGTCTACTAGTCTTGCTAGAATTGATAGGTTTCTACAAGATTCCTCATTTTCCTTCCTCAGGTAAGGAGACCAAAACTGCTCTCAATACTATAGGTGTGGTCTCACCAAGGCAGTGCAAGGCCTACTGCTATTGCACTCTAATTTTCTCACTATAAAGGCCATCATAACATTTGCCTTCTGCACTGCCTGCTACACCATGCTTCCTCAGTGACTGGTGTATGAGGGCACCAAGGTCTCATTACATCTTCCCACTTTCTCAATCTAATTGTCATTTAGATAACAATCTGCACTCCCATTCAAGATGTAGGCTGGCTCAGTGGATGACATTCTCATTTTTAAATCAGACATTGAGTGTTAAGGACCTACTCCAGGACTCAAATACAAAAACTTTGGTTGACACTCTACTGCTTTAACAAGTGCACAAGTGGAAATGTTATCCTTGTACTAAATGTTAAACCAAAGTTCCTTCTGCCCTCTCAACTGAACATAATAAATCCAGGCACTATTTCAAAGTAGAGCAGGGAAGCTAAACTTTGTTTCCACTAAGCATCCCTCAATTAATGTCACAAGAAAATGCTTACCTTGTTCTTATCATATTACTGTCCAGAGGAGCTTGCTAGGCCCAACTTGGCTATGTTTCCTACATTACAGCAATAACAACACTTCAAAAATACTCAATTGGCCGTAAAGTGCTTTGTGGCATTCGAAGAACTTTTAAATCTCAATATAAAATGGAAGTGTCTCTTTTTTCTCATCCCACATATAGTAGCAAAACTAGGAAGTTTATTCTGCAAAAGGTATGTGGAATTTTCTCACCCAAAAGGCTGTGGGTGCTCATTCAACAAAAATTTTGAAGACTGAGAATTTCATTCTGCAAGAGTATCAAGGGGTTTAGAATAAAGACAGGTCAATCAAAAAAAGTTATTAGCACAAACTAATTGAATGGCGGAACAAGCTTTTGAATTGCCTATACCTTTTCCCGAGGATTAATCTTAACAGAAGGAATAAAGAAAACTAAAATGACATGACATTGACAAAAGAATTTGCAGTTTTTAAAAGTTATCTCCAAAAACAAGAAAACAATTAAATACATCAGTAGATTCTGAAAAACAAGTCTGTTCAAAACACTGCTTATTTGTATCTAAAATATAAAAATAACAAATATTGATTCAAATAAAATAGTTACAGCACACTATATATTATAAATATAATTTTATACATGAATTCCACAAGAGAATACATCTAATAACTCATTTTTTAAGTGGCAACAAGAGTACCAGAATTATTTCTAAAATAATTATGTACTCCAAGTTTCAGTGGCAAGATTATGTTTTATTTAATTCGTTCATGCGATGTGAGCATCACTGGCTGGGTCAACATTTATTACCCATCCTCAGCTGCGTTCTTGGTGAGCTGCCTTTTTAACTGTAATACTTCATTTGCTATGGTTGACTAACAATGCCATTACGGAGGGAGTTTCAGGATTTTGACCCAGCTACACTGAAGAAATAATAATATACCTCCAAAGTCAGAATAATGAGTAGATTACAGCAGGGGCTTTCAGGTGGAAGACAGCTGGGCCTAGAACCCTGAGGAACTCCTGTAGCAATGTTCCCCTGGAGCTGGGATGACTGACTCCCAACAACCATAATCATCTCCTTATGTGCCAGATATGATTCCAACCAGCAGAGAATTAACCCCCCCATTTCCACTGACTCCAGTTTTGCTAAAGACATTTTGTACAAAACAAGAAAATAATGCAAAACCTTCATAAATCTTTGGCTAGGCCTTAGCTGGAACAATGTGCACAATTCTGAACACTTGAAAAAGAATGTCATGGCCTCATGGCGGAGACAAAACTTATCCCAGAGAGCTAATTTCCTTTAAATCCTGATATGTGGAGAGACTGGAGAAGTTGAGATTCTCCTTTTCTGAAGGTTAAACAGAGGGACAGCTAATAGAAAAATTCAAAGTGGAGAGGTTTACACAGAGCAGGTATAGAGAAACTATTTCCTTTGCCAAAAGGCTAAGCACCCAGTTCTCAAATTTAAAATAATTGGCAAAACAAAATGTGATGAGAAAGGAGCAAAAATGCAAACATACAGAGTTAAGATCTGGAACACAACACCTGAAAATATGGTGGAATCAGATTCCATGGGAATTTTAAAAAGACAACGTGTTCTTGAAGATTTGTTAAGTGTCAGGGAAAAGTGGAAGTGTAGGTCACATGTCTGTTTGTGCTACAAAATATAATAATTCTATAAAAATCTCAACAGAAACTAATTCCTACCTTCCAGGGTCGCCTTATTCCTTTGAAGAAGTCAGGCATCCACATTGGTAGCACAACAGCTTCTCTTAAAAGTCTCTTGGCATCTTCTAAATCAGCTATATCATCCCTGAACAAAAAATGAACATGCTAGGTTTTGCACCCGTGACCAAAGCCAGAGTATTTTTAAAACTCCAGTATTAAAATTATAATACCAATGGACATTGGGATTCCTGGAAATAATATCTCTCTCCAGAACATCAACCAAGTCCTTATCATAACCAGTTCCATCAAATTTTTTCCCATCTCCATCTCCTGATGCTTCCTGCAGGTTCCTTCTGCTCTATAATCAAGTTAACAAGAGATCATAATTAATATTTTATCATTACTATACATCAATGCACAAAAAGAAAGTAAATTTTCAAAGCACATATCAGGAGGCAGATACAGATTCATTCAAGACCTATTCTTTGAGCATGAGAGTCAACGTTTCAAGCATGAGCTCTTCATCAATGTGATTCCTGATGAAGAGCTCATGCTCAAATTGTCAATTCCCCTGCTCCTTGGATGCTGCCTGACCAACCGTGCATTTCCAGCACAACACTTTTCAACTCTGACCTCCAGCATCTGCAGTCTTAACTTTCTCCCATTCTTTGAACATGCAAATGGTGAGCATCAAAACAGAGTTAAAAATCACACCACACCAGGTTATAGTCCAACAGGTTTAATTGGAAGCACACTAGCTTTCAGAGCGTCGCTCCTTCATCAGTTGGTTATCACAACCAGCTGATGAAGAAGCAACATTCCGAAAGCTAGTGTGCTTCCAATTAAACCTGTTGGACTATAACCTTGTGTGGTGTGATTTTTAACTTCGTACACCCCAGTCCAACATTGTCATCTCTAAATCAGCAAAACATAATTGGTGAAATGCAGCTATTGGACACTTAGAAAGGCAGAAGACAGATATATGAATGCTGTCCAAGATTAAGAATGGAGTATTTAACTACTTTTACTTAAAGAAAATAATTCGATATTGTACAATATTTTAATATTTGGTTCCCACTAATAAAATAGTCAAAATTAATTGACTAGATATTCCTGTGCTAATAACAGTAAAGTTGGTGATATTTAGCACAGCTGTACAGGTGAGGCACAGAGAAAGTTTTAGGTACACTGTAGTATGTACATATTCAAACAGCAGTAGACCATCTGCACTGCCCACAGGATTTCAATACTGTATTCACTGACCTCACAGTTAACAGATAAGAAATAGCAGCAGCAATAGTTTGGCCTGATCGCCTGCTTGAAACAAAGTATGTTCATTACAACGTGTAGTGCCTTCAAAATCTCTTCATGACTGAAAAATCCAAGCTATCAAGGGCACAAATACTAAAACATATTACAGTTTCTAAATTGTGGGAAGGATCTCACTTTTTAAAACAATTTAAAGTCTCTTTTAAAACATCCATGATCCATAGATATATAAATGATTTTTAATATGATTCGCTTGGCTTTATTAAAATTAATTAAGATGATTCTGCTAACCTAATTGTTTGCTTCAATTACTTTTTAACATGAATTTACACTGTAGTTTAATTTGGACAGATTCTGAATATTCATCTATTCACTATCCTTCCCAACCTGTATCCTTTCTAATTTCTTCATTTAGTGAATACTGCACAGCCATGCTGAAACTGGAGTGAAATTTACAAACTACACCTCCACTTCAGACTTTATTTTGTGATCAATGATGCATGTCATTGCTTCGTTGCTAATCACCAAATTCAGACCAAAATCATTACTGAATATGAAATTCTGCTGCTGCAACACTGCTAAAGAAGCCACTTCTAGAGAGCAGTCATGTTTACTTTGTCTAGTTTTATATTTTGAAGTCATTGCACCATTTTAATTTTAGGCAGAACACTTACTGCTTGAAAAATACAGTTGGAAAAAAGCAATAAAACGAATGTGAATTATCAACGGTCCTTAAAATCTTCATTCACCTGCTCAGTGAAATACAATTTTATTTTTCAAAATTTAAAAAGGATCCTTATGGAATTTATTTCTTCATTACAATTAGAATCAATTGATCCTTCTGGTGCTTCAGAGTTACACTATTTGTTTGCATAAAAACAATATCAATAAAAAGTTCAAAATAAATAATGTGAATTTGTTTCATTGCCACATGTAGGTTGAAAATTGAAACTGATAGATCAAACATATTGAGTTTCCTACACCTCATGGCAAAACCAGATTTAAATGATTACAATTTACAACATACCAGATTAACTCACTGAGGATTTGGAAGGGGAAAGAAACAAATCTGATGTAGCTAGCCACATTCCTCAGATGATGAAGCAGTCCATGCCTATACGGTGAAAGACCTCAACAACATTCAGGTTTGGCCGGACAAGTTACAAGGCCTCCTTCAGCAGTCCCTTGGGACAGATAATTAGTTATTCCACTCCCATCCAAAGGGTTTTATAGATTGCACAATGGATTTAAACAATCAGAAACTCTGAAATACACTTGTTGTGTTTGAAGGATTGGGTAGAAAGGTTGCTTGGAGATTTGCACACTTCCTCCAAAGCCTTTGCACATTCTAGTGAAATCTTTTGATGTGTTGGTGCCTTTCTGGATGAACATTCACATTTCAGTCAATCACAGGCTATGGATTCCCATGAGTAAGTATGAATATACAACATTTTCAAGAATGCTTTGAGACTATCCCCAAAGCAATTCTGTTATCCTCCTGAGAATTTTATGTCCTCAGTGAGTCTAATTACAACAGTTGTATCTGGTGCAATACAAATGACTTGTTCTGCCCAGAAGAGCTCATTTTTTTATTGATTAGCATCTACACGCTGTGCAAGTTGACTTGGCAGAGCACACTGCTGTTAGAACACCTTTCTTGACAAACAAATGGAAGGATCTTGTGAAAGCACTACTAATGGTATCTCCAATGCTTTGAGGTACCGACTGTAGATTGTCTAAATCTTTGCCCAGTAAACTTAGTGTCAGTTTTGAAATCTATGTCCTCAATCATGCTTTTCCTCACTAGGCCAAAGACCAAGCAGAAGACAATTATGAATCTGTATATGTCACAATCTGCTTTGGAATTTGCACTGATACCCAAGCCTGCTTACTCTGAGTTTGTGACAAAAGTTAAAGAAGAATTCAAAATACTCAGTGCCCAACTGATCTGTCTGTTAGACTCAGGCTAACAAATCTGGATTCAGGGTACACCTTTTGCTTCTTTCAAGTGTTTCTGATGTAATTTCTGCATCCTATTGAATACATAAGGCAGTTGGCACACTAATTACTCTGTTTCTCTAGTCACTGGTTACAGGCAATGGCTGAGAGGAAATGGTAAAAGGGAATAGTTGATGATCTTTGTTAGTTCGCTGCAGATTGTACAAGAGAACAAGACCAATCTTGACTCTTTGCAGTCTGGAAGTTTTCTGCTCCTGTGCTGTTCCCACAGTAGCTGGTCAGGTGGACAGCCAGAGAGGTGCTGTCATGCTGCAGACTACGGGTCTTAATGAAAAGACCAATTAAACAGTTTCTCTGGACAAATCTTGTCCTGAACATACACCCAGGCAGAAAGAAAAATGAAAACAATCATAAACATAATAAAAATAACACAAAGTACGTGGTTTGAAAGAGGCACACAATTTGATGATTTCAACATCTAAAAACTTATAGATGATAACTGGTCATCCTATGAGCAAAAACAATTGTCAACAAGTTTCATAATTGCACAATTAACAAGCAGCACCAAAATTATACCTTGTCCTCTTTCCCTCTTGTTTTGGAATCACCGCTATGCTTGCTGCTAGATTTTTCAGCTCTACCAGCCTGCTGACCTCGACCCACAAGACCTCTTGCCTGGACAACAGGTGACTCTTTCCGTGCAGGTTTAACCTCACGATTCTGCCGCTTCATCAAAGGAGCTCTGTGAAATTCAACACGACACTGTGTTAAGCAGTATTCATGTGTGCCTGTCAAATGATGTCCAGAAAGTAAGCCATTACTGATAATACACCAACTCAGCTATCCAAAAGGAAGTATATTCAGGACTTGGGGGTGACCAGTGTAATGCCTGTAGTCAGTACATGGACCTCAGGTGTTTATAATCCATATCATTGTCTTAGATGAGAGGGGGAAATAGCTCTTGAGGTGAAGTGGTATTGCTCCTACGTCTCAGCCAGGAGGCCCGGATTAAAATTCCACTTGCTCCAGAAGTAAGAACATCCCTGAACTGGTTGATTTAAAAAGAATAGATGAGGAGGGGGAACTATTCAGTTTTGTGTAAGAGCACTTCTGGAAATAGAACAAAAGAAACTAAATAGACGAGAGGAAGAAGGGCTCTGGTACAGTAGTGGCAGTCGCCCTTCCTCTGGGCCAGGAAGCCTGGGTTCAAGTCCACGGAGAGTTATTATGGTGCAAGGTCAAGATGCTTCAGACGAGATTGAGAAGACCTCCATCAGGAACTGAACCCACGTAGATGACATCATGCTGCGTTGCAAACCAGCTGTCCTGGCAACGAGCTCCCAGATGCATTATATAGGGAAGAGTAAAATTATATAACTTGGAAAGCAGCATACCTTTCAGTAAATAGTGGTATGCAGGGGGAGTTTACAAGCCAATGAATCAAGTTTCTAATTAATGCTGCAAGCTTGTATTCCTGGCTAGAATATTTAGAACTAAAGGTCATAGTCTCACAAAAAGGGGATCAGTAATTAGAATTTGATGACATTAAACTCCATTTGAGTGACCATTGTTTATAATTGTCGAACCTAAAGGATACTGCATGCTTAGAGGATACTTTAGAACGAGATCAATAAATATTTGGGTGAAAGGGGAATAGTGGAAAATGGGATGGAGTGGGACACTGGAGTTGACATAGCTCAGGTGTGATCAAGGTGCAGCAACCTTGCTGGATGGTGTGATCTACTGCAGCTGCAATTTCTTATACTATTTGAACAATATTAACCACAGACTACTTTTTGGCCTTACAACATTGACTTTGTTACTCCCCACCTCTTCACATCCCCTTAATCTCAACCCTTTATATAAAAATTTTTTCGAACATTGACATTGGATATAGATTTTTTTTTAAAAGGAGTCTTAACTACTAAAGAAAATTCATACCCAAAACTCAATTTTACTAAACTAACATTCAGTGTTGCTAATTTTACACACCGGTGTTCAACAGGAATAGGTGGTGGCCAAACACTGGGATCTCTGGAAGATTCATCTTGCTGAGGTACAGAGAAATCAGTTGGAGGTTTCTCTACTCTAAAGCTTTCCAAAGTGTTAACAATACTTTTGACCTGCTCATATTCTTCGACTAAGTCTTGACGCACCTGGAAAATAAACAACAGCAATAGTCTTTTATTATTCCTGAAACAGAATATTTTTAAGTCCCATTTTAACTTGCTTACACACTAGATTTTCTAGGTGTACTTGGCAATGATCTGGGTGCATTCAAATTGGCAAGGATATCCTCAAGAGAGAATTCATTAAATATGTTAGACATTGTTTCTTGGAGCAATATTGTTTCTTGGAGCAATCAGAGAGGAAGCTCCTCTAAATCAGTTGGAGGGCAAGAAACTTGAGTCCGTATTAGTGTTCAGGACTTAAATAAAGGTCATTACATCGGCAGTAAGACAGATCTGATCATCCGGTACCAGCGGGAAGACTAAAAGGCAAGACAGTTAATGAGCAGTTGCATAAGGACATACTCAATTGCTCCCAACTAAAATATATTCCAGAAAGGAAGATAGTTTTTTTTGGCAGGGGGCAGAATAAATTACCATGGCTAAGCAAAGAACTTGAAGTTAATATAAAGACAAAAATCAGGGCATATGCAAATGACATGATGGAAGATTGAGAAATGTTTAAAGTTCAAAAGGTTAATAAAAAAAGTAATTAAAAGCAAAGGCAAATTATAATAGAAAAGCAGGGCAAAGTAGAAAACAGAATAGCAACAGTTTCTATAAGTATATAAAAAGAAATGGTAGCTGAAGTAAATATTGGTCTCTCGGAGAATGAGACTAGGGAGTTGATAATAGGGAACACGGATATAGCTGTCACAAAATCATTATTTTGCTTCAGTTTTCCCAAAATTAACAGGTAATGCAGTGGTTAAAGGAAGGGAGGAACTTAAAACAATTACTACCACTAGAAAAAAAAGAACTGCACAAACTATAGAGTTGAAGACAGATAAATTACCAGAGCCTCATGATTATATCCTAGGGTCCTAAGGAAAGTGATATCCACTGATTATAAGAATCCAAAATTCCCTGGACACAGAAAAGGTTTCAGTGGATTGGAAACATGTTAATATAACATCCTTATTCACAAAGGGTGGGGGGAGCAGAAAGTAAGAAACTGCAGACCAGTTAGTCAAACATGAGTCATATGAAAATTGTTAGAATCCATAATTAAGGAAATAAAACAGGACATTTTGAAGTCAAACTACAACCAGAGTCAGTATGGTTTTATGAACAGTAAATTACAGAATCCCTACAGTGTGGAAGCAGCCATTCTACCCATCGTTTCCACACTGATCCTCCAAAGAACATTTTACCTAGATACACCCCCTCTACTCTCCCTCTATAAACCTGCATTTGCCATGGCTAATCCACCTAGCCTGCACACCCTGGACATTATGGGCAATTTAGCACTGCCAATCCACCTAACCTGTGGGAGGAAATCCACATAGACATAGGAGAATGTACAAACTCCACACAGACGGAGGGTAAAGTTGAACCCAGGTCCCTGGCGCTGAGGCAACAGTGCTAACCACTGAGCCACTATTCCAACCGATATTTTGAAGATGTAACAAGCAATTGATATCCTGTAGATGCAGCATATCTGGGCTTCCAGAAGGCATTTAATAAGGTGAAGCACTAAAGTTTAGTGTACAAGGTAAGATCACATGGGGTTACGGATAATTCATTAACTTTGATAGAGAACTTGTTAGCCACCAGAAAACAGAGTTAAGATAAATGGGTCTTTTTCTGGTTGTCAAGACGTAGCTAGTCCAGTGCCACAGGGTTTGGTCCTTGGACCCCAAACATCTAAAATCAATATTAATGACTTGGACTTAGGGACACAAAGTACTATAGCCAAATTTACAGATGACATTAAAATAGCTCGGAAAGTAAGCTCTAATGAAGAAATAAATTTACAAATGGATACACAGGTACATTAAGTGAATGAGCCCAAATTTAGTAAATGAAATTTTATGTCAGTAGAGTTCATTCAGTTTGGTCAGAAGAATAGAAAGACTGGGTAATCCAAGATGGAGGATGGGAAAAATTTCTGGCTGTAACAGCTGCTCCTTTTTTGAGGTATTTTAGGTGTTGGAGGAGGTGATTTCCTCGAATTCCAGGAGCAGCAATTATGGTTTCATATGCTGTTGCATTGTTTTGGAACTTTGGAAAAAAAAAGTGAAAACAACAGCAGTTTTAAAAGGAAGAACAGAAAGGAAGCACATGGTGAGGACAGTGCAGGAGAGAGAGAACCTGCACAGTTACTGCCTTTGCTGTTTTGAATTCATGTATCGCTGGACATCGGGGTGCATCTGGGAAAATTAACAAACAGTGAAATTCACAACTAATCTTGGAGGAACCTGTTTGGGCGAAGTTCACAGCACAAAATCAGATAAGTTAATCGTTGTTTTAAGTGTGTCCAATAAAAAGGCTGCAGTAGTGAGTAGACTGGGTTCTTTCTTGATTATGTGTTTTTGGAGATATGTCTTCTGATTAAACTTAAAATATAAGCCATAACTATTAATTTAACCTGGGGCAATATTTTGCAGAGGAATAAGACAGTTATTTTCTGGGTCTGTAGATTGTGAAGGAGCAAAAATGGCCTTCAGTACAGTACAGTGATATGTACTTCTTGTCAGATGTGAGCGTTTAAAGAGAGATTAGTGCAGATTATATCTGCCATAAAAGCTGTTGGATGCAAATTTTATCAGACCGAACGAGAGACAGTTAGAAGTAATGAGGAATTTGATAGATGGCAGTAAAAGGAAGGTGGGGGGGGGAGTCTCAGATACAGTCACAAAGATGGGTTAGCTCCAGGAAAGGTAAGAGAGGTAGGCACCCTAGAGAAGGAGTCTTTTGTGGATATACCCATTTCAAACAGGTATGCTGCTTTGGAAAATGTTGGGGTGATGGATTCTCAGGGGAACATAGTACAAACAGCCAAGTTTATGGTATTAAGACTGGCTGTAATGCAACAAGGGATACGTTGGCTTCCAAGACATCAATTGTGTTAGGGGATTCTGTAGTCTGAGGTACAGACAGACGTTTCTGTGGCCAGCAGCGAAAAAGCAGAATGGTGGTTGCTTCCCTGATGCCAGGATCAAGGATGTCTCAGAGAGGGTGCAGAATGTTCTCATGGGGCCAGCAAGAGGTCATTGTCCACATTGAAGCCAATGATATAGGAAGGGAAAAGGTTGAGATTCTGAAAATGAGATTACAGAGAGTTAGGCAGAAATTTAAAAAGGAGGTCCTACAAAGCAGTAATATCTGGATTACTCCCAGTGCTACGAGCTAGTGAGGACAGAAATAGGAGGATAGAGCAGATGAATGCATGGCTGAGGAGCTGGATTCAATGGGAGAAGGATTCACAATTTTGGATCATTGGAATCTCTTTTGGGGTAGAAGTGACCTGTACAAGGAGGACGGATTGCACCTAAATTGGAAGGGGACTAATATACTGGCAGGGAAATTTGCTAGAACTGCTCGGGAGGATTTAAACTAGTAAGGTGGGGGGGGTGGGACCCAGGGAGATAGTGAGGAAAGAGATCAATCTGAGACTGGTACAGTTGAGAACAGAAGCGAGTCAAACAGTCAGGGCAGGCAGGGACAAAATAGGACTAATAAATTAAACTGCATTCATTTCAATGCAAGGGGCCTAACAGGGAAGGCAAATGAACTCAGGGCATGGTTAGGAACATGGGACTGGGATATCATAGCAATTACAGAAACATGGCTCAGGGATGGGCAGGACTGGCAGCTTAATGTTCCAAGATACAAATGCTACAGGATGGATAGAAAGATTAGATTTAGATTAGATTACTGACAGCGTGGAAACAGGCCCTTCGGCCCAACAAGTCCACACCGACCCGCCGAAGTGCACCCACCCAGACCCATTCTCCTATATTTACCCCTTCACCTAACACTACGGGCAATTTAGCATGGCCAATTCACCTAACCTGCACATTTTTGGACTGTGGGAGGAAACCGGAGCACCCGGAGGAAACCCACGCAGACACAGGGAGAATGTGCAAACTCCACACAGTCAGTCACCTGAGGTGGGGATTGAACCCGGGTCTCTGGCGCTGCCAGAGGGAGGCAAGAGAGGAGGGGGAGTGGCATTTTTGATAAGGGATAGCATTACAGCTGTGTTGAGGGAGGATATTCCCAGAAATAAATCCAGGGAAGTTATTTGGGTGGAACTGAGAAATGAGAAAGGGATTGTATTATAGACCCCCTAATAGTCAGAGGGAAATTGAGAAACAAACATGTAAGGAGATCTCAGCTATCTGTAAGAATAATAGGGTGGTTATGGTAGGGGATTTTAACTTTCCACACATTGACTGGGCTGAAAATGTGTTGCTGGAAAAGCGCAGGTCAGGCAGCATCCAGGGAACAGGAGAGTCGACGTTTCGGGCATAAGCCCTTCTTCAGGAACATGTCAACATGCCCGAAACGTCGACTCTCCTGTTCCCTGGATGCTGCCTGACCTGCTGCGCTTTTCCAGCAACACATTTTCAGCTCTGATCTCCAGCATCTGCAGACCTCACTTTCTCCTCACACATTGACTGGGACTGCCATAGTGTTAAATGTTTAGATGGAGAGGAATTTGTTAAGTGCGTACAAGACAATTTTCTGATTCAGTATGTGGATGTACCTACTAGAGAAGGTGCAAAATTTAACCTACTCTTGGGAAATAAGGCAGGACAGGTGACTGAGGTGTCAGTGGGGGAGCACTTTGGGGCCAGCGACCATAGTTCTATTAGATTTAAAATAGCGATGGAAAAGGATACACCAGATCTAAAAGTTGAAGTTCTAGATCGGAGAAAGGCCAATTTTGATGGTATTAGGCAAGAACTTTCAAAAGCTGATTAGGGGCAGATGTTCGCAGGTAGATGGACGGCTGGAAAATTGGAAGCCTTCAGAAATGAGATTACAAGAATCCAGAGAAAGTATACTCCTGTCAGGGTGAAAGGAAAGGCTGGTAGGTATAGGGAATACTGGATGACTAAAGAAAAAGGAAGCATATGTAAGGTATAGACAGGATAGATCAAGTGAATCCTTAGAAGAGTATAAAGGGAGTAGGGGTATACTTAAGAGGGAAATCAGGAGGGCAAAAAAGGGGACATGAGATAGCCTTGGCAAATAGAATTAAGGAGAATCCAAAGGGCTTTTACAAATACATTAAGGACAAAAGGGTAACTAGGGACCCTCAAAGATCCCTGAAGAAGGGCTTATGCCCGAAACTTCGATTCTCCTGTTCCTTGGATGCTGCCTGACCTGCTACGCTTTTCCAGCAACACATTTTCAACCCTCAAAGATCAGCAAGGCGGCCTTTGTGTGGAGCCACGGAAAACGGGGGAGACACTAAATGGGTATTTTGCATCAGTATTTACTGTAGAAAAGGATATGGAAGGTATAGACTGTAGGGAAATCAATGGTTACATCTTGCAACATGTCCAGATTACATAGGAGGAAGTGCTGGATGTCTTAACGGTAGATACATCCCCAGGACCTGATCAGGTGTACCCGAGAACCCTGTGGGAAGCTAGAGAAGTGATTGTTGGGCCTCTTGCTGAGATATTTGTATCATCGATAGTCACAGGTGAGGTGCTGGAAGACTGGAGGTTGGCAAACATAGTGCCACTGTTTAAGATGGGTGGTTAGGACAAGCCAGGGAACTATAGACCAGTGAGCCTTACCTCGGTGGTGGGCAAGTTGTTGGAGGGAATCCTGAGGGACAGGATGTATATGTATTTGGAGAGGCAAGGACTGATTCGGGATAGTCAACATGGCTTTGTGCGTGGGAAGTCATGTCTCACAAACTTGATTGAGTTTTTTGAAGAAGTAACAAAGAGGACTGATGAGGGAGAGGTGTCGATGTAATCTATATGGACATCAGTAAGGCGTTCGACAAGGTTCCCCATGGGAGACTGATTAGCAAGGTTAGGTCTCATGGAATACAGGGAGAACTAGCCATTTGGACACAGAACTGGCTCAAAGGTAGAAGACAGAGGGTGGTGGTGTAAGGTTGTTTTTCAGACTGGAGGCCTGTGACCAGTGGAGTGCCACAAGGATCTGCGCTGGGTCCTCTACTTTTCGTCATTTACATAAATGATTTAGATGCGAGCATAAGAGGTAAAAGTAGTAAGTTTGCAGATGACACCAAAATTGGAGGTGTAGTGGACAGCGAAGAGGGTTACTTGAGATTGCAAAAGGATCTTGACCAGATGGGCCAATGGGCTGAAAAGTGGCAGATGGAGTTTAATTCAGATAAATGCGAGGTGCTGCATTTTGGGAAAACAAATCTTAGCAGGACTTATACACTTAATGGTAAGGTCCTAGGTAGCATTGCTGAACAAAGAGATCTTGGAGTGCAGGTTCATAGCTCCTTGAAAGTGGAGTTGCAGGTAGATAGGATAGTGAAGGTGGCGTTTGGTATGCTTTCCTTTATTGTTCAGAGTACTGAGTACAGGAGTTGGGAGGTCATATTGCGGCTGAACAGGACATTGGTTAGGCCACTGTTACATGCAATTCTGGTCTCCTTCCTATCGGAAAGATGTTGTGAAACTTGAAAGGATTCAGAAAAGATTTACAAGGATGTTGCCAGGGTTGGAGGATTTGAGCTACAGGGAGAGGCTGAACAGGCTGGGGCTGTTTTCTCTGGAGCGTCGGAGGCGGAGGGGTGACCTTACAGAGGTTTACAAAATTATGAGGGGCATGGATAGGGTAAATAGGCAACGTCTTTTCCCTGGGGTCGGAGAGTCCAGAACTAGAGGGCATAGGTTTAGGGTGAGAGGGGAAAAGATATAAAAGAGACCTAAGGGGCAACTTTTTCCACGCAGAGGGTGGTACATGTATGGAATGAGCTGCCAGAGAAAGTGGTGGAGGCTGGTACAATTACAACATTTAAGAAGCATTTGGACGGATATATGATTAGAAAGGGTTTGGAGCGATATGGGCCAGGTGCTGGCAGGTGGGACTAGATTGGGTTGGGATATCTGGTCGGCATGGACGGGTTGGACATGCTGTACATCTCTATGACTCTGTGACAACTTATATCTAAATGGAGCGAAACCTTACTGTTTCAGTGCAGCAGCATCTGGACCTGGGTGGCCCCATGCATGAATCACAGAGAACCAGTATGCAGGTGCAGCAGAAAACAGAAAGGCAAACTGAATTTTCACATTTATGGAGAAGAGTATAAAAATAGGAAAGTTTGCTGCAACTCTACAGAGCATTAGTGACAGCACACCTGGAATACTGCATACAATTACAGTCCCGTTACTTGAGGAAGGATGTGGCTGCATTGCAGGCAGTTCAGAGGAGGCTCACTGGATTGATTCCAAAGAAATGGGATTTGGCTTATGAACGAAGATTGAGCAGTTTAGGCCTATTCTCTGTCCCGTCTAGAAAAATGAGAAATCAAATAGATAATGATAAAGGGGATAGGCAAAGTAGACATAGAAAAAATGTTTCCTCATGTTTGGCAATCGAGAAAGGAGGTCATATATTTAAGATAAGGGGTAGCAGATTTAAAATACAGATGAGGAGAAATTACTTCTCTCTAAATGGTCATGTATCTGGGGAATTTACTATCCTAGAGTGTGATGGATACTGGTACATTGAAAAATTTAGACAGATTTTTAATTATTAATGGGGTGAAAGCTTATGCAGAGGAGGCATGAAAGTGGAGTTCAGGCCGAGATAAGACTAGCCATGATTGCATCAAATGGCAAAGTAGGCTTTAGGGGCTGAATTGCCTACCCCTGCTCCTAGTTCTTACAGAGCATGATGTATTAGTTGTAATTTTTCAAAAATTATTGTATTCCAGAAAAAAAAAGAGGATTGGAAAACTACTAATGTGACACGACTATTCAAAAAGGATGGAGGCAAAAAAACAGGTAACTATAGGCTGATTAGCCTAATATTTGTTGCTGGAAACGTACTGGAATCAACTATCAAGGAACTAATAGCAGAACATTTGGAAAATCATAATCTAGTCAAGCAGAGTTAGCACATCTTCATAAAAAAGAAATTGTGTCTGACTAATTTATTACAGTTTTTCATGGAAGTCTCAATCAGGGTGGACAGAGGTTAACCAATAAATGTGTTGTATTTTGACTCTCAGAAGGCATTCAACAACATATCTCATAAAAGGTTAAGTCAGAAGATGAGAGCTCACAGTGTTGGAGGTAGTGTATTGGCATGGATAGAGAATTAGCTCTGGGGCAGGAAACAGCAAATGGGGATAAGGGGCTTTTTCTCAGGTTGGCAATCAATCAGTGACCAGTAGGGTTCCACAGGGATCAGTGCCGGGACTGCAACAAGTTGCAAATGGAGTATGTTATAGGAAAACGCAAAGTTGTTCATTTTTGAATGGAGAACAAAAATAACAGATTACTTAAACAGAGAAAAACTATAGTAGAAAGCTGCAACAAAGGGTCTTACGGCTACTTGTGCACAAAACACAACACAGTTGTAGCAGGTAAATAGGAAAGCTAATGGAATGTTGGAGTGTAATGGAATGTTCAAGGGTATTGGAGTTTAAGAGTAAGAAAGTCTTAGTGCAACAGCACAAGGTTGGAGAGATCACATCTGGAATACTGACAGCAGTGCTGATCCACTTAAGATATAATTTCATTGGAAGCAGTTCAGAGAAGACACCCTTGGATTATCCCTAATATGGAGGGATTATTTTATAAACAAAGACTGAACAGGTTGAGACTCTACTCACTTGAGTTTAGAATAGGGAGAAGTGGTCTCACAAGAATGTATAAGATTCTTAAGAGGTTTGACAAATTTAATGCTGAGGATGTTCCCCCTCTGACCTTATGTTGGAGGGAAGGTCATTGATGAAGCAGCTGAAGATGGTTGGGCCTAGGACACTGTCCTAAGGAACTCCTGCAGAGATGTCCAAGAGCTGTTATAATTGATCTCCATTAACCATAACCATCTTCCTAAATAGTTTATGACAGCCATTCAGACTGACTTAGTACCAGCTTTGATCTATGATTTTTGCCAAACTAATTCATTTTAACCAATACAACAAATCCTTACAATTGGCTTACATATTTCAAATACTTAAAGAAGAAAAGAGGATTTCTTCTCATTGTTATCCTACTAATTTGCACTGAAAAAGTTGCATCACTACAAATGAACAAACCCATCATTGCGATAAAAGATATACAATATATTTAATTTGGGAATTTGAAATCTTAGAAGAGAGATGTATGGTTTCATTTCTTTGAAGATTATTTATTGTTAAAAGGTCATAACGTTATTTGGAAAATTAACGAAATATATCTTATCCAAAAAAGGCACGTGATATATTCAGGTGCCTAGCAGATTCTCACTAGTATTAATGGTCGAGACGATGATAGATCAGAAGCCACTAGTTAAGACTCCTGACTTCAGTTCGGAAGGAAGAACAGTTTCATCCTAGCAGGAGTATAAAATTCTCAGTTCAAGGGAATCGGTACCTGGCAGAATGGTGTCAGTTTAAGAGACTTTCAAACTGAGAACTTTGTATGGGAGTCTTTGAGGTATTAGAACTAGGGGGTTTATACTATTGAAATTGAAAAATGGTTCACATCAACAGACTTGCCGACAACCATATCACAATTCAAGGACGAAAGTTGCTAAGAATTTAAGTAAGAAATTAAAGAGCCGAAATAGGACTGATATTAGTCTTGGATTGAGTATCTGTAAAAGATAGTGTTGGGAAATATGATAAAACTTGTTTTATTCTTTGTCTAAACGGTCTTAATATATTTAGCAATATTAGTTTACTTTTTGTGTGTTGGAATCATAACATCAGGCATTACTAGTAAATTGTTAACTTCATTAATCATCATCTACAGCAAAGCATTTGACAAGATGGGGAAAGGGATGTTTTGTTAAATTGTGTTCTCATCTTAAAATACTTAATCAAGTGCTAGTAAGAACATTCATTTAGTAAAAGCATCCTATTTCGCTATGCACACCTAAAACATCAAAAACTCACATTTCTGTGCAATCAAATTAGTGGCATAAAACATTCTAAGCCAACCTAGCTGACTCAAACCTGAATTCCTGACCCACATCTTTTCCATTACAACGACAACCTACTTTAGTCTACTTTCACTTTCACCTCCACCTCCACGACATTGCCCATATCTGATGCTGAAACTCTCATTCAAATGTTTGTCACCAAAAGGGATAAATGCTCCTTAAATCCCTATCCTCCATTAATTCTAGCATTATAAATTCTCCTGTCCTTGTCTTATTCTACACCAAGTTTCACTTGTCTGTCAGCTAATTTTCACTGACCTACATTGGCACTTCATCCCTTAATACTTCCCCACTCACCAGTTTTCCTCTAACCCTGGCCTTCAATCAAACTTAGAAGAATATGGGAAGATCTGATTGAAACTGACAACACAGAGGTGCCTGGCTAGGGTGGCTGTAGGGAAGATGTTTCCACCAGTAGGAGACTAGGGCCTGAAGAATGAAAGGGCAACCCTTTAGAATGGAGCTGAGGTGGAATTTCGTCAACGAGAGGGGGGTGAATCTGTGGCACTCACTGCCACAAAAAGCAGTGGAGGCCGTCATTGAGAGTATTTAAGACAGAGATAGCAAGGTTTTTGATTAGTGAGGGGACCAAAGATTATGGGGACGAGACAAAACAACAGGGTTAAGAAACACATCAGCCATGATCGAATGGAGGAACAGATTCATTGGCCTGAATCTCTTATGGCCTTCTTCATTCCTTCTTCAGCTTGATGACAGATCTTTCTTCCTACCTCTGAATTAACAGCACAACATAAATGAGAGCTATTCCTTTTCTTCACAGGAGAAATAAAGCACTGAAGCAAAGAATGACTGAGAAAATTAATCTTAAGGAGGTTTTTAAAAGAATAATAAAAAAAAATCAAAACTCATTAAGGAACAATGACAATGACATTCAGGTGGTTGAAAGACACTGCAATTAATGGTGAGATTAAGGAGAAGATGAATATGAAGACGACCAGAGTTGGACAACAATGGAAGATTCAGCCTGGAGTACAGTGCAAGAATTTAGGTTGACACTAGAAGAGTTTGAAGTAAACAAGACTTCGGTGAAGATCACTAAACCCAGGGTGCTCGGTAAGCAAGACCTGATTCAGATCAACCAGTTGAGTTTTAGATGAGCTGGGAATGTGTGGATAATAAGATTGGAGCTAACAAGAAAATAAATTGGGTACTTAATAAACAACCTGGGCAAGGTGAAGCAGTAAATGTTATCCTTCATAAAATCATAGACTAGCTACTGGCAGATTGTTGGGTTTGAAACGAGTTGTCCTGGGTCAGATAGGACATGTGGTATCATGGTGCTCCATTTCACATGAACCTATATGATGGAAGGGATAACAGAGTCAGTAGTGGGAAACAAAATATTATTTTTCTTGATATTCAGTTTGAGAATGCTTTAATCTATCACGATTTAATGTTGTTTGAGCAGCTTTAAAAAGTGGTGGTGGTTTCGGTTTGAGGAAAATGGTAGCTTCTACAGTTCACTTCATTTCCTCTCTGGAAGACTGTGGCAATGGTCGTATCCTTGAGATCAACAATGATTTTGTCTTAATCTCAGATTTTCAGGAATAGTCGATAGCAATGATGGGCAACTTCTGCTCCTCCAAGTTTCAAAATCTCCCTGGAATCCCATCTACTCTTGCAACTTTTCCATTCCTCATGTTTAATGGTGGTTTTTCCATTCTTAATGTGTCTAATGGTGGCTACAATGTCTTCCAGACTAGATGAGAGTCCAAGATCATCTTTGGAGAGTTGGTGAGATTTCCTCAAATGCATTCTTGTCAATATTTTTCTCATGGTTTAGGATTTCTGTGAAGTGTTTTCTCCATCAGATGTTCCATCCTTGCTCTGTACGAATTTGAGAGCAAGGGGGTTATTGGCTTGGCACTGAAGAAACCCAAGGTGTCAAGCTTGTCAGCAAGAAGCTGCAGCTCCTTTGTTTTCTCAGTCTACCATTGATATTTGATTTCCCTGTTCTCCTTTGTAACTCTGCCTTTGCTATTTGAGTTCTCCTCTTTGCCCCACTTATGATGATTTGCCAGGCATAGAGAACTTTCCTCTTGTTGAGGAGGTCTTCAATGATGATGTCATTCTTGTTGCACTAGTGTTTGTGTTTTCTAGTCCTTCACAACATGAGATAATGACTGTTTTTAGCTCTTTTCAGATTTCTTCCATTCCAGTAAGATTTTGGTGAAGACATCGTTGGACAGTTACTAATCTGCTCAGCTCTTGAAGCCACTCAACATTCAGTTTTTTTTTCTGAGCTATTTCTTCGTCTTCAGCTGTTGCTTGTGGCATTTGCTGGACATTGAAGAGTGGATGAGCTAGTAGTTTGTCCATCACTCTGCTGCACAGATGAAGAAGGGCATATGCCCGAAACGTTGATTCTCCTGCTCCTCAGATGCTGCCTGGCCTGCTATGTTTTTCCAACACCACATTTTTCAACTCTGGTCTCCAGTATCTGCAGTCCTCACTTTCTCCTGCACAGATCATTGCTTTGGTAATGAGGACATCCTTTTGGTCTCAGGATGAATCGATGACGTGGTCAATCATGGAGGTAAAAACAATGACTGCAGATGCCATAGATGCCTTCCAAGAAGTCTTGAACTTGCCTTTTGGGTAGAATAGTGTGTTAGTGATGACCAGCTGATCTGAAATGCACTGACACATGATTTGGAAAGGACAAAGCTATTTGAGATCCTAGGATCCATAGACAAACTGGATGGACTTTGTCGAGAGTGTGATGCTGGAGGGGGGCACGGCAGGTTGGGCGGCAGCCGAGGAGAGGAAGAGTTGACATTTTGGGCATTGGGCCCTTCATCAGGTTGGTTTTTATTCTCTCTGCATCTCACTAGCTATTGGGAAACATGCATCGACTGAAAGGTCCACTAGCTGAAAAATCACATTGCTCAGCCATATGAAGACCTGTGACGGAAACTCATGACTTGAAGTAGACACTGTCCTTAAAGTGAGGGACAGCTGGAAATGATCAACTTCTGTACTTTAATATTGAATTATCAATTGTAGGAAGTAGTGGAAAAAATGATGCGGGGTCATTGGTTTCCCTTTCTCGGTAACAAAATTTCCAAGTTAGAAAATGTAATAACTATGAGCCCCTTTACTTTCAGAGCAATCACCTTACAAGCATTGTAAATAAAAATGTTATTTATTGTTCATTTTTCAGTTTGGAATTATGTTAATAGCAATACAAAAGGTTGCAACCTAGTTTTTGGTGCTTCACATCTGGGAATGAATAGTAGAAAAGTACCAATTTTAATCTTTTTTAAAAATTGGCAAAATCTAATTAGTGAGGAGATAAAAATATTATTGTTTAATAAAAGAAAGGTTATATCCTTAAATCCTGATTAAATGCAGTATGCCACTGGGAATATACACTAGTTCTTCTGCTACCCTGTAGCTGTACCAAATTAGATTGTTGAAATGTATTTGGTCAAATGCACTTAATGGTAAGGTGCTGGGGAGTGTTGTTGAACAAAAAGACCTTGCAGTGCAGGTTCATAGCTCCTTGAAAGTAGAGTCGCAGGTAGATAGGTTAGTGAAGAAGGCGTTTGGTATGCTTTCCTTTAATGGTCAGAGTATTGAGTATAGGAGTTGGGAGGTCATATTGCGGCTGTACAGGACAGTCGTTAGGCCACTTTTGGAATATTGCATGCAATTCTGGTCTCCTTCCTATCAGAAAGATGTTGTGAAACTTGAAAGGGTTCAGAAAAGATTTACAAAAATGTTGCCAGGGTTGAAGGATTTGAGCTATAGGGAGAAGTTGAATAGACTGGGGCTATTTTCCCTGGAGCGTAGAAGGCTGAAAGGTGACCTTATTTAGGTTTATGAAATCATAAGGGGCATGGATAGAATAAATGGACAAGGTCTTTTCCCTGGAGTGGGGAAATATATAATGGACCTAAGGGACAACATTTTCACACAGAGGGTGGTACATGTATGGAATGAGCTGCCAAAGGAAGTGGTGAAGGCTAGTACAATTGCAACATTTAAAAGGCATCTGGATGGGTACAGAGGAAACTCGATTATCCGAATACCAATTATCCAAAAATCAGATTATCCAAAGGGGATCTCGAGGTCTCGATAGAAATATTACATCAAAGACGTGTTTCCAGCAGTGATCGCATCTTTTGTTCAGTGATTAAACAGGCACGTCTCCAAATGACTAACCTCCCGCCTTCTCTCTCCCCTGGAGCTCTACAGAGGGGTGCACCCCCCCCCCCCCCCCCGGAATAATCTCTCCAACATTGCCCTGTACAGGGAACCTGTCAAACATTTGCAGAAAAATGCTGTATGTGTGGCTGTGTGCTATTTGGAGACCAACCTCACAAAGGCAGCTGCAGCAACAACAGTCTTATTGTTGGTGTCCAGTCCGGCTGCCTCGGAGAGGGGCTGGGGGTGGACGGGGACGGGGGGGGGGGGTGGTCATAGGCTCGTGCGCTTTGTGCTGGGGGGCAGGGTTGGACGTGGTTGGGGGCAGGGTCCTGCGCACTGTGTGCTGCTGCAGTCTCCTGAACGGGTAGCAGACTTTAAAACTCCAAGCCCCAGAGGAAAGGTTGTTAATGGATTTTCCGAATAATCGATTATCCGAACGAAATAGTGCCCACCCATCTTATTCGGATAATCACGTTTCCACTGTATATGAATAGAAAGGGTTTGGAGGGATATCGGGCTGGGTGCCGGCAAGCGAGAATAGGTTAGGTTGGGATATCTGGATGAGTTGGACCGCAGGGTCTGTTTCCGTGCTGTACATCTCTATGACTCTAAGAGGCCTTTTTGCATATATCTTGAGGCCAGCTTCTATATAATGTTACCAGCATCTAGATAAAGGAAATAAAAGGAGGCTCAAAGTGAATTCTCAAGAGTCCAGAGATCACTGTGGAAGTGAAGTGAGAGATCATGTGTTCTGAAACCTGCTCAAACCATTAGGTACAGGTAAAAGCACACAGTGTGGTCCCATAAAAGGTGAAGCTGTAAAATAATAACTGGTAAATCATTTATTGCCCAATTCCTTTACTAATTTATTTAATTCATAGATATTTCTAATCAACCTGTTCAAACACGTCATTACACACTGCTGGGGCAGATGGCACTTGAACCTAGACCTTCTGGCTGAGATGTAAGGACACTACCACTGTACTACTAGAACATCTTCCGAATTTTACCATCTGCTGTGGTGGAATTTAAACCCATTGCTTACAACATTAGTCTATTTGTCCAGTGATGCACCCACTGCACCAATACCTCCCATTGATTTAGTTTATACACTTGTTCCCCAATTCTGCATGTCAAATGTGATCTTATTTCCCCATCTAGTTTTCTACACTCATCTTTACATTCAATTTAACTAATTTTACTTATTTCAGCACAAACCTACCAATATTGTTTAACATCATATTAAGCAACTGAAGTATTTTAATCAAGAGATATGTTATTTGATAAGGTACAAACATTAAAATTCAAAAATCATTTGGGAATAAACAATTTTCAAGTCAGTGCTTGAATAGTAGGAACTACAAACATTTCCTGATCTCCAAATATTTTGATTTTAAAATGTCTTCTTCACCTCACCTCCTTTAGTAAACAATAGTGAAATTGAGATTTAAAAAAAGCTAGCCAGCAAATGTGTAAACAAGTACCCCAAGAAAATATAGGGGTGTGTAGAAAATTTGATAGCCATACCTGCTGCCATTTCACTTTTAATGCTGGATCTCGGATTGACTGACTGTGTTTCTGAATCTGCTGGATTACCCCTTGGTAGTAAACCATTGAAGAATCATAGTTTCCTAAAAGGGCATATTCCCTCCCTTTTTTCACGTTATCATAAATTTCTGCTAAACTCATGTTGCTCCACGCTCCTGAAAGATGAAAATACTAGAGAATTGAACATGCTTTGGAATCCATGCATATGCATAAGAACATTTTTAAAAATACTTGCCCCACAAAGTTTAACAAAGTCTTGAATTTTAGTCACTGCCATCAGTTTAAAAGGTACTTTGTTTTAGAAATTACAAGATTAACTTGATTGATTTTAATTTACAATATTCAATTCATGACATTGATTAATTACAAGCAATAACCTGAGAAATGGAGATATTGATAGCAGTTGGGAGTCCCAGCCATCACTACAATGTCACCTGTTTGTAGGCAATCCAAAATTAATCACACCAAACTCTTCACTTCTCATAATCTACAGTCTTCCTCCCCTCCAAATATTTATCCAATTTTCTCTTAATAAATGCATTCGTGTTTCCTCAAAAAAGCATTCCATCCACCTCCCAACATTCTGTTTAAAAATATTTCTCTCTTCAGATCTCCATTTCCCCTTTTTAGTGGCAACTTTAAAATTGATAAGACATACTTCCTCCTTATTTCTACAAGAAAAGTTTTCCCTAGTCATTCTCTCAGGAACATTTCATAACTTCAAAATCCCTGAAGCCTTCTATTACCTTTACTGTGTCAGGATCAGTAAAAAATGCAGCAAAAAAAAAGTAGTTGAACCTACAAGATATGCTGTATCTCTGATCATATAAAGTGTCTGCTACCAATGATTAGAATCCATACTGTAGAACTTAGAAACACCAAGGAGCAGAAAGTGATCACGGGGCTTGTAAATAGACACCCAAACTGTAGTGGTAATATTGGGGAAGGCATTCAATGAAAAATTATAGATGAAAGCAATAAAGTTACAGCTGTAATTGTGGGTGACTTTAATCTGCACACAGAAGGGGCAAACCAAATCAATAACCATATCATAAAGGAGGAATTTGTGGAACGTTGTATGGGTTGGTTTTCTAGCTTCAACATATTGAGGAACCAATGACAGTAAAGGCCATTCTAGAATGGGTATTGTGTAATCATAAAGGAATAATTATCAATCTAGCAATGTAAGGCCCCTTGGATGGAGTGACCATAATATGACAGAATTCTTTGTTAGGTTAGAGTGTGGCATAGTTAGTTCTGAGACTAGGGCCCCAAGTCTAAACAAAGCTCACTAGGATGCTGTGTGACACAAGCTGGCTTGGGTAAATTGGGGAACATTACTTAAAGTGATGACATTGGATAGGCAATGGCAAACAGTTGAAGAGAATGGAGGAACTACGAAAATTGTTTATTCCTGGTGGCACAAAATTAAACTGTGAAAGGTAGCCCAATCATGGCTAAAAAAAAAGAAAATGAGGGTCATATAAGATCCAAGGAAGGGGCATACAAATTGGCCTAAAACAAAAGCAGAATTGAGGTTTGGGAGGAGTTTCATTTTCAGCAAAAGAGGTCAAATCAATTGAGTAAGAGGGTGAAAAGACAGTACAAAAGCTAGCTTTTGGGGAACATCCAAACGGATTACAAAAGCTAACCGCCAAACTTCAGGAAATACAGAGAAAGACAGAGTGAAGCCATGCAGGACATGAAAACATTAATGGGATTTTTAAAAATTGAGGTTGTCGATCATAGATCTGCATAGGGCGAAGGTTAAAGGGATTTGGTACGGGTTTTGGACCCCAAGCAGTATTTTGGATACCAAGTCTACAGATAGTGTAAAGTGAGAGACAAAAAAAACTGCAGAAGCTGTAATCCAAAGTAGACAAGCAGGAGGGTGGAAGAACACAGCAAGCCATGGTAATAGGGGACTCCATAGTGAGAGGAACTGAGCGGGGTTTTTGTGGCAGCAGGCGGGACTTAAGGATGGTGTGTTGCCTTCCTGGTGCGAGGGTTAAAGACATCACAGACAAAGTGCAGGAATCCTCAAGGATGAAGGTGAAGAGCCAGAGGTGATGGTACATGTCGGCACAAATGATGTTGGGAAGAAGAGGAGGAACATACTACAGCGGGGCTTCGGAGAACTAGGAAGAAGGCTGAAAAGCAGGATGTCCAAGGTGGTTATCTCCGGTTTGCTTCCAGTTCCTCGGGCTGGGGAGGCCAGAAACAGGGTGATAATGGACTTGAACGTGTGGCTGGGGAACTGGTGCAGGAAGCAAGGATTTAAATTCTTGGATCACTGGGGTATGTTTTGTGGCAAACATAAATTATACAAGAGAGACGGTTTGCACCTTAATAGGTTAGGGACCAGATTTCTGGCAGGCAGGTTTGCTACTGCAGCACAGCTACGTTTAAACTAAGTAGCGGGGGGAGGGGACAAACTGGATGTTTAAGAAAGAAATTAAGGGAAAGTTAGAACAAGGGAAGTCAAGAAAGACAACTGTATCAATGAGGCAGAAAACTCAAAAAGGGATCATGCTGTAAGGTTGAGTGAAATAGGAGTTGATGGGAAGGATGAGGGCAGTAACAAATCAAAAATACTATACATGAATGCACGAAGCATTAGAAATAAGATAGATGAGCTTGAGGCTCTTTTGGAAATTGGCAGATACGATATTGTGGGGATAACTGAGACGTGCCTTCAAGTGGACAGAGCCTGGGAAATGAATATTCAAGGCTACACATGCTATCGTAAGGACAGACCGACGGGCAGAGGGGGTGGGGTGGCCATGTTGGTAAGGGATGATATTCAGTCCCTAGCACGGAGGGGACCTAGAATCAGGGGATGTAGAGTCAGTGTGGATAGAGCTGAGAAATACTAAGGGTAAAAAGACCCTCTTGGGAGTTATCTACAGGCCCCAAACAGTAGTCTGGATGTCGGATGTAAGTTGAATCAGGAGCTGAAATTGGCCTGTCGCAAAGATGTTACTACAGTTGTTATGGGGGATTTCAACATGCAGGTAGACTGGGAGAATCAGGATGGTATTGGACCTCAAGAAAGAGACTTTGTGGAGTGCCTCCAAGATGGATTCTTAGAACAGCTGGTGCTGGAGCCTACCAGGGAGAAGACAATTCTGGATCTGGTATTGTGCAATGAACCAGAATTGATCAGGGACATCGAAGTGAAGGAGCCATTGGGAAGTCGTGAACATAATGCAATAAGCTTCAATCTGCAATTTGAGAGGGAGAGGGTACAATTGGAAGTGACAATATTTCCATTGAATAAAGAGAACTATGGAGCTATGAGGGAGGACCTGGCCAAAGTTCAATGGTACAATACCTTAGCAGGGATGACAGTGGAGGAACAATGGCGGATATTTCTGTGTATAATACAGAAGATGCAGGATCAGTTCATTCCAAAAAGGAAGAAAGATCCTAGGAGGCGGCATGGTGGCCGTGGCTGACGAGGGAAGTTAAGAAACATATAAAGTTAAAAGAGAAAAAGTATAACATAGCAAAGATAAGAGGGAAAACGGAGGACTGGGAAGCTTTTAAAGAACAGAAGATTACTAAGAAGGAAATACGCAGAGAAAAAAATGAGGTACTAAGGTAAACTGGCCAAAAATATAAAGGAGGATAGTAAAAGCTTTTTTAGGTATGTGAAAGGCAAAAAAATGGTTAAGACTAAAATTGGGCTCTTGAAGATAGAAACAGGGGAATATATTACAGGGAACAAAGAAATGGCAGAAGAATTGAATTGGTACTTCAGATCGGTGTTCACTGGGGAAGACACAAGCAATCTCCCTGAGGTAACAATGGCTGAAGGACCTGAACTTAAGCGAATTCATATTTGCCAGGGATTGGTGTTGGAGAGACTGTTAGGTCTGAAAGGTGATAAGTCCCCGGGGCCTGATGGTCTACATCCCAGGGTACTGAAGGAGGTGGCTCGAGAAAGCGTGGATGCGTTGGTGATTATTTTCCAGAGTTCGATAGATTCGGGATCAGTTACTGCGGATTGGAGGGTGGCTAATGTTGTACCACTTTTTAAGAAAGGTGGGAGAGAGAAAGCAGGAAATTATAGACCAGTTAGTCTGACCTCAGTGGTGGGAAAGATGCTGGAGTCTATTATAAAGGATGAAATTACGATACATCTGGATAGTAGTAACAGGATAGGTCAGAGTCAGCATGGATTTATGAAGGAAATCATACTTGACTAATCATCTGGAATTTTTTGAGGATGTAACTCTGAAGATGGACGAGGGAGATCCAGTAGATGTAGTGTATTTGGACTTTCAGAAAGCTTTTGATAAAGTCCTACATAGGAGGTCAGTGAGCAAAATTAGGGCGCATGGTATTGGAGGCAAAGTACTAACCTGGATTGAAAGCTGTTTGGCTGATAGGAAACAACGAGTAGTGATAAACGGCTCCATTTCGGAATGGCAGGCAGTGACCAGTGGGGTACCGCAGGGATCAGTGCTGGGACCGCAGCTTTTTACAATATATGTTAATGATATAGAAGATGGTATTAGTAATAACATTAGTAAATTTGCTGATGACACTAAGCTGGGTGGCAGGGTGAAATGTGAGGAGTATGTTAGGAGGTTACAGGGTGACCTGGACAAGTTAGGTGAGTGGTCAGATGCATGGCAGATGCAGTTTAATGTGGATAAATGTATGGTTATCCACTTTGGTGGCAAGAACAGGAAGGCAGATTACTACCTAAATGGAATCAATTTAGGTAAAGGGGCAGTACAAAGAGATCTGGGTGTTCTTGTACACCAGTCAATGAAGGTAAGCACACAGGTACAGCAGGTAGTGAAGGCGGCTAAAAGCATGCTGGCCTTCATAACAAGAGGGATTGAGTATAGATGCAAAGAGGTTCTTCTGCAGCTGTACAGGGCCCTGGTGAGACCACACCTGGAGTACTGTGTGCAGTTCTGGTCTCCAAATTTGAGGAAAGACATTCTGGCTATTGAGGGAGTGCAGCATAGGTTCACAAGGTCAATTCCTGGAATGGCAGGACTACCTTACGCTGAAAGACTGGAGCGACTGGGCTTGTATACCCTTGAGTTTAGAAGACTGAGAGGGGATCTGATTGAGACATATAAGATTATTAAAGGATTGGACACTCTGGAGGCAGGAAACATGTTTCCGCTGATGGGCGAGTGCCGAACCAGAGGACACAGCTTAAAAATAGACCATTTAGGACAGAGATGAGGAGAAACTTCTTCACCCAGAGAGTGGTGGCTGTGTGGAATGCTCTATCCCAGAGGGCAGTGGAGGTCCAGTCTCTGGATTCATTTAAGAAAGAGTTGGATAGAGCTCTCGAGGATAGTGGAATCAAGGGTTTTGGAGATAAGGCAGGAACAGGATACTAATTAAGGATGATCAGCCATGATCATATTGAATGGTGGTGCAGGCTCGAAGGGCAGAATGGCCTACTCCTGCACCTATTGTCTATACACCCCAAACATTAACTTCTCCTGGTGCTGCCTGGCTTGATGTGTTCTTTCTTCCAGCCTCCTGTTTGTCCATGGTCTGCTGGTTTGAACTGCATTCTTATCTCAAGTCCTTCATTCTGAAGACACGCATGTTATTCTGGATCAGTGGTGCTGGAAGAGCACAGCAGTTCAGGGCTTTTGCCCGAAACGTCGATTTCGCTGCTCGTTGGATGCTGCCGGAACTGCTGTGCTCTTCCAGCACCACTGATCCAGAATCTGGTTTCCAGCATCTGCAGTCATTGTTTTTACGCATGTTATTGTCATTTTCAAACAAACTTGGTGAATGCTCAGCCAAAAGGAGAGGGAAGCAGAGGAAATCACTATTTTCAAATACACCTGCAAGAGGAGAGGCGAATTTAAGAAACGTTGTTGCATCGGCTACACTGTGCACAGATTTCTAATAATCATCTCAGTTCTGCTTCCCGTGTTTTTCGGACTGGGAGCTAGCGAGTGCATTCTCGTCTCCCAGGACAACAGCACCTCGGCGTCTTCAAATACTAGGGAGGGGTGATCGCGAAAGCGTCAAGCCACGGTCAGCATGATACCAGACACCGGTTCCCTGCTTACACTTCACTGTGCCGAGATCGGGCTTCATTGCAAATCCCTGCCGTCAGAGTCTCACAACATCCCCCACCCTCACACACCCAAGTCCGTCCGTCCATCCTACCCATCCTCCCGCCGCTCAGTTTCGGCATCCGCCTGCTCCTCTCGGCCGGGACTGACCTGCAAGAGGGCGGCGATCGCTGGGCCTGGCCGGGCACAAGAAGAAAGCGCGACAAGGGTAGACCCAGGCCGGGAGAGGAGGAGCCTAGGAAGGCGGTGTGAGGGCGGGTTGTGGGCGGCCTTCCCCACCCACCGTGTTGTTGCCTTACCCGCGGGGCCGTGGATAGGTTGCAGCTCTCGGTCTCTGTCCCCGTCTCCGGGTCGGTGTTGCCGCCGATGCTGGTGCCGGTACCAACACTGTCGCTCACTATGCCCCAGGCCGGTGCTGGCGCCGCTGTTTCACTCCGCCCCCTCCCCCCAGGGCAGGCGGTTACCATTGACAGCACGAGCGCTGGAAGCCCGCAATACGTCACAATCACCCCGCGGCTGCAAACCGGCCAATCAGCCAGCGAGTTCCAAGGCGGTTTTTTTCGAAAATAGAAAAAGTCATTGCAGATTGTCACCATGGCCAGGGGAGAGACAGCAGGATGGATGGACTATGGGTCATAGGCATTGGTTGAGCAACTCACTCTCACTTCATCCCTTTTCTGTCTGTTTTTAATTTTCTTTTTTTTTAAACAGCAGGTCACCCCCTGCAATCCTGATGTTGCCTCTTCTCAGTGGAAATGTTATTTTTTTCTGATTGTTCTTTCTTGGGTGAGGAGCATCACTGATGAGCTCAACATTTACTGTGTGTCCCCACCTAACCTGGTAGTGGTGGTGATGGTGAAACATTGTGTGGCTTGCTGTGACATTTCAGGACAGAACAGTAAAGAGTGGTTTGAAGTCATATGTGACCAAGACCAGATAAGCATGGCAGACCTTCTTCCTGGAACTAGATGGATTCTTATGATGGTATGGTAGTTTCATGTGTTGTACAATATAGCAGTACTAAATTAATACTGGAGGCTCCATTAACAAATTTGATTGAGATTTTTGAAGAAGTAACAAATAGGATTGATGAGGACAGAGTGGTGGACGTAGACTATATGGACATCAGTAAGGCATTCAAAAAGATTCCCCATGGGAGACTGATTAGCAAGGTTAAATCTCATGGAATACAGGGAGAACTAGCCATTTGAATCCAGAACTGGCTTGAAGGTGGAAAACAGAGGATGGTTTGTCATGGGTCACTCTGTTTCCTTTCTTCCTGGCAGTGGAATATAAATAAAGATTTACACACTTGTTGTTCTTCACTGTGTCCGACACCTGCACACACACAACATGGGTGCTAGGGAAAAATAAGTGCTAACGCTGTTAGGCAGTAGTGTGAGTAAAACGAGAGAGGAAAAACAGGAGTGTCAGACATCCTGTTCACCCTGAGAGAAGACAAAACAAAAGACAGAGGGTAGTGGTGGTGGTGGAGGGCTGTTTTTCAGATTGGAGGCCTGTGACCAATGGAGTGCCACAAGGATTGGTGCTGGGTCCACTACTTTTCATCATTTATATAAATGATTTGGAGGAGGTATAGATTTTGTAGGAGCTATAGTTAGTACATTTGTCGAGGACACCAAAATTGGAAGTACAGTGGACAGCGAAGAATGTTATCTTGGATTATAATGGGATCTTGATCAGATGGGCCAACGGGCTGAGGAGTGTCAGCTGGAGTTTCGATAAATGCGAGGTGCTGCATTTTGGGAAAGCAAATCTTAGCAGGACTTATACACTTAATGTTAATGTCCTAGGGAGTGTTGCTGAACAAAGTGACCTTGGAGTGCAGGTTCATAGCTTCTTGAAAGTAGAGTCGCAAGTAGATATGATAGTGAAGAAGGCTTTTGGTCAGAGTATTGAGTATAGGAGTTGGGAGGTCATGTTGCGGCTGTACAGGATGTTGGTTGGGCCACTTTTGGAATATTGTGTGCATTTCTGGTCTCCTTCCTGTTGGAAGGATGTTGTGAAACTTGAAAGGGTTCAGAAAAGACTTATAATGATGTTGCCAGGTGTAGAGGATTTAAGCTACAGGGAGAGGTTGAATTGGCTGGGGCTGTTTTGCCTGCAGTATCAGAGGCTGAGGGGTGACCTTAAAGAGGGGCATGGATAGGATAAATAGACAAAGTCTTTTCCCTGGAGTTGGGGAGACCAGAACTAGAGGGCATAGGTTTAGGGTAAGAGGGGAAAGATATAAAAGAGACCTAAAGGGCAACATTTTCATACAGAGGGTAGTGCATGTATGGAATGAGCTGCCAGAGGAAGTGGTGGAGGCTGGTACAACTGCAACATTTAAAAGGCATCTGGATGGGTAAATGAATAGGAAGGGTTTGGAGGGATATGGGCCGGGTGCTGGCAGGTGGGACTAGATTAGGTTGGGATATCTGGTGGGCATGGACAAGTTGGACCGAAGGTCTGTTTCTTTGCTGTACATCTCTATGACTCTGTAAGTTCTGCCCAATCTAATGATCAGTCTTGGATGGAGTTAAAGCACTGCACTTTTGAAATTCATGGAATGCAAATCTGTACCTACAGGCAGCATTCCTGCTAAATTTTATTTCTTCTGTTTTGACCTCCAAGTCTGTGTGTGGCATCAACTTCCTGAACCAGAAATCAATGCTGCAAATAGTATCAGCATACCAATTGCTGAACATGGATTTACTGAGCAGCTGCACCATGACGTAGCTTAGAGAAAACATTGCCCTCAGGTATCATCTTAGCCAATGTAACAGTGTTTATTTTACTAGTGTAACCTTGTATCCTATTACTATTGTGCAATAAACTAAATCTTATTAAGGCAACAATCTCTTGTTGAGGGCTCCTGTTGCTTGTTCCTGTTCATTATAAACCAGATAGGACCTTAAACCTTGTCAAGGAAAGAGGATTGGTGGCAGAATCTGTCTACCCATTGGTAATCAATGGTGAGCATCACTGCTTAATACCACAAAGAATAACACTTAAAAAAATCTATTGAACCTAAAAGACAATGTTTCCAAAGGACCAAGTGAGCTTACAGCTTTAAAGATCTTACCACTTTATAAATAATGGTGCACAATCAGCAACCATTAGCACTTCAACAAGTCAGCAGGAACTCATGGAAAATTAAAAGGGGTAAAATAGCAGTCAATCTAAGTTAAAGCCTTCATTTAAGACCTGTTAAGATATGCAAAAAAAAACTAGTGTTGGCTCAAAAGAGTTTCAAGTCTCGTACACCTGACAATTATAAAATATACTTGGAATCAAGAGTATTCCCAGTAAGACATTTAGCTTGGCAGTGATTTCTGTGTGTAAAACTAAAATTCCTGCTAAGCAAGTTATAAATTAATGGTGCAAATAGGTATACATTTTTTTTTTAAAAGTTGTGCATAGAGCTCACAACATGCATTGCCACCACAGTGAGCAGACAAGGCACAGTCAAGATTAGAGTGGTGCTGGAAATGCACAGCAGGTCAGGCAGCATCTGAAGAGCAGGAAAATCAGCGTTTTGGGCAGGAGCCCTTCATCAGGATGATGAGACACAGGTCCAGTCGGGCAACAAAAAGCCATAGAATTAGAGTCATAGAGCTGTACAGCATAAAAAAAACAGACCCTTCAATCCAATTCATCCATGCCATCCAGATATTCTAAATAAATCTAGAAATTGTTGGAAAATCTCAGCAGATTTGCTAGCATCTGTGAAGAGAAATCAATGTTAATGTTTCAGGTCTGGTGAGGAACAGTCACCGGACCCAAAATGTTAACTCTGATTTCCCTTCACAGATACTGCCAGACCTGCAGAGATTTTCCAGCAATTTCTGTTTTTGCTTCTGATTTACAGCATCTGCAGTTCTGTCGGTTTTTATTAAATAAATCTAGTCCCATGTGCCAACATTTGGCCCATATCCCTCCTAACCCTTCCTATTCATTCACTCATTCCTGTTAAATATTGTATTGTACCAGCCTCCACCACTTCCTCTGGCAGCTCATTTCACACAAGCACCACCCGCTGTGTGAAAATGTTGCCCCTTAGGTCCCTTTTAAATCATTCCCCTCTCACCCTAAACCTATGCCCTCTAGTTCTGGATTCCCCAACCTGGGAGAACGACTTTGTCTATTGACCTAATCCATCCCTCATGATTTTATAAATCTCTATAAGGTCACCCCTCAGCCTCCGACGGTCCAGGGAAAATAGCCCCAGCCTATTCAGCCTCTCCCTATAACTCAAACCCTCCAACCCTGGTAACATTCTTGTAAATCTTTTCCAAACTCTTTCAAATTTCACAACATTCTTTCGATAGGAGGAAGACCAGAATTGCGCACAATATTCCAAAAGTGGCCTAACAAATGTCCTGTACAGCCGCAGCATGACCTCCCAACTTCTATGTTCAACACTCCTGACTCCAATGTTCAAATCATACGAAATGCTTTCTTCACTTTCCTATCTACATGAGACTCCACTTTCAAGGAATAATGAACATGCACTCCAAGGTCTCTTTGTTTAGCAACACTCCCCAGGACTTTACCATTAAGTGTATAAATCCTGGTCTAATTTGCTTTTCCAAAATGCAGCACCTCACATTTATCCAAATTAAATTCCAACTGCCATTTCTCAGCCCATTGGCCTATCTGCTCAAGATCACATTTACTCTGAGGTAACTTTCTTCACTGTCCATGACACATCCAGTTTTGGTGTCATCTGCAAACTTACTAATTATATTTCCTGTGTTCATATCCAAATCACATATAAATGACGTAAAGCAGTGGACCCAGCACCAATCCTTGTGGCACACCACTGGTCACAGGCCTCCAGTCTAAAAAGCTTTCATGACCACCTCTGTCATCGACCTTTGAGCCAGTTCTGTATCCAAATGACTTGGTCTCCGTATATTCCATGTGATCTAACCTTGCTAACCAATCCACCATGAGGGACCTTGTCAAACACCTTACTGAAGTTCATATAGATCACATCCACCATGCTGCCCTCATCAATCCTCTTCAGTACTTCTTCAAAAACCTCAGTCAAGTTAGTGTGACATGATTCCCTAAACACAAAGCCATGCTGACTATCCCTAATCAATCCGTGCCTTTCCAGATACATGTACATCCTGTCCCTCCAACAACTTGCCCACCACCGATGTCAGGCTCACCCGTCCATAGTTCCCTGGCTTTTCTTTACCATCTTTCTTAAATAGTGGCATCACGTTAGCCAACCTCAAGTCTTCTGGTACCTCACCTTAACAGGAACATGCTGTCTCTGGACTTTTTGTTATCTCATTTTTGAAGGCAACGAACTGTCATACAATGACAGCTGAAATATAAGAGGTGAGTTGTTGATATATTCCCCTCCCTGTCATTATGGATGAGGGAATATTGATATCAACTCAAGAACTTCTCTAATAAATGTAGCAATTTAACAATAATACAACAATAAAACAATACCAATTATGATAATTCTGTGTTCTGTGACACTTAGCATTTATCAATGTGAGGAACAACATTTTGTGTTATAGAGTCATAGAGATGTACAGCATGGAAACAGACCCTTCGGTCAAACTTGTCCATGCCAACCAGATATCCCAACCCAATCTAGTCCCACACAGCCCATCCCTCCAAACCCTTCCTATTCACATATCCACCCAGATGCCTTTTAAATGTTGCAATTGTACCAGCCTCAACTACTTCCTCTGACAGCTCATTCCATACACATACCACCCTCTGCGTGAAAATGTTGCCCCTTAGGTCTCTTCTATATCTTTCCCCTCTAACCCTAAATCTATGCTGTCTAGTTCTGGACACTCCTACGCCAGGGAAAAGACTTCGCCTATTTATCCTATCCATGCCCCTCATAATTTTGTAAACCTCATTTCAGTCTTAAATGGCAGACCCCTTATTTTAAAACTTTGTAGGATAGCTCTAGTCTTTTCCAGAAGGGATAACATCCTCTACGTATCCACCCTGTCAGGTTCACACAATGCATTTTACGAACCTCTTCTTCTAACCTCCAATGAATATACATAAAAACGGGCCCAATATCTCCAAACCTTCCTCGTGGACAATCCAGGAATCAGTCTTTGATGTTAACTTCAAAGCCAATTCGTAACTGGACAATTGTTAGAAATAGCCAGGTTTTGTGTCCCAAGAACCAACCCGTCTTTAAACTGAACTTTTAAAGAAAACAAGCTAATTACTGAAATGAAAGCATTCAAACTAAGACACAAACATGATAAAGTAAATTTATGAATGTGCCAATCAAGAGTAACTGATGCAATCAGACCACAAAGTGGTGTGTGTCTGTTCAGAATTAAGAGACATTCTTGACTACTGCATTCCTGCCACTAAGCTGTAAGGAACAGCTGCAGCCTAATCACTGTGGTCGGCATTTAGAATTGCTGCTTCTAAAACTACCTCAGAGGGTATAATTCATGTTGGTACTAATAAACCAGAAAATCTCCATAGAACTGTGTCGATGGGCAATTCACAAACACAGGATATGGAATGCAAAATTTTGAAAGTTCCAATCAAAATGGGTTGACTTTTGTACTGTAAATATATATTTATGGACTTGAAGAGGTCCCACCTTTCCCAGAAATGAACCAGTGATTCAGGAATTTAAAGACCATCCCCACAAATCATCAGCCATGCAGTCATCT
Source organism: Chiloscyllium plagiosum (assembly GCF_037043375.1). Taxonomy (NCBI): domain Eukaryota; kingdom Metazoa; phylum Chordata; class Chondrichthyes; order Orectolobiformes; family Hemiscylliidae; genus Chiloscyllium; species Chiloscyllium plagiosum. The sequence continues at coordinate 93,209,719 of NW_028270144.1, forward strand.
GTTCCATCCCCCTTTTCCTTTGATTATTAGCTCATGGCACCAGGAGTAACCCAGAGATTACAATCTATGAGAATTTTTTTTTCATCTGTAACATATCTCCCTGAATTCTTGTTGTAGGATCTCATCCCGCTTTCTACCAATGTTGTTGGTCCTAAAGGGCTGCATGTCCCCAATCATCTTCAGCTCTGTGGTTGAGAATGCCAAGAATTTTCATGTGGCTGTAGCTAATCTTGTAACACAGTATTTCAAAGCTTTAACATTCTTACTTTATACAGAGAGACATCTACAATTCATTGTTACTTTTACACAGACAGTTTTCAACCAGCTTAAGTGATTCAGTTTTTGCCATTAATAAGCTTGCTAAAACTTCATATATAATTTTCCTAACATCCAACTACCTTGGCATCTTTCTATTCTGTTCTCCATATTGACTTTTTCTCACTTGACTATAATACCAATTTCTAATAAAGTTAGATGTTAGGTTTTAATAAAGTTAGGTTTTAACAATTAGAAATCTTCCAAGAAAAGTATTAAACATACATCCACCAGTCACATCCTATAGTTCCTCTGGTGTCTTCTTCTCTGAGTGTCTCAGCTTATTGGATTCTTCTTGCTTCCCAATTAAAATCCTTGTTGCCCATTACCCATCAAGAACTATGTAAAGTTTCTAATCTAGCTTTGTTTTTTTACATCTACTGGTTCCCCTTTATCAACTGTACCTATTATGTCCTTAGAGAGCTCTAGCAAATTTGTCAACAATGATTTTCCTTTCACAAAACCAGTTGCTCAGTTTGATTGAGAAATATTCTGCTACCTCTTCTTCAATAATGGACTCTAGCATTTTCCCAATGACAGATGTTTTGTTATGTGGCCTATAGTTTCCTGCTTTCTGTCTCCTTCCCTTCTTGAATTGGGGTATCACATTAGAAGTTTATCAATCCAATGACGTTCTCCCGGAATTTGGTGAATTCTAGAGTATTTGACAAATGCCTCCATTATTTTTCAAACCTTTAAAATATATTGATGTTAGCTGGGTCAGGTCCTATTGACTTGTCTGACTTCAGTCCCATTGGTGAAATACTTTGTCCTGTGTGATAGAGACTGTTGCAAGACATTTCCTTCCATTAATACTTTGCTTACCTGTTCTTTATCGGGTGTTTTTAGTGTCCTCCACCATGAAAAACAATGCAAAGTACTGACTTACGTTATCTGCCAATTCCCTGTTCCTCATTATTAATTCCTACATTTACATCTTTCATCTTATTTAGCCTATGTAATTTGCATGTGACTCCTATGATTATTACCTTTGTGGCAATTTAGCCCTGAGTTGCTTGTAATCCCTCAGCAAATCTTTCTTCCTAGTCCTAACAATGTCATTGGTACCTACGTGGACTCTGAAAATTGGATTGTTCCCCACCCACTCCAAATTCCTCTCAGCCCAGAAGAGATGTCCTGAACCTTGACATCAGGTAAGCCACACAGCCTTTGAGACTCTGACTTTGTTGCAGAGAGCAGTATCTATTCTGCTGACTGTACTCTTCCCACCTTCAACTTCAAACAACCACACGGAGGATGAGCAACATCTCATCCTTGATGATTTCAACTCATATCACTGTCATTATGTTCTCCCTTTGAGTCCACTGCCCTTCTATTTTTCTCTAATTTCACCTACCATATAAACTGTTCACGTTCATCAGCTGCTCAATATTGTCATTTCACATGGACACCCGACACACATTGTATCACAGGTAAGGTAACCACTAATCATTTCATTTAAACTGTCTTCCAATTGTGACAGAAATGAACAGACTGTACAAATAAAAAAAGTACACTAACAAATAAGGTCAGCATAGGAAAAATGGGTTAGAAGCTGAGTTAACAGTCTCTGTAACAGAATGCTTCCTGTCTTCGCATACGATGGTTGAAAATATAACATAAATAGAAATGAATAAATATGGCATGATAGCTGTTAGAACAAAGCAGTTGCAAGGTGACCAAGGTTGTGACCAGAACATTAAAAGGTATTGATTTTTGGAAGGCCAGGTGGAAAGAAATAGGATGTGGGGTAACACCGTTTATAAAGTTTGAGATCAACTCAATTGCAGGAATTAGTTTAGGGAAAGATAGGAAATTGCAAAGGAAACAAGTCACTGTTTGGAGTAGTTTATAGGTCCCTGAAACTAACTACAAAGTAAGACAGAGCATGGATCAAGGCTTGCAAGAAAGATGCTGCAATAATCATGGGTGACTTTAATTTTCATAGGTTTGGACAAATCAAATAGCCTCAAAGATAAGTTTATCAAAAATATCCAGAAGTGTTTTAACACAATACATCTGGAACCAACCAAGTATGAAGCTATTTTTGACTTAGTAATGTATAATGAGGCAGAATTAATTAAAAATTTACTTGTCACAGTCCCTCTGGGTAACAATTACCACCAAAGACTTTTGTGCTCAATTTCAAAGATACAAATGTGGGTCTGTTGTTAATATTTAAATTAAAACAGTTTCAAGGCTTTAACAATGGAGATGGCTGAAGTGCCTGATGCTGAATGTAAGTGAGTGAAGAAATAGAAAGTTAAGACAAATCTTGCATCATTGCATTGTGGTTGACAATTAATTGCCCTCTGGGCAATTAGAGATGGACAATAAATTCTTGTGCAGGCAGTGAAGTTCATATACCATGAAATTATTCTTTTAAAAAGGGCTGGGAAGATGGTACAGCAGGGAGGACTTTAGATTCTTGGGATACTGAACTGACTCCGGAGAGGATGGGACCAATATAAGACAAATGGGTTACACTGTTCAGAGCCTGGACAGAGTTCCTTGCTGAAATTTTGCTAGAGCTGTTGGAGAAAATTTAGACTAACTCTGCAGGATGTGGGCATCAAGGAAAGAATATTATAAAGTAATACTGGTTTTGCACAAAATTCTGAGAGAGGCAGGTAACACTAACATAGAGAACAGAAAGTTACGAAGTGGAGTTGAAATTGGGAGAAGGGATCAAAACACACATCAGGATTACATTGAATCTGTGTAAATGCAGAGCATATGGTTACTAGGATTGGTGGATATAGTTTGCTTTGTGGAATTATTATATTGTGGCAAAAACAGAGTATTGAACTTTGCTGTTTAGAAAATACAGAAAAGAAAATAAAGAAAGAGGGTGCTTAAGGAGAACATTGCAATAATGGATTTTTTTAGCACTGGAAGGTTTGTAATGGAGTTCCCAAAGGGTCAATATTGGAACCTTTGCTTTTATTGATATATATATATCTATTATTTGTCTAAATATTGTTATGCAGAGGATAATTTCAAAGCTTATAGAAGACACAACTTGTGGGCAGTTGTAAATTGTAGGGAGGACAGTGCAGAATTTCAAAAGGATATTGACACTAAACAGAGTGGTTGGATAGGTGACAATCATTTAGGTAATTTTTTTTCTTCTTCCTGTCAACCCAGGTTCAATTCATGCCTCAGGCGACTGACTGTGTGGAGTTTGCACATTCTCCCCATGTCTGCGTGGGTTTCCTCCGGGTGCTCCGGTTTCCTCCCACAGTCCAAAACTGTGCAGGTTAGGTGAACTGGCCATGCTAAATTGCCGTAGTGTTAGGTGAAGGGATAAATGTAGGGGAATGGGTCTGGGTGGGTTGCGGGTCAGTGTGGACTTGTTGGGCCGAAGGGCCTGTTTCCACACTTTAAGTAATCTAAATCTAAATCTAAATCTAAAAGAGTAAAGTGATGCACTTTGGCACAAGAACATGGAGAAACAGTATAAAATAAAGGATACAAATGTAAAGGATGTCCAGGAGCAGAAAGCCTTGTGTATAGAGTCATAGAGTCATAGTGATGTACAGCATGGAAACAGACCCTTCGATCCAACCCGTCCATGCCAACCAGATATCCCAACCCAATCTAGTCCCACCTGCCAGCACCCAGCCCATATCCCTCCAAACCCTTCCTCTTCATACACCCATCCAAATGCCTCTTAAATGTTGCAATTGTATTAGCCTCCACCACATCCTCTGGCAGCTCATTCCATACACATACCACCCTCTGCGTGAAAAAGTTGCCCCTTGGGTCTCTTTTATATCTTTCCCCTCTCACCCTAAATCTATGCCTTCTAGTTCTGAACTCCCCGACCCCCAGGAAAAATGCTTGGCCTATTTATCCCATCCATGCCCCTCATAATTTTGTAAACCTCTGTAAGGTCACCCCTCAGCCTCCGAAGCTCCAGGGAAAACAGCCCCAGCCTGTTCAGCCTCTGCCAATAGCTCAAATCCTCCAACCCTGGCAACATCCTTGTAGATCTTTTCTGAACACTTTCAAGTTTCACAACATCTTCCCGATAGGAAGGAGACCAGAATTGCACGCAATATTCCAACAGTGGCCTAACCAATGTCCTGTACAGCCGCAACATGACCTCCAAACTCCTGTACTCAATACTCTGACTAATAAAGGAAAGCATACCATATACCTTCTTCACTATCCTATCTACCTGCGACTCCACTTTCAAGGAGCTATGAACCTGCACTCCAAGGCCTCTTTGTTCAGCAACACTCCCCAGGACCTTACCATTAAGTGTATAAGTCCTGCTAAGATTTGCTTTCCCAAAATGCAGCACCTCGCATTTATCTCAATTAAACTCCATCTGCCACTTCTCAGCCCATTGGCCCATCTGGTCCAGATCCTGTTGTAATCTGAGGTAACCCTCTTCGCTGTCCACTACACCTCCAATTTTGGTGTCATCTGCAAATTTACTAACTGTAAATGCTTGCATCCAAATCATTTATATAAATGAAAAAAAGTAGGGGACCCAGCACAGATCCATGTGGCACTCCACTGGTCACAAGCCTCCAGTCTGAAAAACAACCCTCCACCACCACCCTCTGTCTTCTACCTTTGAGCCAGTTCTGTATCCAAATGGCTAGTTCCCCCTGTAATACATGAGATCTAACCTTGCTAATCAGTCTCCCATGGGGGACCCTGTCGAACGCCTTACTGAAGTCCATATAGATCACAACTCCTGCTCTGCCCTCATCAATCCTCTTTGTTACTTCTTCAAAAAATTCAATCACTTTTGTGAGACATGATTTCCCATACACAAAGCTATGTTGACTATCCCTAAGCAGTCCTTGCCTTTCCAAATACATGTACATCCTGTCCCTCAGGATTCCCTCCAACAACTTGCCCACCACCGAGGTCAGGCTCACTGGTCTATAGTTCCCTTGCTTGTCTTTACTGCCCTTCTTAAACAGTGGCACCACGTTTGCCGACCTCCAGTCTTTGGGTACCTCGTCTGTGACTATCGATGATACAAATATTTCAGCAAGAGGCCCAGCAATCACTTCTCTGGCTTCCCACAGAATTCTCAAGTACACTTGATCAGGTCCTGGGGATTTATCCACCTTTACCCTTCTCAAGACATCCAGCACTTCCTCCTCTGTAATCTGGACATTTTGCAAGATGTCACCATCTATTTCCATACAGTCTATATCTTCCATATCCTTTTCCACAGTAAATACTAATGCAAAATATTCATTTAGTATCACTCCCATTTTCTGTGGCTCCACACAAAGGCCAACTTGCTGATCTTTGAGGGGCCCTATTCTCTCCCTAGTTACCCTTTTGTCCTTAATGTATTTGTAAAAACCCTTTGGATTCTCCTTAATTCTGTTTGCCAAAGCTATCTCATGTCCCCTTTTTGCCCTCCTTATTTCCCTCTTACGTATACACCTACTTCCTTTATACTCTTCTAAGGATTCGCTCGATCTATCCTGTCTATACCTGATATATGCTTCCTTCTTTTTCTTAACCAAACCCTCAATTTCTTTAGTCATCCAGCATTCCCTATACCTACCAGCCTTTCCTTTCACCCTGACAGGAATATACATTCTCTGGATTCTTGTAATCTCATTTCTGATGGCTTCCCATTTTCCAGCCGTCCCTTTACCTGCGAACATCTGCCTCCAATCAGCTTTCGAAAGTTCTTGCCTAATACTGTAAAAATTGGCCTTTCTCCAATTTAGAACTTCAACATTTAGATCTGGTCTAACCTTTTCCATCACGATTTTAAAACAAATAGAATTATGGTCGCTGGCCCCAAACTGCTCCCCCACTGACACCTCAGTCACCTCCCCTGCCTTATTTCCCAAGAGTAGGTCAAATTTTGCACCTTCTCTAGTAGGTACATCCACATACTGAATCAGAAAATTGTCTTGTACGCACTTAAGAAATTCCTCTCCATCTAAACCTTTAACACTATGACAGTCCCAGTCTGTATTTGGAAAGTTAAAAATCCCCTACCATAACTACCCTATTATTCTTACAGATAGCTGAGATCTCCTTACAAGTTTGTTTCTCAATTTCCCTCTGACTATTAGGAGGTCTATAATACAATCCCAATAAGGTGATCACCCCTTTCTCATTTCTCAGTTCCACCCAAATAACTTCCCTGGATGTATTTCTGGGAATATCCTCCCTCAGCACAGCTGTAATGCTGTCCCTTATCAAAAATGCCACTCTCCCTCCTCTCTTGCCTCCCTTTCTATCCTTCCTGGAGCATTTGTATCCTGGAACATTAAGCTGCCAGTCCTGCCCATCCCTGAGCCATGTTCTGTAATTGCTATGATATCCCAGTCCCATGTTCCTAACCATGCCCTGAGTTCATCTGCCTTCCCTGTTAGGCCCCTTGCATTGAAATAAATGCAGTTTAGTTTATTAGTCTTACCTTGTCCCTGCCTGCCCTGACTGTTTGACTCGCTTCTGTTCTCAACTGTACCAATCTCAGATTGATTTCTTTCCTCACTATCTCCCTGGGTCCCACCCCCCTCACCTGACTAGTTTAAATTTTCCCGAGCAGTTCTAGCAAATTTCCCTGCCAGTATATTAGTCCCCTTCCAATTTAGCTGCAATCCGTCCTTCTTGTACAGGTCACTTCTACCCTAAAAGAGATTCCAATGATCCAAAAATGTGAATCCTTCTCCCAAACATCAGCTCCTCAGTCATGCATTCATCTGCTCTATCCTCCTATTCCTGCCCTCACTAGCTCGTAGCACTGGGAGTAATCCAGATATTACTACCCTTGAGGACCTCCTTTTTAAATTTCTGCCTAACTCTCTGTAATCTCATTTTCAGAATCTCAACCTTTTCCCTTCCTATGTCGTTGGCTTCAATGTGGACAATGACCTCTTGCTGGCCCCTCTCCCCCGTGAGAACATTCTGCACACTCTCTGAGACATCCTTGATCCTGGCACCAGGGAAACAACACACCATTCTGCTTTTTCTCTGCTGGCCACAGAAACGTCTGTCTGTACCTCTGACTACAGAATCCTCTAACACAATTGATCTCTTGGAAGCCGACATACCCCTCGTTGCATGAGAGCCAGTCTCAATACCAGAAACCTGGCTGTTTGTGCTACGTTCCCCTGAGAATCCATCACCCCCTACATTTTCCAAAACAGCATACTTGTTTGAAATGGGTATATCCACAAAAGACTCCTGCCCAAGGTGCCGACCTCTCTCACCCTTCCTGGAGTTAACCCATCTATGTGACTGTATCTCAGACTTTCCCTCCTTCCTATACCTGCCATCCATCACATATTGTTGCTGTTGCAAACTCCTCATCGCTTCTAACTGTCCCTCCAACCGATCCATTCGATCTGCTAAGATTCACATCCAACAGCATTTATGGCAAATATAATCCACAGTAACCCTGAAACTCTCTTTAAACTCCCACATCTGACAAGAAATACATCTCACTGCAAAGGCCATATTTGCTCCTTCACAATCTACAGTCCCAGAAAATAACACCGTCTTATTCCTCTACAAAACACTGCCCCAGGTTAAATTAATAGCTATGGCTTATATTTTAAGTTTAATCAAGATATTTATCTCCACAAAACATATAATCAAGAAATAATTCACTGTACTCACTACTGCAGCCTTACTATTATATACATAAGTTATTTAATATGGCAGGACAATGTTAATAAAGCATACAGTATTCCAAGCTTCATAAATAGGATCACAAATAAGTTTAAGAGCTTGAAGGTTATGGTACATTTGCATAAGACACTGGTTAGACCTCTATTGGAATATTATGTACAGTTCTGTGTGCCACATTATAATAAGGATGTGATAGTGTTAGAAAGAGTGCAGAAGACATTTACAAGAAAAGTTCCAGAGATAGTTCAATTAAGGGGACAGATTGGAGATGTTGAGCTAGTTTTCCTTGAAGTGGAAGAGTTATAAAATGCTATGCAAAACAAGCAAATGTGAGAGTGAGAAAATAGATTCTTCACAGAGCAAGCAGTTATGGTCTGGAATGCACTATCTTGAAGTGTGTGGAGGAAAGTTTAGTTGAGACAGCATTAGGTAATTTTTGAAATAGAAACAATGCACAGAGATATTATAAAAAAGTCAAAATGCTCAGAGTACCAGTGCAGATATGATGGGTTGGTTTACCTGCACTGCAATGTAACAATTTGGTGGATGCCAAATAATCGTTATAATTAGTAGGAAAATGTAAAGTGGGTTGATATTTTGACAGCCACTTAGAAAGCTCAACGACCAGTTCTGACTGGCAATAAGTCTAGTTTTAGCAAGCTGAAAACATCTTTACTAGCTGGCGCAACACTCTATGCTTTCTGAGGCAGCAGTGTTCAGACACCATAAGGAAGAGTATCCTCTGCTTGCAGACCCTGTATCCCTGGTATGGTCTATGAGCTGCATCTCTCTCTGCTGTTCCTAGAAACCTGCTGGTGGTGATATAGATGTTGTTTCCTATCATTTTGGACCTTGACTGATGTCTAGCCTCAGGCAATATGACTAGTACCTATGCTGGTCTGTTAAATCAGATCACTCAGAGTGTAGCTCCAAAGTGTCAAAGTAATCTCCCAGCATAAACACTGTGATTGACGAACTGGGGACTCGAATCCAACAGATGAACTTTTAAAACGGGTGTTGGCTATAATGTGATTACACCGCCAATACATTAAGCGCTATTTCTAAAGCACTATTTTTCTATAGCATGGGGTTGTACAAGAACACATTCATCATGTTATAGAAGAACTGATTGTATTGAAGGTGGAAACATTGAAACATAAAAAGAGTAGCAAGAGTAGGCTATTTGATTTTTCGAGCCTGCTCCACATTTCAATATGATCATGGCTAATCACTTTGCTCAGTCCTTTGATCCCTTTATCCCTAAGAACTACATCTATTCGCTTCTTGAAAACATTCAATGTTTTGGCCTCAACTGCTTTCGTTGCAGTGAATTCTATAGCCCCAGCACTTTCTGAATGAAGGAATTTCTCCTCATTTAATCCTAAATGATCTACCACATATCCTTAGACTGTGACCCCTGGTTCTGGATTCCCAGCCATCAGGAACATCTTTTCTGAGTTTACCCGTCTTGTCCTGTTAGAATTTTTTAGGTTTCTGTGAACTACTATCTCATTCTTCTAACCTCCAAAGTATGTAGTCTATATTGATCCAGTTTCTCATCATATGTGAGTCCAGTTATCCTAGGAATCAGGTCAGTAACCTTTGTTGATCTCGCTCCATAACTAGAACATCCTTCCTCAGAGACTGAGACCAAAACTGCTCTCACTACTCCAGATGTGGTTTCAGCAATACCCTGTATGATTGCAGAAAGCTATCTCTTCTCCTGTACTTGAATCCTCTCAACACAAAGGCCAATATACCATTTGCCTTCTTCAGCAACAGCTGCACCTGCTTGATTACTTTGAGGGACTGGTGCATAATATCACCTTTACAATGAAAGACATTGCCCACAGTGATCAAGCTTGTAATTAATGAACACAGACGTCTGGAATACATAAACCAGGTGTCTTTCAGGGAACAGTATTTGGAAGAACAAAGAAGATGGATTTGTGATCGTAATGAACTGGAGAAGGCTCTTTGTCTTAAACTTACAATAAGGAAAAATGCCCGACAACGCAAATTGGAAAGAAGCTTCTGGCACCAAGAACTTAAAGAAATCATCCATATTCGGAATTGCTGAAGATGTAAGACATCAATTAAACAATCCCAGTCACAGCCTAAAAACAAGTACGCCTCAAAGGCACCTTGAGGACTATAGGTTGTATGTTCCTTTAATCTCCCTTTAAACTTAGCTTACCCCTTTGCTAATTTGTGCATTTGTAAAGGTATATTTGAAGTCATGTCTATGCTACTTTTCTTTGGGCTAGCAGATAATAAATTTGCTCTTTCTTCCACTCATCTAAACCTTACAATTGGTTCCTTACTGATATAATAAACATTAGGTAATAATATATTTATTAGAGAGATATAACCTCACACTAAAAAAGAAAACAAACTCTTTATTGTGGCCAACCTAGAAGGTAGATAAGATGGAAGACAACTCCCCCTCCTCACTTGAACAGAACAAGATATTAAGTAGTAATCCATCTTTCCTGAGAGAATTGGTTGTTTGCAGTCTAAATCATTACAATAGAACACTGGAGGTCAGTCAGCAGATGGTGCTATGTTTTACTCAAAGTTTTGCAGAGTCAAGTCATTTTGTAATAGTCATAGAGTCATAGAGATGTACAGCACGAAAACAGATCCTTCGGTCCAACTCGTCCATGCCGACCAGATATCCTAACCTAATCTAATCCCATTTGCCAGCACTTGGCCCATATTCCTCTAAACCCTTCCTATTAATATACCCATCCAGATACCTTTGAAATGTTGCAATTGTACCTCCACCACTTCCTCTGGCAGCTCATTCCATGCACGCATCACCCTCTTTATGTGAAAACATTGCCCCTTAGGTCTCTTTTATATCTTTCCCCTCTCACCCTAAACCTGTGCCCTCTGGTTCTGGACTCCCCCCATGCCAGGAAAATATTTTGTCTATTTATCCTATCCATGCCCCTCATGATTTTATAAACCTCTATAAGGTCACCCCTCAGCCTCCAACGTTTCAGCAAAAACAGTCCCAGCCTATTCAGCCTCTCCCTATAGCTCAAATCCTCCAACCCTGGCAACATCCTTGTAACTCTTATCTCAACCCTTTCAAATTTCAAAACATCCTTCTGATAGGAAGGAGACCAGAATTGCACACAATATTCCAAAAGTGGCCTAACTAATGCCATGTACAACCGCAACATGACCTCCCAACTCCTGTACTCAATACTCTGACCAATAAAGGAAAGCATAACAAATACTTTCTTCACTATCCTATCTACCTGCGACTCTACTTTCAAGAAGCTTTGAACCTGCACTCCAAGGTCGTTTTATTCAGCAACACACCTGAGGACCTTACCATTAAGTGTATAAGTCCTGCTCTGCTTTGCTTTTCCAAAATGCAGCACCTCGCATTTATCCATATTAAACTCCATCTGCCATTTCACAGCCATTGGCCCATCTGAGCAAGATCCCATTGTACTCTGCAGTAACCTGCTTCACTGTCCACTACACCTCCAATTTTGGTGTCATCTGCAAACTTACTAAATATACCTAATCTCTTCACATCCAAATCATTTATATAAATGATGAAAAGTAATGGACCCAGCACCCATCCTTGTGGCACTCCACTGGTCACAGGCCTCCAGTCTAAAAAGTAACCTTCCACCCTGTCTTCTACCTTCGAGCCAGTCATGTATCCAAATGACTCATTCGCCCTGTAATCCATGAGATCTAAACTTTCTAACCAGTCTCCCATGAGGAACCTTGTTGAACAGCTTACTGAAGCCCGTATAGATCACATCCACCGCTTTGCCCTAGTCAATCCTTTTTGTTACTTCTTCAAAAAACTCAATCACATTCCTGAGACATGATTTCCCACGTACAAATCCATGTTGACTTTGACTCAGTGACAATGAAGGAATAGCAATATAGATCTAAGTACGGATGGTGTGTAGCTTGAAAAGGAACTGTTAGGTGATACCTTTGCTCTTCTAGGCAGTAGAGGTCACAGGTTTGAAAGGTGCTGTCAAAAACGTCTTCGTAAGTAACTTTAGTGCATCATACGGACGATGCACATTGTTGCCACTGTGCATTGCTGGGGTGAATCAGTGAGTATTCAGGTTGGTAAATGGGTGATCAAGCAGTTGCTTTGTCCTGGATGGTGTTGAACTTCTCAAGTGTTGTTTGATCTGCATTCATCCACATAAGTGGAGAGTGTTGATCACACTGACTGGGACTTGGACATAGTGGATAAGCTCTGGGGAGTTTAGAAACTTAGCTACTTGCATAGATAGGGAGAAATTGATCACATAGGCAGCACAGTCAAGAATCAAAGGAGACTAATTTTGGGTGAATGGCAAAAGAATTGGAATACAGTTTGGGCAAGTGCGGTATGATGAACTTGGACAGCATAAACAAGGCAAGGGAATACATGAAGCAGCAGTAAGGATCAGGATCTTGATTTGTATGTCCACCAGTCCCTGAAGGTAGTGGGACAGGTAAAGTGGTTAAGGTGACACATGGGATATCTGCCTTTGTTAGTCAAGGCATAAAATTTAAGAACAGGGAGATGATGCTGTAAATCTATAAAATGGTGGTTAGGCCACAGCGAGAGAACTGTGTCCAGTGCTGGAAAAGCACGAAATGTAAAACCAGAGGAACAAGAGCGCCAACATCTCAGGTCGGGACCCTTCATCTGGACACTCCTGCCTCCCGATACCACACAACCTGCTGTGCCCCTTCCACATCGACGCTCACATACCATAAATCTGATAAGGCCTCAACTCTCTCATGTTACTACAGCAGATACACTGGGCAATAATCAAAAGTGGGAACTAGCCCAGTGGCTACAATGTAAAATGACAGAGGTGCCGGTGTTGGACTGGGGTGGACAAGGTCACACGACACCAGGTTATAGTCCAACAGTTTAACTTGAAATCACAAACTTTCAGAGCACATCTCCTTAAACAGTTGAAGGAGCAGCACTCGAAAGCGTGCGATTTCAAATAAACCTGCTGGACCACAACCCTGTGTCATGTGACTTTGGATGATGTAAAAACTTAAATAAAACTGTGATATGAAATAGCAAAAATGGGATGAGTTAACTTTTACATTGTTTTTAGAAGTTAGGACAATTTCAAGTTAGCATACATAGGATAAAGATTCAGTTAATTCCTATTAATTCAAAATAATTCAAATTGCTTCAGCTGAAAAATGGCAAGCAACATTCATGCCACACAAATTCCAGGCAATGACCATCTCGAATAAGAGACAATTGCTCCTTGACTTCAACATTACCTGAATCCCTTCCAATCCATATCCTGGAGGTTACCACTGACCAGAAACTCAATTAGATTTACCATATAAATACAGTGGCTACAAGAGGTCAGAGGCTAGAAATCGTGCAATAAGTAACACACCTCCAGACACCTCAAAGTCTGTCTACCATTTACATAGAATACTCCTAACTTGCCTGGATGAGTGCAGCTCCAACAACATTCAAAAAGCTTGACATCATCCAGTTCAAATCAGCCCACTTGATTGGCACCACATCCAATCCCTACACCACTGACACTCAGTAGTAGCAGAGTGTTCTAGTTACACAACGCAGTGCAGAATGTTGTGCCTTCTTTGCCAATGACCACTCCCATCTAGAGGACAAGGGCAGCAGATACATGGGGACACCACCACCTGCAAGCTTCCCTAGAAACCACTTGCCATCTTTACTCACTCATGGCTTGCATTTCTAGCTCATCACTAGTTGCCCTTGAGAAGGTGGATGGTGAGCTGCCTTACCGAACTACTGCAGTCCATGTGTGGTAGGTTGACCCAAAATGCCTTTCGGTACGGAATTCAGTGACAGTGAAGGAAAGGCGATATATTTCCGAAGTTAAAAATCGCATAACACCAGGTTATAGTCTAACAGGTTTAATTGAAAGCACTAGCTTTCGGAGCACTGCTCCTTCATCAGATGGATATATTTCTAAGTCATGATCAAGACTGACTTGGAAGGGATCTTTCAAGTGGTGGTATTCTCATGTACCTGCTGCACTTTTCCTTCAAGATAGAAGTGTTCATGTGTATGGAAGCTGCTGTCTAAATGTCTTTGATGAATTTCTGCTGCCCATCTTTTAGTTAGTAGACACTGCTGCTACTGAGCATCAGGGATGGAGGGAGTGGGTGCTTCTTGTCGATGCGATGTCAATGAAGCAGGCTGCTATGTCCTGGATGAGCTTGAGTGGTGCTGGTGCTGCACTCATTCAGGCAAGGGGGAGTATTTCATCAGACTCCTGATCATTGCCTTGCAAAATGACAGACAGGCTTTGAGCAGTCGGGAAGTGAGTTACTCACTGAAGTATTCTTAGCTTCTGATCCGCTCATTTAGCAACTGTGTTTATATAGAAAGTCCGATGAGTTTATGGTCAATCGTAAACCCAAGAATGTTGATCATGGGGGATTCAGTGATGGTAACACCAGTGAATGTCAAGGACCAGTGGTAGGATTGTTTCTTATTGGAGAAAATCATTGTCTGGAATTTGCGAGGCGCAAATGTTACTTGCCACTTGGCAGCCCAAGCCTAGATACTGTAGAGATCATGGTCTACTTCAGTATCTGAGGAGCTCCAAATGGTGAACTTTGTTTGCCAATGATTGCATATCGGACTTGAAACTCCATCGCCGTTCCTGCACTGTTGCCGGGTCAAAGTCCTGGAATTCTCTCCCAATTGGCCTGGAGCACATGGACTGTTCAAGAAAGCAGCTCACCCCCACCCTCTCAAGGGAAACCAGGCACAACCAACAATTACTGGTCAACCGACGTCCATGTTGCATGAGTGAATAAAAAAAACGTTTTATTTTGCTTGAACAAGTGGGTTAACCCCAGACCATCAGGGACATTGAAGTGGCACGTCTAAATACTCTTCTGCAAGTCAGAAGTTTCATATTAACTTACATCAATATATTTAATACCCTTTAGCATTTTGTATTAGATCTTGTTGAGATACCAGCAGGTTCTAGCTTGAGACAACACTAAAAAGTACAGATATTTCATGAATTAGATTGATGTTTTCTAAAAGCTCAAAAAGACGGTGCAATTGTAGTAGTAACGTGTTTCTTACATCCCAATCCAAGCCCTGCTTCAACAAGTGTTGCACGTATTTTAGATATAATTTCTGTAGCAAAATTGTTTCCAGAGCATTTTTTACAACCAGTTCTCACAGTTGGGTATCATTAAGGATGGTTATGTTAATGGTAAAATTCTTCCAACTGTTTCCTTTAACTGACTTTGGTAATTCACCTGAAAATACAAGTTGCTGTCATGTCTGCAATTTGTCTGAGAAGTGAGCATTTAGATTGTGTAAATTCAATGTAATAGTGTTAGTTTTCCTTTTACAGATGACAGAAATAGAAAAAGATGGTTTGTAAAGCCTGTTTGCTTATTGTGTCGAACACACATAGAACATAGAACATAGAAGAATACAGCGCAGTACAGGCCCTTGGGCCCTCGATGTTGCGCCGATCCAAGCCCACCTAAACTACACTAACCCACTATCCTCCATATACCTATCCAATGCCCTCTTAAATGCCCATAAAGAGGGAGAGTCCACCACTGTTACTGGCAGGGCATTCCATGAACTAACGACTCGCTGAGTGAAGAACCTACCCCTAACATCAGTCCTATATCTACCCCCCCTTAATTTAAAGCTATGCCCCCTTGTAATACCCGACTCAATACGCGGGAAAAGGTTCATACTGTCTACCCTATCTAACCCCCTAATCATCTTGTACACCTCAATCAAGTCACCCCTAAACCTTCTTTTCTCTAGTGAAAACAGCCCCAAGTGCCTCAGTCTTTCCTCATACGATTTTCCTTCCATACCAGGCAACATCCTGGTAAACCTCCTCTGCACCCGTTCCAATGCCTCCACATCCTTCCTATAGTATGGCGACCAAAACTGCACACAATATTCCAGATGCGGCCGTACCAGAGTCTTATACAACTGCATCATGACCTCAGGACTCCGGAACTCAATTCCTCTACCAATAAAAGCCAGTACGCCATATGCCTTCCTCACCACACTATTTACCTGGGTGGCAACTTTCAGAGATCTGTGTACATGGACACCAAGATCCCTCTGCTCATCCACACTACCAAGTATCCGACCATTAGCCCAGTACCCCATCTTTTTGTTATTCTTCCCAAAGTGAATCACCTCGCACTTAGCTACATTGAATTCCATCTGCCACCTTTCTGCCCAGCTCTGCAGCTTTTCTATATCCTGCTGTAACCTGCCACATGCTTCCTCACTGTCAACAACTCCTCCGACTTTCGTATCATCCGCAAACTTGCTCACCCAACCTTCTAACCCCTCTTCCAGGTCATTTATAAAAATGACAAACAGCAATGGTCCCAAAACAGATCCTTGCGGAACACCGCTAGTGACGGCACTCCATGAAGAAACTTTGCCATCAACTACTACCCTCTGTCTTCTTCCATCCAGCCAATTCCTAATCCAAACCTCTAACTCACCCTCAATGCCATATCTCCGTATTTTCTGCAGTAGCCTACCATGGGGAACCTTATCAAACGCCTTACTAAAATCCATATATACCACATCTACCGCTTTCCCCTCATCAACCTCCTTCGTGACCTTTTCAAAGAATTCAATAAGGTTTGTGAGGCACGACTTGCCCTTCACAAAACCATGCTGACTATCCTTGATCACATTATTCCTATCGAGATGTGCATAAATCCTATCCCTTACAATTCTCTCTAAGACTTTGCCCACAACAGAAGTGAGACTCACCGGCCTATAGTTACTAGGGCTATCCCTACTCCCCTTTTTGAACAAGGGAACCACATTTGCTATCCTCCAGTCTTCTGGGACTACTCCTGTAGACAAAGAGGACATAAAAATCAAGGCCAATGGCTCTGCAATCTCCTCCCTTGCTTCCCAGAGAATCCTAGGATAAATGCCATCAGGCCCAGGGGACCTATCTATTTTCACCTTTTCCAGGATTTCCAACACCTCTTCTCTACATACCTCAAAGCCATCCATTCTACTTATTTGTGCCTCAGTATTCTCATCGACAACAATGCCCTGTTCCTGAGTGAATACTGAAGAAAAGTATTCATTCAGTGTCTCCCCAATCTCTTCCGCCTCCACACGCAACTTCCCCCTACTATCCTTGACTGGACCTATTCCTACCCTAGTCATTCTTTTATTCCTAACATACCTATAGAAAGCCTTAGGGTTTTCCCTAATCCTATCTACTAAGGACCTTTCATGTCCCCTCCTTGCTGCTTTTAGCTCTCTCTTCAGGTCCTTCCTGGCTACCCTATAACTCTCAATCGCCCCAATTGAACCCTCACGTCTCATCTTGAGATAGGCCGCCCTCTTCCATTTAACAAGGGATTCCAATTCCTTATTAAACCACGGCTCCCTCGCACGACCCTTTCCTTCCTGCCTGACAGGTACATAATTATCAACGACACTCAATAGTTGCCCCTTGAACAAGTTCCACATATCAATTACACTCTTGCCTTGGAGTCTACTTTTCCAAGCCACACATCCTAAGTTATGCCTCACCGCATCATAATTTCCCTTACCCCAGCTATAATTCTTGCCCTGTAGTACACACTTATCCCTCTCCATCACGAGTGTAAAAATCACCGAATTATGGTCACTATCCCCAAAGTGCTCACCTACCTCTAATTCTAACACCTGGCCTGGTTCGTTACCCAGAACCAAATCCAGTATGGCCTCACCTCTTGTTGGCCTGTCTACATATTGTGTCAGGAAACTCTCCTGCACACATTGAACAAACACTGACCCATCTAACGAACTTGAGCTATAGCTTTCCCAATCAATATCAGGAAAGTTAAAGTCCCCCATAACAACCACCCTATTACTGTCACTCATCTCCTGAATCACCTTCCCAATCCTTTCTTCAATGATTCTAGGACTATTAGGAGGCCTGTAAAAGACTCCTAACAGGGTGACCTCACCTTTCCTATTCCTAACCTCAGCCCAAACTACCTCAGATGGCAAGTCCTCATCCATCGTCCTTTCCACCGCTTTAATACTATCTTTGACAAGCAATGCCACACCTCCCCCTCTTTTACCCCCACCTCTGACCCTACTAAAACATTTAAATCCCGGAACCTGCAACAGCCAATCCTGTCCCTGTTCTAGCCATGTCTCCGTAATAGCCACAACATCGAAGTCCCAGGTACCAACCAACGCTGCAAGTTCACCTACCTTATTTCGTATACTTCTTGCATTGAAGTATACACACTTCAAGCCACTTCCCTGTTTACAGGCACCCTCCTTGGAAATTGATGCCATGTTCCTCACCTCCCTACACTCCAGGCCCTGCACCCTGAAGCTACAATCTGGGTTCCCATGCCCCTGCCGAGTTAGTTTAAACCCCCCCCAAGAGCACTAGCAAACCTCCCCCCAAGGATACTGGTTCCCCTCAGGTTCAGGTGTAGACCATCCTGTTTATAGAGGTCCCACCGTCCCCAGAAAGAACCCCAGTTATCCAAAAACTGGAACCCCTCCCTCCTGCACCATCCCTGAAGCCACGCATTTAATTGTTCTCTCTCCCTATTCCTCGAATCTCTATCACGTGGCACGGGTAACAAACCAGAGACAACAACTCTGTTTGTTCTAACTCCAAGCTTCCAACCTAGCTCCCTGAAAGCCTGTCTAACATCCTCAGCACTCCTCCTACCTATGTCGTTGGTGCCAATGTGGACCACGACTTCGGGTTGCTCCCCCTCCCCCTCCAGGACCCGGAAAACACGATCAGAGACATCACGTACCCTTGCACCTGGGAGGCAACATACCAAACGTGAGTCTCTCTCGTTCCCACAAAACCGCCTATCTGTGCCACGAACTATCGAGTCCCCAATTACTACTGCTCTGCTCTTCTTCACCCTTCCCTTCTGAGTAACGGGGACAGGCTCCGTGCCAGAGATCTATCAGATATTAAAAGACTCTAAACTCTTTAATTGTAAAACTATTAAGTCATTGCTTGTGTTCATCTTCATTCCTATAATTAGCTTAAGAACATAAAGAGGTAGGCCATTCACACTGTTGAGTCTGCTCCACCGTTCAGTGATATCATGGCCGATCTGATAATCCTCAACCCACTTGTTCTCCATAACTCTTGATTCCCTTTCTGATTGTAAATCCCTTTCCCAATCTTAAATAATGACGCAGCTCTACAGTAGAGCTTTATTCCTGATGAAGGGCTTTTGCCCGAAACATCAATTTTGCTGCTCCTTGGATGCTGCCTGAACTGCTGTGCTCTTCCATCACCACTGATCCAGAATCTGGCTTCCAGCATCTGCAGTCATTGTTTTTACCTTACCATTTCCATAGACCCACTATCCTCTGGGAGAAAAATATTCATCCTCATCTCCTTCCAAACTGGGTGAGCCCTTACTCTGTACTATACTGTCTCTCCATAGTCTCTTCAGCAAGGAAAAACAACCTCTCAGCATCTACTCTGTCAAGTTCACTGAGAATCTTACATGTTTCAATAAAGTCACCTCAAATTCTTCTAATCTCAAATGAGTACAGGTCTAACCTACTCAACCTCTCATAATTATTTCCATTCATGGGTCAATCTATTGAATCTTCACTGGGCTGCCTCAAATGCCTGTCTATCTTTTCTTAGAGAAAGGAACCAAACTGTTCACATTAGTCTTGGTGTTGAATAAGTGCTTTTTATAATTTTAGCAAGAATTCCCTGTTTTTATACACTATTCATTTTGAACTAAAGGGCAGCTTTTCAATTCCCTTCCCTATTACTTACTGAATGTGGCTGTAGCTTTTTGTGATTTATGCAGAAGGGCCTCAAAATCGCTTTGTGCTGCAGTTTTCTGCAGTCTTTCACCATTTAAATAATAGTCAACTCTTCTATTCTTCCTGCCGAAGCGCACAACCTCAGATTTTCCCACATTATATTCCACCTGTCAAGATTTTGCCCATTCATTTAGTCTGTCTGTATCCCTCTTTGTGTCATTCTCACTTGCTGTGTCATTTTTGTGTCGTCTACAAACTTTGTAATAGTACATTCACTTCCCTCATTCAAGTCATTAATATACATGGGAAATAAATGCTTCCTTTTGTTTAAACATAATTCCCTGTCTCAGGATGTAGTACATTAAATTCTAAGAGGGATTTGATAAGATGTCACAAAAAATATGACTGGACAATAGTTCATGATGCTGAGGTAAGATATTAGTATGGACAGAGAACTGGCTTAGAAACAGAAACTGGACAGTTGAGATAAACGGACCATTTTCAGGTTGGCATACTGTACCCTGTGGGGTGCCACAGCAATCAATGGGGCCTCAGCTATTGACAAGCTAAATCAATGGTTGGATGACGAGACTGAGTATATTGTAGCCACATTTTCTGATGATACAATAATAGATGGGAAAGAATGTTGCCTGGAGGAAATGAAGGGATTAAATGTTGTCTCCCAACAATGAACAACCCTGCCTGAGAAGGAGAAAATGCTGGGCTGCATTCTTACACTTGTTTCCAATTCCTGCTGCCATTCCATTTTCACGGAGTCCAGAAACTTGACTGACCATGCCCAGTGACATTGGGTTCACTCTTTAAATGCCTGCTCCAAATTTCCCTTCTATTGTTATTTCTATGGAGGTGGTTTGGTTCCTTAATGCTTTGGGAGCCACATTAGGTATGTCAGTTTGTAAACATTAGGAACGCCTGTTGGAGTAGTAGGAACATCCTGGCAAATAAGTTTAAAAGCTCTTGCCAGCTTTAATATCATAATATTTGATAAGTTATGTCTTCAATGTTTCTGTCTTTAGAGAGTAAGAGATCAGTAAATTGACTTGTATTGTGTAAGGATTCAGATGCTCCAGAGCTCTATTTTGAGGGGTTACATTCTGCAGTGTGGAGAAACAAATATGAATGTCTCTAGAGGACCGTCTGGTTTTATTTACAAATTGATTTAATTTCAACACATTGTTGAAGCTTTGAAGCTTTTTTCCAGTCATAATGTTCTTTTGTCCAGTATTTTAAGAGCTTGTCCCTTATTTTGAGTCTTAAAGTCTTTTAAGGAACAGCTTTTGTCTTGTATTTAGGGGAGGTGATAGCCTAATAGTAATATCGCTGGGCCTAGCAACCTGAAGAACCAGGTGATGTTCTGGGGACCTGGGTTTGTGTCCCTCCAAGGGAATTGGTGGAATTTGAATTCAATAAAAATCTAGAATTAAAAAGTCTAATAATTACCATGAATCAATTGTAAGGAAAAAAAACCTATCTGGTTCACTAACATCCTTTAACAAAGGAAACTGCCATCCTTACCTGGTCTGGCCTATATGTGACTCCAGACCCACAGCAATCTGGTTGACTCTTAACTGCTCTCTGGGCAATTAGGGGTGGACAATAAATGCTGGCCTGGTCAGTGATGTCCACACCCTGTGAATGAATGGAAAAGATTTCAAGGACAACTGGAGGTTTGACTGTCGCATTTCCCTCTTTCTTGTTGTATGTCCCTAATGACCATCAGCCACTAGAGGGAGTTTGCTTAATTATTGTACTGCAAGTCTATGAATCAACCAGGAAAGAGTTGATAAATACATGATTCCACACAATAAATCGCAAGTTCTGTTTGCCCAACATCTTGTCCCCTCACCACTCTTATGGTGACCAGAAAACCTCATTCTCCTACCACCCCTGCCACCGATCGCAGTAACCCACACCACTACAACCCTCTTATGGTCACCATCACATCTTCTCCACTCTAATGTCATCATCCACGTCATGGTAAAACTTTCTTATTTTGCTTAAAACAAGTTGGTCATCCTGCTTCCTATACCTAACAGATACAGAAACAATGAGCCATATAATAGCATTGACAAACCCTTCAAATTTTCATACTTTTTTTTTAAAGTATTCGATCTGGCAAATGTGTCAAAACATAGGCTGTGCAGATGGCTAAATATCTGTTTTGCCAAATGGCCTCATTATGAATGCTTGATAGAGTTCAAAGGCATTGAATTCAGTGCAATGGGGAACCATTTTCACAGCTTGAAAGAGACTGCTAAGTTTGTTTGACTCATAGTTTTATGAAATTAGTAAGTTTATTTCTATTTGGCTTTGTGTTTATACTTAGTTAATTACAAATTGTGTGACACAGAGGCTTAGTAGTTAGCACTGCTGTCTCGCAACACCAGGGACCTAGGTTCAATTCCAGCCTTGGAGTTTACATGTTTTCCCTGTGTCTGTGTGGGTTTCCTCTGACTGCTCCAGTTCCTCCCACAGTCCAAGATGTGCAGGTTTGGTGGATTAAAATCAACGAGGTAAAAGCAATGACTGCAGATGCTGGAAACCAGATTCTGGATTAGTGGTGCTGGAAGAGTTCAGCAGTTCAGGCAGCATCCAAGGAGCTTCAAAATCGACGTTTCGGGCAAAAGCCCTTCATCAGTAATAAAGGCAGTGAGCCTGGAGCGTGGAGAGATAAGCTAGAGGAGGGTGGCGGTGGGGAGAAAGTAGCATAGAGTAGCTTCAGGGCAGAGGAAATGACCTGGGAGTTGCAGTGGGAGAGGGACTCTTTGAAATTCTTGTAGAGAGAGGAGGAAAACTTCTTCAAGGCAGGCATCCTTGATTGGCCATGCTAAATTACCCAAAGTGTCCAGGAATGTGTAGCTAAGATGATTTAGCCATAGGTTAAAAGGAAAGGGTAGGGGAGTGGGTCTGGGTGGGATATTCTTCAGAGAGTTGGTGTGGACTTGTTGGGCCAAATGGTCTGTTTTCACATTGTAGGGATTCTCTTCTTTTAAAAAAATGGTCTTCAGAGAATTAACATTTTCTTTAATGGGATTGTCAGTGTCGTATTTGATTGACAGTATTTGAGAATGTAAGGACAGTTGTCTTCTAGAGAATGTTAAGAACATTTTCTTTTATTTTTGTGAGTATTTCAAAGACATTCATGAGTTCATACATGACTCCTGTGTGTTCTGTACGCAGCGAATACATGTGATTGGTAAACATTTATAAGTGATTGTTTTGATTCATTCATGTAATGTGTATTTCACTAGTTAGGTCAGCATTTACCGCTCATTCATAGTTGCTGTTGAGAGATTGGTGGTGAGCTGCGTTTTAAACCATTGCAGTCCATTTATTTTTGGGAGTCACAAAATGTTATAAAGGAGTGAGTTCCAGGGTTTTGACCCAATAACAATGAAGGAACAGTGATATAGTTCCAATTCAGGATAGTAAGCGGCTTGGAGAGGAATGTGCAGATGGTGATGTTCTCATGTATTTGACACCTTTGTCCCTCGAAATGCTGATGGTTTTAAGTTTGGAAGGTGCTGTATAAGGTACCTTGTTAAATTTCTACAGTGCATCTTGCAAATGGCAAACACTGTTGCCACTCTGGTCATTGAGGCAAGTGGAAAGTATTTCATCCCACTCCTGACTTGGAAATGGTGGACAGGCTTTGGCGAATCAGGAAGTGGAGTACTGTCTTCAGGATCTCAGCTTCTCACCTGCTTTTCTTGCCACAGTATTTACATGGCTAACCGAGTTCAATTTCTGGACAATTGTAATCGCAATGATATTGATCGTGAATGGTGCTGAACATTGTACAATCATCAGTGAACATCCTCACTTCTGACCTTATGATAAAACTGAAGGTGGTTGGGCCCAGGACACTATCCTGAGGAGCCCAAGGCAGAGATGGCCTGACACTGAGATGACTGAGCTCCAAAATTGCCGCCATCTTCTTTTGTGCTAGGTAAGACTGCAAGCAGTGGAGAGTTTTCCCTGATTCCCATTGATTCCAGTTTTGTTAGGACTCCTTCAGCCTTCTGTCAAGTGCAGTTACTCACATCTCATCTCTGGAGTTCAGCTCTTTTGTTCATGTTTGAAAGCAGCCAAGGCTGTGGTGAGGTCAGGAGCTGAATGACGTTAGCAGAACCATACTGAACATCACTAAGCACATTATTGCAAAGCAAGTATTGCTTGATAGCACTGCTCATCATTCCTCTATCACTTTACTAATGATCAAGCATAGGCTGATGAGACAACAATTGGTCAGTTTGAATTTTCCTACATTTTGTGCATAGAATATACCTGGGAATTGGAGATATAAGAGGGTTTGAAGGCATGGTTGGGGTGTGAAGGCAATGAGAGATGGAGGGCCTGGCAAACATGAGTTAACCTGTGCTGGTATCAACTGAAAAGGAGGCAGGCCTTCTAAACTGCTGACCAATCCATACACTTACCACTATTTGGAAGTGGATGCTCTGAAATCAGCCCACATCCAATTGCCAGACACAAAAATAATGGGATTATTTCATATATGAAACACAAAAAAATTAACATGTAGGTACTGCAAGTACCTGTGAAAGCAAATATAATGTTGGCCTTTATTGCAAGGAGAATCAAATGTTAAACCAGAGATGTTTTGTTACAGGTAAACAGAAAATCAAGGATACACCCATTGCTGTGTCCAATTTTGATATTTTCATTTCAGGAACAGTGTACTTGCATGGGAGACAGTTTGCAGAATGCTCACCAGGTTGATTCTTAGAATGAAGGGAGCATCTTATTCAGAAAGATAGAGCAGGTTGAGTCTAAACCTCCCAGAGTTTGGAAATATGAGTGGCAATCATATGGAAACAATAACACAGTATAAATGCAGAGCAGAAATTTAGCCTGAAACAGGGAAGGCAGTGGAACCTAAAGCTAAAGGACATAGTTTCAGAATAAGGGATCAACAATTTAAAATGGGAATAACAAGGAATTTTTCAGAGTGTTGTCAGTCAGACAGAAACAGAGAGGGTGAAACACAGAGGGAAAAACAGGGAGAGAGGAGAGAAAGAGAGTAAGAGAATTAAGCAGACAAAGGGGGAGACAGAGAGAGAAATAAAGAGAGAGAAACAGAGGTGAAAAATCAGAGAGGTAGAAATAGAGGATCGACAAAAGGGGAGAAAGAGAGAGTGAGGAACTGATTGAGAAAAACAGGGAGAAACAGAAAGGGTGAAATGGGGTGATTAACAAAGAGAGAGAAACAGAGGGAGACTAACAGAGAGGGAGAAACAGGGTAGGGCAACAGGGAGGGAGAAGTAGAAAAGAGAAAAGGAGGGAACAAACAGAGGGAAAGAAGTGTAAAAGGACTAATAGAAAGCCAGAAACAGGTGGAGAAAGGATAAAATATGAGGCACAAACAGCTGGTGAAACAAAGGGAGAGAAATATAAGAGGATTAAGAGAGAGGGAGGAACAGAGGTGGAGAAACAGGAAGAGAGATAGAGAGTGGGAGAAAGAGAGAGGGAGGAATAGAGAGGAAGAAACAGAGTGGAAGATACTGAGGGAAAGGTCAGAGGGGGAGAAACAGTGAGAGAGAAACAGACAAGGAGATGGTGAAAAATAGAGCCCCCATAGAAATATTTGGGAAGAAACAAAGGGTGAGAAGTGGACAGGTGGAGAAAGAGACTGGGGGAAAGCAAATGGGAGAAACAGATTGAATCTTAGCAGTAGAAAGCGAGAGGGAGTACCTTAAAGGGAAAAACAAACAGTGAGAAACAGAGGGGAAGAAAGGGAGAGAGGGACAAATAGAATGAGAATCAGACAGTGTGTAAACTAGTTAAAGAAATAAAGGGTTTGGATCCTTGTGGTAAAAACTGAGAGCAAGTAAACCTGAGGGAGAAACAGAGAGGGGGAGAACAAAAAGGGAGAAACAGCTAGGGAATAACAGAGGCAGAAAAACAGAGGATGAAACAGAGGCGGTGTAATAGACTGGGAGGTACAGCAGGAGACACAGAAGGAAGAAACAGATTGGGAGAAACAGAGGGGAAGATACTGAGGGGGAGAAACCGATATGGAGCAAGAGAGAGAGAAGTGGAGGAGAGGAAAACAAGAGGACAAACCACATATTATTGTTGGCTCTTCAGCATTTTGAAATCTATATCTACTTAGAAACAAGGAAATATTAATTTACAATGATCGTAATTCACGAGCCTCATTGAAAAGTTTAATAAATCTACTTACTAGTCCATTCAAATGTACTCTTTCATTGCAACCATTTAATGTACATATTAATTATGTTTTTGGGGATGATAATACAACTGCAATGTCCAAAATATGTAATGTTAGAATAAGTTAAATGTTTAAGAAATGTTAAGACTGTGTAAGGTCATAGAAGGTGGGGGAAGGAGAATTAATACATGTAAGTCTTGTTTGTTGTTTGTGTTTCACATTTTGTAATGAAATGCATTTTTGAAGTGATGTTTCATTTCCTTAAAGATAGAGGCACGTAAGAACTCTTCATTTTGCATTTTGAAAATAAATGTAAATTAAAATGATAAAGAGCTGTTTTAAAACTAGTGCTTGAAGCTGCAGCTATATTTTTTGAAAGCAAATAACCTGACACCCATTACAGGCATCATGTAAACAACTGTTTAAACCAGCAGTAATTGAAGTTTGAGTGCAGACAACTTGATGCCAAGAGGATGTACAGTCGCAGGTTTTGCTGACAATAAGAAGTTAACTGGTCTATGGACTAGTGACGAGTTATTGACAATAGATACCTTTTTACCTACTAACAACTCTGTGATTGGTTCTCAGTAACACAACAAATTGAAGCTAGGAACAACTTACGGGGAGAGAAAGACTGTCCAATTCTTCCCCAGCTCAGGAGTAGTCTCACTATTTGGCACAGTTAAAACTCACTGTAAAACTGGAGAAAAACTATTTATCATTCCCACAATGTTATTGTGAGCTTTGACTTTTAGCTGATAAGTCAGAGACTTTTAATAAATGCACCAGCCACATTATGTATTTTATCAAATAGAGGAAGCATCTGAAGGAAGATGATTGAACCAGGGGCTGGCCAGCAGAAGAGTCAAAACAATCAACTCAACGACAGAAACTGAGAACGAAAACTACTGAACTGTCCTTCTAATTTCACCCTTCTGTCCATAACCTATTTTTCCCTGTTCCCTGTGTGTAAGGAGAATATATAAAGGAATAAGAATTTTAATTTGTGATGTTGCTTGCTGATAGTATTTTACCCATAGCTAGAGTCTAATATTTGTAATAAATAGTCATTCTAGTTCAGTATACAGACCTGGTTCATTTTTTTTATCAACTTGGGTCTGAAATTGGGTGGCACGGTGGCACAGTGGTTAGCACTGCTGCCTCACAGCGCCAGAGACCCGAGTTCAATTCCCGCCTCAGGCGACTGACTGTGTGGAGTATGCACATTCTCCCTGTGTCTGTGTGGGTTTCCTCCCACAGTCCAAAAAAATAGTGTGAATTGGCCATGCTAAATTGCCCGTAGTGTTAGGTGAAGGGGTAAATGTAGGGGAATGGGTCTGGGTGGGATGCGCTTCGGCGGGTTGGTGTGGACTTGTTGGGCTGAAGGGCAGGTTTCCACACTGTAAGTAATCTAATCTAAAAATCAGATAAACTGGGGAACTTTATAAAATCTTGAACATTTGTGACAACTTTAGGAATAAAGGGACTGGGTTTCCTGCGAGTTACCCCGTGAGCAACGAGTTGCTCGCAATGTCGAGAAAGGCCTTGCCCGACTTCTCATGTGATTCTCCAAGATTTCTCACCATTGCCCACTTAATTCAGCGCCAATATCTTTTCCCCTGTTTAACCAAATAAAAACTTGTCCTCAAATACATCAAATAATTTACAGCAATTCAACTTGCTTGTCTTCTCTAAGTGCAGAAATAGTTTTTGAGATACAAAGATAATTTGAGGTTGAGTTTCTCTTCCATTTGTCCACTTGCCAATGTATTCTTCCCTATGGCTGCTGCTGTTTGAGACACTAGTGTTACTAAGAATCCGAGCTATTCATTGTATGAACCTACAAGATACTCGACTTCAAGTTATATTGGTGAAAGTGACTGGACATCTGTAGATGCATAGGGTTCGGTGACCTCTTCCTGATGTATCTAACAATGTAGTCGGCACTAAGTGATCAGCGCAAAGATTGTTCTTTTACAATAGAGATACACATACCAATACTCACATGCACAGATGTAGTATAGTGCTTCTCTCTCTTCAGAAGTGTACATGCTCTCAGTTTGTGACAATGGTTGTGATGTATGAGTCATTCATTCCCTTCAACATACTGTGACAGTACAGCTCCAATTCCATTTTCTCACACATCTGACATCATATACACCTCCATGTGTGTTGAAGGCATGTGAATGTTGGAAAGCTATCCTCACCTTTAAATTTCAATTTTTAATTTGCGGTGTGATTTTAGGATTTTTTTTGTGCTAAACATTGATAACACCAAGGAATGTTGCAAACTCTTCCATGTTAGATGGGATCAGAAACATATCAATATCTTTGATGTTGCCATGTACAGGCTTTACTTCAGCTGCTGTCACTTTGGACTGTAGAAAGTCAATCCCAAGTGTAGAAAATGTGAATTTGTTCTTATTAAATGTAAAAATGCATTTTGTGAGTCAAGAGAGTACTGTTAATAATAATCGATCATGTACTGCTTTATTTCTTCCATATACAATGTGAGTACCAAACGCTGCTGGGGGTATTTGCTGATATTTGCATTACTTACTGAGTTTTGTGAGGCCTATGGAGTCATGAAGTGATGTCAATAGTTATTGGATTGGAGGAAGTAGTTACTTGTCTGGAATGATAGCTTCATTGACCACCTTAATGTATTAATATACAATCTAATTTCACCATTTCTTCATTGTGCAATGATTACAGATTCAAACAATGAGAGTGTTCGCTCAATGTCTCTAGTCATTTCAGCTGCTTTGACATTTCAGCACAGATTGCAATCAACAGCTTTTTCTAATTTTGAGAATACTGCAATATTGATGTGTCAGTACAAGGAACAGGACAGTACCCTTTAAAGGGCATATTTTGTCCGGGTCATCTATCATGTTGATATATAAACTGGTGGAGTTTGAATCCAGGCCTTTCAAAATGGTTTACTCCTGCAAGGATTCAGACTTCAGCTCAGTAGAATGTGAACCTGTCAGGGTGACTTTGTGTAGGGTACTGGAACTGTGACTTCTCCCAGAAACTGAAATAATTGAGACAATGTACATTTGAACAGTATTGCAGAGGTGGGAGAAATTTGTAAAAAGTATCAATGGTAGAGTTCATTGTTCAAAATATATATTTTTGTGCAAACATCAATCTGAAGCAGCATTGAAATGCCCATCATCTACGCTTAGCATTCCTTAAAATGACTTGATGCATTCCTGTTTGTTATGGTATACACATGCTATGCCCCACTCTCAGGAATTGACCCTTGCACATATAAAGTTGATGAACTGCTTCTCAAACAACCTTCATATTTTCCCAAAATGGTTCTTCTTTAAATACAGATTACACTTTCGCTCTCAAGCTTGACAGAGCATTTTGACTCAATTAACATTTCCAGTCTTGGGCACAGTTTTGAAGGTATCTGACCATGATGGTGACGACTTAGTTCTCTTTGGCCACAGCCCTTGTAATTGAGCTAGTCAGGTAAGCTGTGTCTGCAGCAATACATCTAAGGAAACATTGCTATGTAACCTTTTCAAAGCTAACATGACAAATTTATTTTAGACTACCATAATTGTGGGTCCTTTATTTGTGGTTAAATCATTATTCTTCAGTAGGTGTGACTCGATCCTTGCAATGACTGCAAATTTGCACATTACTTGTTTAGTTTAAATGTAGAATCCCATTGCTGAAATGTTGCTGAGTATTATTTAATGGGTTTATTATCTCTCTGACATCATTGGTCGAACATATATCGCTCGATAATCACATTTTGCTTTGGCTTGAAATATTTTCTGAGAGTACTTAATGCTGGACTAAAGTAAAAGTGTCTTTTGTGTAAGGTTATAGTTCTAAAGGAGTTAATGCTCATTGGCTCTACTCATTCTACTGATGTCATATACAGTCTATGGATGGTGACAAGGTGTCTTATTCTTGTCTTCAGAGGGAGCAGATGTGTCTATATCAGCTCCTTCACGTCCTAGTAATTATGCCTGACTAATTGAAGTTGTGCATATTTCTGTCAAGCAAGAAGATTTTTTATTATCTAAGAACAGTGCCTTTTCTGTAGATACTTCCTGGTAATGCAACCCCTCCACTAGATAGGCTCAAGACATAGCAAAGACACTGTAGGAATGGAGGCAGTAATCTACCTCGAACAACTCTACCACATACTGCTAGAGATGGCAAATACCACAACAACCAGGAGTGATCAGCTAGTAAAATACCACATTTATCAACCATTCTGAGCTCTAGTTTTGACCTGTGGACAGTTCTGTGATTGTGTAATATTTTAAAACAGAGTTTAGATTGATCATTGAAAATCACGTACTTGCATGTTACATTTCGCATTAGCTGCAAACTGCAAGTATTATATTCTTTCCTATTGAGAAAGCTCATTACATTCCTGCATGGGGCTTAAAACATATTTAACTTCTAGCTGAGTAAATGTGAACATTGACAACAGGGTAGATAAATTCAGATGTTCATACAAAATATTGCTTGCTTGAAGCTGGTGTATTCAGATTGGCAGATATTGTAAATTTCATCTAAAGCTGCCTGAAGGAGTGCCCACTGACAGATACTAGAAGTAAAATATCTATTGCAGCTGGGTGGTAGGTCTGATGTAGGTAGAATTTTCAAACATCAGTAAGTCAACAGGGTAGGTTATGACCACCTGAATCTGTAGACAAAAACATAAGTGCCTATGACGGAGCTAGACACCAGTACCTGGTCTATTCCAAACTCCATGCATTATTCCTGCCAATCTTCTTCTGCTTTCCCTCCACAAATATAAAAGGAAATACTGCTGAATACATGGAGCCATTGTAAACTGTGAGACCTTTAAAACAACATTGAAAAGTTGATCTTATCAGCAGATAGATGTCAGATGAAATTCAATGCAGGGAAATGTGACATGATATATTTTGGTAGAAAGGACATAAAGAATGATATAAATAAAGGATACAACTCTAAATGTCATGCAGAAGCAGAGGGGCCTAAGTGTACACATACATACGGCATTGCATGTGGCAGGATAAGTTCAACATCACACGACATCAGATTATAGCCCAACAGATTTATTTGAAATCATAAGCTTTTGAAGCATAGCCCCTTCATCAGGTGTAGCGAGGGCGAAGCACACAGAACACAGAATTTATAGAAAGAGAGATCTAAGACAGAGAGATCAAAAGGTCATACAAATGGTGTGAGTGGAGTGTCAATTAATAAGTCTCTGCAGGTGACCAAGGGTGTTAGACAGTGTGAGTAAAGTAGGAGAAAGTGAGGACTGCATACGCTGGAGCTCAGTGTCGAGAGTGTGGTGCTGGAAAAGCACAGCAGGTCAGGCAGCATCCGAGGAGCAGGAGAATCGACATTTCGGGCAAGAGCCCTTCATCAGGAATGAGGCCTCATTCCTGAAGAAGGGCTCTTGCCTGAAACGTCTACTCTCCTGCTCCTCGGATGCTGCCTGACCTGCTGTGCTTTTCCAGCACCACACTCTTGAGTGCGAGTAAAGTGTCAATAGCTGAATAACAACTGAAGAGGTGACCTATAATCCAATTAATGAGGCAGAGAGATAATTACAAAAAAAAATTTAAAATAAGGTTGTGCTGGAGACAAACCAAATAACTGGAATAACATGGATCAGAAACAGAAGCCGCTGGAAAAGCCCAGAAGGTCCGGCAGCATCTGTGAAGAAAAACCAGAGGAAGGATCACTGGACCCAAAACGTTAACTCTGATTTTGCTTCACAGTTACCGCCAGACGCACTGCCCACTCCCAACAGCTCCGCTCTTCCTCTTGATTGACAGCATCCACAGTTTATTCGGGTTTATTTGACTGGAATAACATGATAGATATAAGAGTCGCATGCCGAGGATCAATCCAAAACTATACAAACTAGCTAAGGTAGAGAGATCATAACAATTTATCAAGGTGATGGTGTCAAAACAGGACGGTAAGGAAGATTTTACAGATACGGGACAATGTGATGCGGTCACATGTAGCGTGACATGAACCCAAGATCACCGTTGAATTTGTCTTTAAAGGTATGGAACTCGGTTATCAGTTTCTGCTCGGCGATTCCACATTGTCGTGTATCTCAAAGGCTGCCTTGGAGGATGTTCACCCGAAGATCGGAGGCTGAATGTCCTTGCTCACTGAAGTGTTCCCCGACTGGGAGGGAACATCCCTCTCTGGCGATTGTTGCACGGTGTCCATTTATCCATTGTCATAGCGGCTGCACAGTCTCGCCAATCGATGTACCATGTTTTGGGGCATCCTTGCCTGCAACGTATGAGATAGACGATATGAGTAACTGCTGTGTACATGGTGGGTGGTGTTCCCACTTGTAATGGTAGCATCCATATCAATGGTCTAGCATGTCTTGCAGAGGTTGCCATGGCAGGATTCTGTGGTGTTGTGGTCGACGTTGTCCTCAAGGCTGGATAGTTTGCTGTGAACGAGGATCTGTTTAATGTTTGGCAATTGTTTGAAGTCAAGAAGTGGAAGCATGGGGATGTTCTTGGCAACTCCACAGCAGGGTAAGTTAACAGAGCAGATAATAAAGCATACAGTATCCCAGGTTTTATTAACAGGACTTAAATTAATACAGCAGTTATCTTGCACTTATATCAGAGAATTTTTCAGCCTCATATGGCGTACGGCATATAGTTCTGGGCCCCATATTATAGAAAAGATGTGAACTATTGGTGAGAATGTGGAAGAGGTTTACAAGAATGATTATAGGGATGTGATATATTCAATTATGAAGGTAAATTGGATAACTCTGGATTGTTTTTGTTGGAGAAGATAAAATTTGAGATGATCTGATAGAGGTGTTCAAAAGAAGTCTGCACAAAATAAATAGGGAAACAATGTTTCCATTCAGGAAAGGATTGAGAACAAGATGGCACAGATTTAAAGTATTTGGTTAAAAAATAAGGAAAAATAATATGAGGACAGTCTTATTCACACAATGCATGGTTAAGGTCTGTGAAGATATAAGAAATAAAGATCCACAATTTTGAACAATTGATAAAATTGAAGTGAATAAAACATTTTTTAAAGCATCAAACATTTAAGTCACAAAATTCCTTAACAACCCAACTTCACTATATTTCAGCAAGTTAGGATAATCTAGCCAACAATAAGAATGGTAACAAACTTCAGCAAAAACAAACACTGAAAATAAACAGATTTTTTTTTTGCCCATTGGTCTGTGTCTATAAATAATTACCTCAAAAACTAATGGATAAATTAGAGCAAAACCTGGCACACAGATAAGCCCAAGGAAGAACTGATTAGGTTTTTGGCAAAGATGCAGATCCTGAAACTTGTTATAATATTCATTTATATTGGGAAATAAATTGAATTGACTTATTTTTACAACAGGTTGTGGGTAGTTTTGTTTAGAGTGTTGTTGATTGTTTGAAAATATTGTGGATTGTCTAAGATGCTGTGGTGGAATTTGTCACTGCTGTCAAAATGCATTTAGAATTTTAATGCAGGTTGTTGGATGTTGATTAGCCTGAAGTGTCTTCAGTGAGGTGGACTCTCTTAAAAACATTTTTTTCAGCTTTGCAGCACCCTATGCTGTGTGTTGTGTGCTGTCTTCATTTGTTTGTTACATTAACTACTTCTCTTGGCTTCACCTGGAAAATTATATGGAAAATTATTTTAAAGTATTTTTAAAAAGTGATATTTCAGCCACAGTTAGAACATAGAACAACACAGCACAGAACAGGCCCTTCGGCCCACGATGTTGTGCCGAACATTTGTCCTAGCTTAAGCACCCATCCATGTACCTATCCAATTGCCGCTTAAAGGTCACCAAAGATTCTGACTCTACCACTCCCACAGGCAGCGCATTCCATGCCCCCACCACTCTCTGGGTAAAGAACCCACCCCTGACATCTCCCCTATACCTTCCACCCTTCACCTTAAATTTATGTCCCCTTGTAACACTTTGTTGCACCCGGGGAAAAAGTTTCTGACTGTCTACTCTATCTATTCCTCTGATCATCTTATAAACCTCTATCAAGTCACCCCTCATCCTTCGCCGTTCCAACGAGAAAAGACCTAGCACTCTCAATCTATCCTCGTATGACCTATTCTCCATTTCAGGCAACATCCTGGTAAATCTTCTCTGCACCCTCTCCAAAGCTTCCACATCTTTCCTAAAGTGAGGCAACTAGAACTGCACACAGTACTCCAAATGTGGCCTAATCAAAGTCCTGTACAGTTGCAACATCACTTCACGACTCTTGAATTCAATCCCTCTGCTAATGAACGCTAATACACCATAGGCCTTCTTACTAGCTCTATCCACCTGAGTGGCAACTTTCAAAGATCTATGAACATAGACCCCAAGATCCCTCTGTTCCTCCACCTCACTAAGAACCCTGTTCTAATGGGAATGGAGTCCGATAAACTGGTGTGGGTGTGGGAATGAGAGAGAGATTTGCAGATAGTGGTGTTCCCAGGATTCTGCTAACCATGCCCTTTTAGATGATAAAATACATGGTTTGGTCGGTTTGATTGGTTTTAATGTTGGGGGCGGGGGCATTGTTCTTTAGATTTTAATGGAATTTCAGATCACACTGCATATTAACTATCGAGCTATGTTAAATGTTACATTGTACATGACGCTAATGTTACAAAGTGATATGCTCCTTGTTGTAACATAGAAACATAGAAAATACAAGCAGGAGTAAGCCATTCAGTGCATTAAGCTGCATCTGATTCAGTACCCTGCACTCTATTTCTCTCCAAATCCTTTGATTTCTTCAACCCTAAGAACCATATCTAACTTCTTCTTGAAAACATTCAATGTTTTCACCTCAACTGCTTTCTGTGACAGAGAATTCCCAGGCTCACCAATTTCTGGGTGAATAGATTTCTCCTCATCTCAGTCCTAAATGGTCTAACCCAGTTCTTTAGACTGTGATCCTGGTCTGGACTCCCGAGCCATCGGAATCATCCTCTCTGCATCTACCCTGTCTAGTCCTGTTAGAATTTTAAGGTTTCTATGAAATCCCCCCTCATTCTTCTAAAATCTAGTGAATACAATCCTAACTGATCCAAACTCTCTTCATATGTTAGTCCTGCCATCCCGGGAATCAGTCTGGTAAACTTTTGCTGCACTCCCTTCATAGCTAGAACATTCTTCTTCAGATAAGGAGACTAGAACTGCACTCAGTACCCCAGGTGTGATTTCACAAAGGTTGTGTACAATTGCCATAAGGTGTCCCTGCTCCTGTTTGGTAATGAACACCAATACTTGCCCTACTATTGATGTCAGGCTAACAGGTCGACATTTCATTTATTTCTCTCAACCTACTTTTTCAAACAGAGGGGTTACATTAACTACTCTCCAATCTATAAGATTTATCCCAGAGTATAATCATGAAACATGACCACAATGCATCCATTATTTCAAGGCCCACTTCCTCAAATACTCTGGGATATAGATTATCAAGCTCTGTGGATTTATCAGCATTTAATTCCATCAATTTCCCCAGCACCAATATTGATTTCCTCAGTTCCTCACTCTAGGGACAGTATACTTTTCTCTTTCATGATATTTTTTGGAGAAGAAAATTTGACAGGACAATGGCAAATTGGAATTCTTTGGCCATACTCTCAGTTTTAGGACAAAGAAATTGAGCAAAGCATCAGAAAGATTTCAGAGGATGAACTCACTTCTTCAAAGGACTCATAAAAGGACTTTAATGAATCAATGAAAATCTCTTCAGACGTTAAAGCTTTAACGAGAAGATTCACTGTCAGGAGTGCTGAGACAATATCTAGATCATAGGGAATATTCTGGATGAGAAGTTAAGATCAGAAGAACTTTAGGATTGCAAGGGTCTCTATGCAGTGATTTATGGCTTTTAACTCTTACTCGGAACTAATTTAAATCAGTAGATTTTCCCTGAGAATTTCTATCTGTTGAGTTCATGTCAGTCAATCCCACAAATGCTAAATCCTGGGATTGTAAAATTCAGATAATCAATCCAAAAGGAAGGTAGGTGCCTGAGAATGTTATTTTCTTCCAAATAGTCTCCTTCAACTCAATAAGCCTTAGCTGTGCTTTAACTGTCCAAGATATTTTAAGAGCCTGAGCTTTCTCTCTACAGATCCTATACATTCCCACTTACATCTTAGAATTAGCTTCGTTATCAGATGTACTCAAAGGAGTGCAGTGAAAAGTTTACAAGTCACAACTTATGGCACCATCTTAGGTACAAAGGTACCTAGGGACAGATTCTTAAGTATGAATTCTTTGGGAAAAAAATTATAAAAATAAAGAAAGGAAATGTTCATCATTACCAATCATAGGAATAAATTAGAAAAATAAAGAAATAAGAAGTTCAGAATAACAGTCCTTCTAACACTGCCCACGCTGGCACTTAGCCTCTAGTCCACACCGAGCCTTGACTCCAAACCACACCGGGCTTTACCTTGAGGCTCTTGGGGCTGGGAGATTGCTCTGTAATCATCTGAAGGCTAGAAGTCCATGCTGAAGCCATATTCTGGATTAGTGGTGCTGGAAGAGCACAGCAATTCAGGCAGCATCCGAGGACAGGCAAAATCCGAGCTGTGGAGAGAGGAGGAAAACTTCTTCAAGGCAGGCATCCTTGCAAGAGGATTCGCAGTAGGGTTAAAAACAACGAGGTAAAAACAATGACTGCAGATGCTGGAAACCAGATTCTGGATTAGTGGTGCTGGAAGAGCACAGCAATTCAGGCAGCATCCGAGGACAGGCAAACCTTGTTTTTACCATGCTGAAGCCATACCAGGCCAAATAACCACCACATTGGGCAGGGAGACCCCAATGCCAAGCCAACAGGCTGCCATGTCAGGCCAAGAGGCTGCCATTATGGGCTGATAGACCACCATGCTGAGCTCAGACATCGCCATGTTGGGTCCTTGCTGAGGCTGGGAATCCGTGTCCATGCTGAGGCTGGGAGTCCGTACCTGTGCTGAGGCTGGGTTTTCAGGATAGTGCCAAGAAGAAAGAGAAAAAAAACAGAAAAGGGGAAAAAAAGAGAAGGACAAGAAAAGAAGCAAATGGTAAGGACAAGTCCAGCTAAGCAGTCCTATGCCCCCACCACCTTAGATCTGAGAGTGAATGAGAGTATATAGGATTTATTTCATTTGTAACAGAAAAGCCCAAATGAGATGAATTACTAATTTTACAATTTCATTAAATGTAATTAACAAGCAATGCACTTCAAATGAATAACTATAATATTATGCCAAAAACTTTCAAAGATGTAATAACAACTCAAATCCAGTATAATCCGGTTTCTAACTAGTTAAGAACATAGAGTCATAGAGATGTGCAACACAGAAACAGACCCTTCAGTCCAACTCGTCCATGCTGACCAGATAGCCCAACCCAATCTAGTCCCACCTGCCAGCACCTGGCCCATATCCCTCCAAACCCTTCCTATTCATATACCCATTCAAATGCCTTTTCAATATTGCCTCTGGCAGTTCATGCCACCCTCTGCATGAAAACGTTGCCCCTTACGTCTCTTATATCTTTCCCCTCTCACCCTAAACCTATGCCCACTAGTTCTGGATTCCCCCACCCCAGGGAAAAGACTTTGTCTATTTATCCCATCCATGCCCTTCATGATTTATAAACCTCTATAAGGTCACCCCTCAGCCTCCAATGCTCCAGGGAAAACAGCCCCAGCCTGTTCAACCTCTCCCTATAGCTCAAATTCTCCAACCCTGGCAACATCCTTGGAAATCTTTTTTGAACTCTTTCAAGTTTCACAACATTTTTCTGATAAGAAGGAGACCAGAATTGCATGCAATACTCCAACAGTGGCCTAACCAGTGTCCTGTACAGTTGCAACGTAATCTCCCAACTCCTGTACTCAATACTCTGACCAATAAAGGAAAGCATACCAAATGCCTCCTGCACTATCCTATCTACCTGCGACTCCACTATCAAGGAGCTATGAACTTGCACTCCAAGGTCCCTTTGTTCAGCAACACTCCCTAGGAACTTACCATTAAGTGTATAAGTCCTGCTAAGATTTGCTTTCCCAAAATGCAGCACCTCACATTTATCTGAATTAAACTCCATCTGCCACTTCTCACCCCATTGGCCCATCTGATCAAGATCCTGTTGTAATCAGAGGTAACCCTCTTCGCTGTCCACTACACCGCCAATTTTGGTGTCATCCACAAACTTACTAACTGTACTTCTTATGCTGACATCCAAATCATTACATAAATTATGAAAAGTAGTGGACCCAGCACTGATCCTTGTGGCACTCCACTGGTCACAGGCCTCCACCACCAGCGTCTGTCTTCTACCTTTGAGCCAGTTCAGTATCCAAATGGCTAGTTCTCCCTGTATTCCATGAGATCTAACCTTGCTAATCAGTCTCCCATGAGGAACCTTGTCAAACGCCTTACTGAAGTCCATATAGATCACATCTACCGCTCTGCCCTCATCAATCCTCTTTGCTACTTCTTCAAAAAACTCAATCACTTTTGAGAGATATGATTTCCCACGCACAACGCCATGTTGACTATCCCTAATCAGTTCTTGCCTTTCCAAATACATGTACATCCTGTCCTTCAGGATTCCCTCCAACAACATGCCGACCACCAACATCAGGGTCACTGGTCTGTAGTTCCCTGGCTTGTCCTTACCAGCTTTCTTAAACAGTGGCACCACGTTAGCCAACCTCCAGTCTTCTGGCACCTCACCTGTGACTATCGATGATACGCAACATCTAAGAATAATTAAAAATAGAATATCTAACAATTTCCAAGAACATAATATCGATCAACGTTTAAAGTAATGCTTTACCTTAAAGCCCTGAATAAGTAAGATACCTACTCCCAGTAGGAGAAAATATGTTTTGAGAAGTATGATTGAGGGTTCCTAATCCTTCTGAAATTTCAGTGAAAGTCTTATTTTTATATTGAATGGATCCCTCCAACTTTGCAAATACGTGTTTAACTTCTGGTTTTTGTTCATCCCATTTTCATATGATGTTTAACATAATTCCTTTATTATTCATTGAATGCTCCTTTATGAAGTTGTGAGCTTTTATTTAGTCAACTTATTTGTGATGATTTATTTCTTCCCTGGATATTCCTTACATGACTCCCTTCCTTTCAATCTCAAAAGAAGCCTTTGTTAAAGATTTATCAGTAAAGAAAATGTTTCATTCTCTGTCTTATCAAATATTGCTGATTTTTGGTATCTCCATGATAAAGGTCCTTGCTATCATTTATCAGTTTTATGCTTCCCATATAGCTTCTGTAATTAACGTTATTTTTCAACCATAGGTGTGATATTGTCCTGTATCTGTCTGAGAATTCTTTTTGGTGATTAAGCTATTGTTTATTTAATGTCTGTATTGAATACTAATCTAATAACTTAATTAATAGCAAGTGTGTGTTGTCTCCATACCAATTCTAGGTATATCCTAATTTTGAAGTGGACCTTGCTGGTTTTTCCTGCTAGTTGCAAGGTGCGTTTAATGGTTAACTCTGACATGTTGAGATAGGTCCTCAGAAAATTAAATCGTCAACTAGGCAAGGCAATTTGTCACAGAATGGGATATAGTCATCATCTTGACATAGAATGGAATATTTGGTAATATTTGTAGAATATTTAGTTTACTATATGCTAACATGTGAATTCAGCAGTGGTTTGTTCAGATTTTACAAATAGACAGAACTAAGAGATCCCACAACTAGTGGATCAAAGCTACACTCTGCATTTTGGCCACATCAGGTTGTGAATGGTGGAAAACACTAAAACAAGTATCAGGAGATTGAGGCTCCAGAATTAATCCAATCCTCAATGATAGGGGAACCCAGCACATCAATGCAAAACATAAGGCTGAGCTATTTGCATCTATATTCAGCCAGAAGTGCTAGGTAGATAATCCATCATAGCCTCCTCATGAGGTCCCCAGTATTATAGATGCAACTCTTTAGCCAACTCGATTCGTTCCACATGGAATCAAGAAATGGCTAAAAGCACTGGATACTGCAAATGTTATGGGCTCTGACAACATCCTGGCAAGCTATCCCAATACAGTTACAACACTAGCATCTATCCAAAAATATGGAAAATTGCCCAATTATGTTCTGCGCAAAAAGCAAGACAAATCCAATTCAACTGATTAATCCCATATGTCAAGTCTCGATCATGAGCACAATGATGAAAGGGATCATCATTAGTGCTATCAAGTTACAAGTGACCCTCCCCAGGGCCACTCAGCTCCTGCCTTCATCACAGCCTTGGTCTAAACATGAACAGAAGAGCTGAATTCCAGAAGAGAGGTGTGATTGAATGCCTAGATAAAAAGGCAGTATTTGGGAGAGTGTGGCATCAAGGAGTTCCAGTAAAATTGGCGTCAATGGGTATCGGGGCAAAGTCTCCATTGGTTGAATTCATACATGGCACATGGGAAGATAGCTGTTGTTGTCGTTAGTCAGTTATCTCAGCTTCAGAATATCTTTGCAGGTATTCGTCAAGGTAGTGTCCTAGGCCCAACCATCTCCAGCTGCTTCATCAATGACCTTCCCTCCATCATGAGGTCAGAAGTGGGGATGATCACCAATGATTGCACAAGGTTCAGTACCATTCATGATTCCTCAAGTACTGAAGCAGTCTGCGTCCATAATATTCTGTCTTGGTCTGATAAATGACAAGAAATATTTGTGCCAAATAAGAGTCAGGCAATGATCACTCCCAACAAGAGAGTCTAACTATTGCCCCTTGGTAATCAAAGGCATTATGATAGTTGAACTCCACATTATAAGTATTGTGGTTACAAAAACAGGTCATACATTAGGAATTCTGTCGCAAGTAAGTGACCTGTTGTCTTTACAAAACCTGTTCACCAACTACAAAACAGAAGTCACACAAGTGGAATACTTTCCTGTGCTTCGGTGAATGCAGCTGTAACAACATTCAAGAAGCTTGACACCAGCCAGAACAAATCATTCCTTTTCATAGGCTGATTGGCACACCATCCACCACCTTTCAGTATTCACCCCCATCACACCAACACACAATGGCAGGAGTGTGTATCATGTTGATAACATACTGCAGTAACTTGCCAAGGTTCTTCCAACAAACCATTCTAAACCTGGGACTGTCACTACCTGGAATGACAAAGGCAACAGGTGCTTGGCAACACCACCAGCTGCAAGTTCCCCTCAAGCCACACATCATTCTGGCTTGGAGCAACATTGTCTTCTCTTCTCTGTTGCTGGGTTACATTATTGGAACTCCCTTCACACAGCACTGTGGTATCCCTGCACCCCAAAGACTGCAATAGTTTGAGAAGGCAGTTTGACATCATCCTCACTGCCCGCATCGCATGAACCATTTTTTTTTAAATGGTGCATCCTCGCAGACCCTACATCTTGATGTTTGATTATTGGAGGCATACAGTACAAACCATTCTAAAATGTCCAAGAATACATGAATAGCTGTTGCTGATTCAACAAAAATTATGTTAAAATTCTTGACTTTTAATATTATTGATCTCATTCAGACCATCATCTTGTACTGTTGGTTGACAAAATCTACTTGATTAATAAGGTATGTAATTAGCATATCTTCTAC
Source organism: Chiloscyllium plagiosum (assembly GCF_037043375.1). Lineage (NCBI taxonomy): Eukaryota > Metazoa > Chordata > Chondrichthyes > Orectolobiformes > Hemiscylliidae > Chiloscyllium > Chiloscyllium plagiosum. Next base: position 93,251,311 of record NW_028270144.1, read on the forward strand.
TTCTTCTTGTTCACTTTACTAAGCTCTTTATTTTGGAAGTTAGCTGTTTGTTTGAATTTCTCTTCAAAGATTATCTGACTTTGCTGGGTTGCTGAATGTTTTCAAATCTACCACAGTGAAGGTATCGGACGCCCTCTGTTGGACAATTTTGTCACCTACAATATCTCCTTGCAAAACTTCAAAATGGCGGTTCCCATCTTTTCCTCATTTTTTGGTGGGTTTCCCTGAAGCAAGGCAACCATCTTTGGTCCTAGTTTGCTGACAGGTCTAAATTGACCCTCGGCCTTGCATTGAACTAGTCCTCAAACCCCACACCTGCATTGCGCTTTGCATTCAATCTGCCTCAATCTGCTCACCTGCTTAAAGGTCAGCCATTGCTCTGAGTGGAATTAATCAGCAAGTATACTGTCAAGAGTTTAAGCAACTCAATTTCTTAATATTGAATCTTCATATGAATTAGTGGCACCATATATACGGCATGGTGGCTCAGTGGTTAGCACTGCTGCCTCACAGCGCCAGGGACACAGGTTTGATCCCAGCCTTGGGCGACTGCGTGTGTGGAGTTTGCACACTCTCCCCGCGTCAGCGTGGGTTTCCTCCGGGTGCTACAGTTTCCTCCCACAGTCCAAAGATGTGCAGGTCAAGTGAATTGACCATGCTAAATTGCCCATAATGTTAGGTGCATGAGTCAGAGGGAAATGGGTCTGGGTGGTTACTCTTCGGAGGTTCGGTGTGGACTTGTTGGGCCAAATGGCCTGTTTCCACACCACAGGGAATCTAAAAAAAGACCTCTGATGAAATCTACTGAGAGACAGGTTTCTGGAACTCATAGCCAGAGCAAACATACTCAAATAATAAGATTCTCAGGGCTGAAATAAGTATCAAAGGCTGCAAGTATCAGAAATTTACTGAGGTTTCATCTTCACCTTGCCTGAAAAAAAATCACTTCAGCAATGGGTCCACTGCATATGATAAAGAACTGACCTGGAGCTGTTGCTAGGTCAAGTGGGGACCTGATGTAATTTATAACTGTAGAACTGTCTTCCCCAGATCCCATCTAAGCACTCATGCCAGTCCATCTATCCCCTCCAATGGATTTGGGAAAAAGCATGGACTGCTCAGTTAGTGCAGACATGCTGCCACTTTAGAGTATGTCTCACTTTATGGTTGAGCCATTGAGCCATTGCCTTTGGGAAATCTTCTGAGGAGCCTCTGCCTCAGAGTTCAACCTTGCCTCATGGTTCTTCAAAGTCACCTTTAAAAAATGTCACCCTTAAAAAGGTATCTCCGTCACTGCTACAACATTTGATCCGATTCTCAGGTGAGTTTTTCAAGTCATAAAACAAGCTCAGGCCAGACTGCTTAATAATTGCTAAATTAAGCTCATTGTCACACTGCACATAATGGTAAGGATGCAGAGCAGCATACTTATGCTGTCCAGGGTTCAACTTCTTAGTAAAACACTAACGTGTAACTATTGACATCACAGTGACATCACATCTTACCTCAGAGACTCATGTTCATTAAACCCTATCTCCAGAGAAGGTGCTATCTAATGAGCATCAGTTGAGTTGCTGGAGCACATCTTGTACATGGCAATGAAATGATCGATTACAAACTTCAGAAGTTCATCTGTACCCAAAGTTCCAATACTTTCTTAATCTCCTAATACTTTTTTTTCCTGAATCAACCTGTTCAGAGATGTTATTGCACATCACTGGAGCAGGTGGGACTTGAGCCCAGGCGTCCCGGTACAGGAATAGGGACACTGGACGTCCAAAGATCAGGAGGGTGAGGCTGAAATGTAACCAAAAACACAACAAAACGTTTTACAAATAACTAAAAAGGGAATGCAAGCACCTATAACCAATATAAATATCATCCATGGACTCCATAGCGCCAGAAAATAAACTATTGGGCTGGGAGTCCATTAACCACCGCCATCTGTGTTTATGCAAGACTGCTGTTTCCAATACCCTCCACTCCAATTCCCATGAGTAATGGGAGGACACCCGCGTAGAGAACCCTCCACTGGGAATCCCTGCCGCCTGATGACAAATAAGCACATTGAGGCGTGTCCAGGCAGCAGATGTAGGAGTCATGGTGGGTGGTGTACAGCCTGTACAAAGAATGCCTCTTTGCGAGGCAGTAAGACACACTACAAATACCTAAGAGGTGGCTCAGGTTGTGGGGCATAGGCTCCTGAGGGAGGTTCAGCAACTGGGGCCAATGTGAAATTCCATCTGAGCAGAGATATGTAGAGACAGGATTCCATTACACAACCTGAGCATTCTCCAACTGGTGCACAACGTCGGGTCCAAGCACTGCCATTTTCAGGTGACAGATGGCAATGGCTGCAAGTTGGATGTCTACCACTGCCCTGCTTGCCAATTGCAGCGGCAACCTCCAGACCAGGCCTCCACCACTCAGCACGTCTCAAATTCAAGACCCTCAGTACGTCTCAAATTCAAGACCCTCACAGTCTTCCCTTCCGCCAGCCACTCAAACCCATGATGGTGGAGGTGCAGAATTCCTGAGCTGTGGCTCTTTGACAATAGCCACTACTGACAGCAGGAAGACCCAGCCTGAATCGACCATGTTCGAGACTTTGACCAAGCTATGGTAAAAGACAGTTAGGCAGCATCCAAGGAGCAGGAGAGTCGACATTTCACTTCTGATGAAGGGCTTATGCCTGAAATGTCGACTGTGTTTTTCCAGCAACACACTCTTCAATTCTGATCTCCAGCATCTGCAATCCTCATTTTCTCCTGTGGTGAAAGACAGGCAGCCACCTGAGGGAATAAACCTAGTGGTCAATAAATAGGAGCTGTGTGTCGTAGTTGAGGACGTGTACCAGATGGAAAATCTTTTTACTTTAATTTGGGATGTTGTGGAGAGGGATGCGGGCACCAGCAATACCAGCATTTGTTGTCCATCCATACTTGAACTGGTTTGGTCTCAAGGCCAATTCAGAGGGCTGTTAAGTCAACAAAATTGCTTGGGTCTGGAGTCACAAGAAGCTGATGGCAGCTGATTTCATTCCATAAAGAACATTAGTGAACCAGAGGAATTTTTACAACAATCAACACATGGTTGCAATAGACCAGCTTTTAATTGTAGTTTTTGTTGAATACAAATTTCACCATGTACCACAGAAAGATTCAAAGTCATAACCCCAGAACATTAGCCCGGTTTCTGGACAACCAGACCAGAAACACCAGAACCATGCCACCACAGCTTAATCTTTGCGTAGGATTTTATATTTTAAACATCATTCCTACTTGTATAACCAATGCCCTCTGACCCTGTCCACTATTTCTTTAATTTCAAAAATATACTTTGTTGCTAAATATACATCCATAGTCTCTACATCAGTTCATTTCTGTACAGTTATCATATGGAGAGCAAACATACATTGGAGTTTGACTTTCCTGACAGTTCCAGTAAACCAAAGACATTTCTTACTAATGCAAAATACTATTTACATATATTTGAGGCACTGGGAGGGTCCAGTAACTGAATGGATCCCTGTTGCACTTTGGTAGAAAGACCTCCGACAGTAGTCTATTCCCATTGCGCCTTTATAGCAGCTACCCCAAGCTTAAGTACATCCCTCAGCATGTTGTCTTGGACCTTGGAATATGCCAGTCTGCAAAACTCAGTCAAGGTTGATGCCTTGCACTGGAAGACCAACAGGTTCCAGGCAGTCCGAAGAGTGTTTTTCACTGAGTTGATAGTTCTCTAGGCAAGTCGATGTTTGGCTCAGTGTGTGTCCTTGAGAACAGACAATAGAGCACACAGAGCTGTTCAAGATGAACCTCGACAAAAACCATTGCATTTCTTCCAAACTTCTTTTGCAAAGGCACATTCCAGCAGGAGGTATATGACTCTACCACCTACCACCCCACCCCAATAGCTATTTTAATGGCAGCATGTGCTGGTGCAGAAAGTCTGGGCAGACAAGAAGGATCTCACAGGTAGTGCCTTTCTAATTACCAGCCCAGCTATGTCTTGGTGCTTGTTAGAAAGTTCTGGTGATGAGGCATTCTGCTCAGGGAACAATCTGACAGGATTCACCCTCTCCTGTTCCCACAAAGTCACGAGGATACTATGTGCTGACCACGTCCTTATGGTTTTGTGATCAAAGGTGCTTTTCTTTGCAAATTTCTTACAAAAGACAGGTGATATGGAATGGTCCAACTACTTGGAGCATTCTGTGATGCCGAGGCCAGGCCCATCTTCACAACATCAGGACAGGTAGAATCTCAGTACTTAGCACAGATCTGGCCCATTCACGTAGTGACACTTGGTGTTTGTGTACTAAGGGTCTATGCACAGCATGATGCAGCCACGCACAAAGGTGACTATTAAGACGAGGGCAATGTTGGGTACATTCTTCCCCCCTCATCCAGAGTTTTGTACATTGATGTACTTATGGACACGGTCCATCATAGACTCCAAATGAAGTGGAAGATGGCTTGGGTAACTGCAAAAGGAATGGGCCAGACCTGCACTACATACGACAACATCGAGAGTACCTCACACCTGATGACTAAGTTTTTACCTGCAATGGAGAGGTAGCCCAGGTTCTGGCTCACCTTTGTGAGACACCCCTCTCTAATTCTGGCATATTTCCAGGCCCTCTCAACCATATTCCTAGCACCTACAGGTAATCTGACCCTACAGTGAAGGGGATAAAAGATCAGTCAGCCCAGTTCCTAAAGAACATGACCTCGTTCTTGCCTTAATTTACCTTTACTCCAAAGGTCATTTCAGATGCTCATGAGGCTGCAGATGCTCATGAGTCTGTTCACTGACAGCAGATCTGAGCAGAAAATGGCAATATCACCAATGTCCAGGGAGGCTTTGACCTGCAGGCCTCCACTGTCTGGAATAGCCATCCCTCTCAGACTCACGTCCTTCCTGATGGGACACGGTAAATGGCTCTATACAATACACAAATAAGGCAGCAGAGAGAGGCCCTGCCTGAGTCCAGATCTGCCTGGGAAGCTTTCTAATTCCCACCCATTGAGTGAGACTGTTCTACTGATGTTAGTGTGGAGCAGCTAGATCCATTGTGCATTTCCTCCCCAAAGCCTAGTTTGGATAGCAAATCCATATGTAGGTGTGCAAAAGCCTTCTCCTGGTCCAGACTGATAAGGTGGGCGTCCTGCACATCTGCTATGTTAAAGTATAGCTGGCAGCTAATTCAGTACATGATCAGTGCTTTCAATTGTCACCAAAATATACTGAAATGAAAACACTGTTTGGTCACATCAAGCTAAAATGTAGAAGAACACATGTTTTTCATAGCAACTTTATGGTTAGGAAAAAAAAAGCAGTGAGCAGATTTTCAATCATCGCTGGTCAGTAAACTGCTTAATAATAAATATTTTTGAGATTATCTATTCTATTTTAGCAATTCAAAATAGCAAGTGGAAACCATTTAAACTCATTTAAGCAGCAGACAACGTAATGATGGAGCTGAAGTAATATGCAGTTCTGTTTGCCACACAATGGGATGTGGTTGCCTCAAGAGGGTTTCTTGAAATTTGCTCATAGTGAGTATCAATAGCTAGGCCAGCAATTATTGCCAAGGCGGCAGTTAATAGTCAACCACATTGCTACTGGTCTAAAGTCAGAAGTAGGCCAGATCACATTAAATTGGCAGATTTCCCCCACTAAATGACATTGGACAACACTAAGATAAATAGGGCGAAACTGTCCCATTAATCTGGGAGCCAAAAGTCAGGGGGTACTTTTAAGGTAAATGTGCTCAACTGCCTGCTCCTTTAAGGATTCTTTTCACCCAGAAGGTTGTGGCTATCTGAAACTCAGTACCTGAAAAAGAGTGGTAGAGGTGGAAACATTCAACAACTATTTACATGAGCATTTGAAACACCATGCATACAAAGCTGTGGTGACATGCTGAAAAACAGGATCAGATGAGTGTTTGATGACTGGCGTGGACACAATAGGTCTGTTTCCCTGCTTTAAAATCTCTATGATTCTAAATTAGTAAGTCTGATGAGTAATTTCAAAGGTGTTGAGCCACCTTGAAGCAGCCACCCAAGATTGAAAACTATACGAATCATCATATTCCAAAATAAAACAAGTGGAAAGCATTAATAAAAAGTTTTATTTTGTAAGCATTTCAAAGATCAACAAAAACACAAAGCTGCAATTTTTAGGCAATTACAGTGTGGCAATCTCAGATTCTAGCACAATGTTTGATACACCAAGAACCTTACAACAACTCAAAAGCAAATTAACTGCCCCTTCCCCAAAGCCAGTTGGTGATGTGTGTCAACATGAAGTTGCTCTCACCATGCCATTTTGTATTCTCTTCACTGTACCGACCAAGGCAAGCATCAAACAAAACACCACTAAGGACAGAGACTTTGGATCACCCAAAGACACTGTTATAGTGTGTTAACTATACAAAACAAAAATAAACTGTACAGTTTAAAATCAAATTCTCATATACATAGCCTTATATATTTTAAAAAGAAGCAGTGTGTACAGGGCAAGGGTAAATGCTCTATAGCTGAGAAATGTTGCTGGAAGAAAGTTGAATAAAATTCAGTCGTCATCTTCCTCCTCCTCCTCTTCCTCCTCATCCTCTTCTTCCTCATCTTCCTCCTCCTCTTCCTCCACCACCTTCTTCTTTTCTACTTTGGCAGTTGAAGCCTTCTTGGTAGAATCAGACTTTGTTTTAGCACGATACGCTGCAAGATCCTAGAAATCAAGAATGTTTCTTTAGCTCAACTAAAGAAGTTTTGCTAAAAGCAATAGGTAAGTAAATATCCACTTTTGGTTACAGTAACTATTAGCCAAGATCAATGGAATTTAATATTTGGTAAAATTTTGACTGATAATGCTCTCTACATCAATAGGCCTGATACAGCATCAGTATGTGCTGACAAGGTTATGGCAAGTTTAAACATTGAATTGTGCCAAGTTGCAGAATCACATCAGGAATTTTCATCCAAATATCCAAAAAGTATTACTCATTTGCAAACACTTCTTACCCCTCCTATCTTATTGCCCCCCACACCTTTCCAAATCTGCTAATTTAAAAGGTAATTAAAATCACACAATCACCAAGTTATTTTGGCACAAGGGTAGAAGGGAAACAAAAAAAGTTAGTATCTTTTGGTCAAATATTACCATTTCATATCTTTCCTTGAGTTTTGCTGCCCTCTTTTCATATGGAATCTTTTCGCTTGCAGATGTTGCATTCCAAAGCAGTCCCAACTTTCTGGCTGTATCCCCAATTGATGCTCCAGGATTTTCCTCTTTAATTTTGGGGCGCAAGTCAGAGCAGAACACAAAGAAAGCAGATCTGAAATTAATTAGAGTTAGTAAGTAAGTATTAAAAGGCAAACTTGCACAGTATGAAATTGTAAACTGATCTACCAAGTAAATGCAAGGAACGTTAAACCAACTTTCTTTATTGTAGCTTTGGGGATATTGCTGGCAGCAGCTGATCCATTTGCTGAAGATAGGGCACAAGCTTCAGCACGATAGTTATATGGAGGAACTTTTATTAAAAATGCATTTGAGCATTTAAACATTGTTTACAGCACTAGTCAGTGAAGTGGCAAAGTGAATGTTTCTTGAATATAGTTTCTATTGCAGATTCCTAGCAAAGAAAGCATTTTGCTTTGTAATTGTGTTAGAATATATTTTATGAAAACTTACGGAGGCCTCTTTGGTGCATTAGGGTCCTTCTTTTTCTTCATTTTCTTGGCACCTTTTGGTGGCTCATAATTCTTCATTTCTTTCTCCCAACGGATTTTGTCTTCTTTCGCCTTATCTTCAAATTTTAGTTTCTCCTTACTCGTCATGGACTGTAAAAGAATTTAACTAAAACAACATCACAAAAAAAACTGCACATTTACTTTATGCAAGATTTTTATGACTGACCAAACAAATTAAAACCTTAAGCTACATTTTTGACAACTAAAATATCTAGCATTATTGTTCCCATTCTTGCCACCATCCATGATGATTTTATAAAACTGAATTTTCTCTTCCACTGTCTGAGCCTAATCCAATTCCAGTTGAGGAAAGTAATGTTCCAGTAACACGTTTTCCGTCTTGTTATTTTCATCAACCAAAAATTAGGGCAAAGATGGTACCTATCAGATTCATGTAATATTAAATTATGTTTTTTTTTTGAAAAACACATTTGTACAGATAAAAAAATAAACTAAAGCACAGAAGCTGTAAAGAGTATTCTGCATCTAGATACAAAAGAATCATTCTGACGCTGCAGTTAACAAGCACAAAACTGATTATTGACAGAGTTAATAAATACAAAAACTTGGGCAATTCACTTCAGAATGTGCAGAGGTGATCATCTACTACTCTAAAACACACTCTACCATTGTGAATGTTAATCCAGGATACTGTTTTGAAGTTAAATTGGTCCAGAAAAATAGCAGTTAGTGCAGTGAAAAATTCAACGCCAATGTAAATTCGTACAGAAGAATTTCCAGAGTGAAAATGCTGAATATATATTAAGAAACAAATGGATAATAAATTAAGGGTGGTGAAGAAAATATCTGCCAATTTTCTAGATGCATGATTGAAGATGATGGGCTAAATGGCCTCTATCAACATTATTAACCAAATGCCGATATTTCCAGGGCATGACCAAATATTTAAATCTAGCAAATAAATGTGTAACCCAAGTTACATGGACGTGAACGTCCCACCTTCCATCTTTCCGCACACTTCTTTGAGAATTCGGAGAAGTTGACACTTGCATCGGGATGCTTCTTCTTGTGCTCCTCACGACAAGTTTGGACGAAAAATGCATACGAGGACATTTTGCCTCGGGGTTTTTTTGGATCACCTCTTGCCATTTTGGCTTCTGTCTGAAGAACAGGAAAACGATTAATTCAATTCAGCACGATTCTTAATCTTGCACTGCATTTAAGTTTTTTTTTAAAAAAATGAAATTGAGGCGAGGGGCTCCTGTTTTTAAAAGGGATGAATCTTAGGATCGTAGTTTAATTTAATAGAATATAGCCAACTGTTCGTTTCAAGTGAGAAGAAACAGAACTTTTCGGATTATTATAAGAGATTGATAGCATATTGTGATGCTAATACAGATGAGCTATCTCGGTACCTTAAATTACCTGCGTCTGCCTGTTACGCTATTCAGAATTGCCTTTCATCTTAAACCTTCTCGAAACAGCAAATTGCTCCCCCATTCACAAGATATGAAAAACAACCGCGCCCACATATTTCAGTATGGGACGGGGGTGGGGGAACGAACGGTGCACCATTTCAAACAGCCTAAATGAAATGCATCCGACTTGGCAATTTTTGTTTGAACGTAAATCCAATCCGCAGCAAAACTTTGGATTTAAAAGTAAAAAGAGCCTGAACTGGTTTATTTTTTTTTTAAAAAAATGTTTCCGGGATATCACAGCCCCACCTAACATTTCACGCCGTTATATTGGAAAGTTTAAAAAAAAATACAAAATTAACACGAGTCTGTTTGACAGATCACTTCGTGGCTTTTACTAGTGACATTAATCCCCACTGGTGAAGGTGAAGAAAAACAAAAAAAAAACTGAGAAAAACAAAATCTCCATTTAAAAAAAATTTATTTTCCAAGCTTATTTTTAAAAAGTTAATCCGTTCTAAACATTTTATCCCGTTTGAAATTGCGTGGCGAAGTGCCTGTACTTCAAGCTGTAGACTGGAGCAATGGCTGAGAACAAAAAAAAGGAAAGAGGTCAAACAACAACGACAATATTTCTTCATCCATGTTGAAAAATCCTTCTTCATGAGAGAAAGTCCCCTTCAAATATCACCAAACACCGCCTTCGGACCGTTTCCAATCTGCAGGCGCCCGTTTTCCGTGTGTTTTTCTCGCCTGTGGTCTTTGCGCTGAGTGGTATATAGTTATAGTGTGGGCTTTGTACATATAGTTTAGTGTTCGAGCTGCGAATGGCCGCTTGCCTCTAACACACAGTACAGTACAGTACATGGCTCCATCTTAGCAGCGTCAGTGCGAGGCGCACACACACAGCCCAGCTCGCCTTACAGCCCACATTTCACCCCGCTAACACCGCGGAACCCCGACAAAAAGCGCACGGTTGCAGAGCCCAGAGCCCGGGCCACCCGATGCCGCCCACAGACCCGGCTGCGGAGCCACCTCCGCGGCGCCAGACGCGGTTTGGAAAAGTTGAACCCAACTCGCTCTCGACGCGCTGCTGTTTAATAATGGCTTTCCCTCAGCCGCCGTCAGCCATGTTAAACAGCGCGGCTGAGGGGAATTTTTTTTTTTAAGTTTAGTCCGAACGTTCTAACAGCGCCCCTTTGTAAAGTAGAATAAGAGAGTAAGACATGCCGGTTTAGGAGACGGTGGATGTTAGCCGTCAATATTGTCGAGTGTCCGCTGTCTGGCTGTCTCTCTATCTTACACACTGCCTGTCCTACAGCCGCTCGCTGCAATGGCTGTGAACGCGCTCACTGCCTGCGCACTATCCACAGTCACTGCCGCACTCCCATTGGCCACAACGCAGGCACTGCGCTCACCCATTGGCCGGTGCTCTTCCATTGTTCTGACTAGAGCTGCTCCTCCATTGGATGCCAGGGGGAAAACGACGGCCGAGGGCGAAACAGCGCGCAAATACAAACCCAAACAGAGAACACACAGACGAGGCACCGAGCTCACAGACAGGCAATGAATACACTGACAGGCACTGGTCACACAGACAGGCAGTGGGTACACTGACAGGCACTGATCACACAGACAGGCAGTGGATACACTTACAGGCACTGGTCACACAGACAGGCGGGGGGACACTTACAGGCACTGATCACACAGTTAGTGGGTACACTTATAGGTACTGATCACACAGACAGGTAATGAATACACTGACAGGCACTGATCACATAGACAGGCAGTGGGGACACTGAGTGACACTGATCACACAGACAGGCATTGATCACACAGAGGCACTGAGTATACTGACAGGCATTGATCACACAGGCTGTGAGGACACTTACAGGCACTGATCACACAGATAGGCAGTGAATTCACTGACAGACACTGATCACACAGACAGGTAGTGGGGACATTTACAGGCACTGATCACACAGACAGGCAGTGCATACACTGACAGGCATTGATCACACAGAGGCACTGAGTACACTGACAAGCACTGATCACAGAGACAGGCAGTGGGTACATTGACAGGCACTGATCACACACAGAGGCACCGAGTACACAGCCAGGCACTGATTACACAGACAGTGAGTATACTGACAGGCACTGATCACACACAGAGACACAGAGTACATTGAGAGACACTGATCACACAGACACAGTAAATACACTGACAGGCACAAACATACTGAATGGCGCACAGACACCAAGCACAAGTTCAAGCGCTGAGCACAAAAAACAGGTATTTCCTGCTTGGAAAATACGGACAGTCGTTAAGCACAGGCAGGCACTGAACAAATGAAGTTGACAGATGAGCATTGAGCACACAGACTGACATTGAACACATGTACAGAGGCACTGAGCACACTGGTACTCAGCACACAGACAGGCACTGAGCACAGCAACAAGCACTGGCCATACACAGCGGCACTGAGCTTACAAAATGGCATTAACACACTCACAGGCACCGAGCAACTGGAACACACAAAGAATCATACAGTGTAGAAGCAGGCCATTCAGTCCATCGAGCCCACACCTACCCTCCGAAGCGCATTTCACTCAGACTAACTCCCCCCTATCCTGTCCCTGTAACCCTGCATTTCCCATGGCTAATCCACCTAGCCTGCACACTACAGGCAATTTAGCATGGCCAATCCAACTAGCCTGCACATCCTTGCTCTGTGGGAGGAAACTGGACCCCCTGGTGGAGACCCACATAGGCATGGGGAGAACGTGCAAATTCCACACAGACAGTCGCCCAAAGATGGAATCAAACCAGAAGTCCCTTGTTCTGTGAAGCAGCATTGCTATCCCTCAACCTATACACAAGCACTGAGCATTTGAAACAAGACTAATAATATTCAATATCCTTCCTGTTGTTTCTTTTTTAAAATGGCATTCATTTCCTTATTGATTATCATCTATTTGTGTTGGTATAATGCAATTCGTACCTCAATTGAATTAAACTACTGCAGCCTGCACTTCTCAAGGAGGGAAACTACTTGCTCAGGTTATTAAAGATTGGAAGATCCAAAGTAAATAAGTATTTTGAATTCACAGGTGTACTTGTTCATTTGTGCAGTATTTGATTATGTGTAGTTTCCAGAGAAATGGAAAGAAAGCTTAAAGCATGAAACTGTACACAGGAGAGCAGACATTTAAAATGATGTGCCTATTCAGGCATAAGAACTAATGTCTCATCACTGCATATCTCCAAGGCATAAAAAACATAATAGGTAACGAAGAGGAGTATGGTTTATATTTACTGACTGTCTGTGAGGCGTTGCATTTTGGTAAGGCAAACCAGGACAGGACTTACACAGTTAATGGTTGGGCCCTGGGTAGTGTTGTCAAACAGAGAGACCTAAGGGTTCAGGTACATAGTACTTTGAAAGTTGCAACACAGGTAGACAGAGTGGTAAAGAAGACATTTGGAATGCTTGCCTTCATTGCTCAGACCATTGCGTTTAGAAGTTGGCATGTCATGTTGCGATTGTACGGGATGTTGGTGAGATCATTTTGGAATACTGTGTACAGTTCTGGTCACCTGCTGTAGGAAGGGTATTATTAAATTGGAGAGGGTGCAGAAAAGATTTATAAGGATTTTACTGGGACTGGAGAGTTTGAGTTATAAGCTGGGATTTTTTTCATTGGAACATAGGAGGTTTTTATAAGATGATCAGAGGAATAGATAGAGTAGACAGTCAGAAACATTTTCCCCGGGTACAACAGAGTATTACAAGGGGACATAAATTTAAGGTGAAGGGTGGAAGGTATAGGGGAGATGCCAGGGGTGGGTTCTTTACCCAGAGAGTGGTGGGGGCATGGAATGCGCTGCCTGTGGGAGTGGTAGAGTCAGAATCTTTGGTGACCTTTAAGCGGCAATTGGATAGGTACATGGATGGGTGCTTAAGCTAGGACAAATGTTCGGCACAACATCGTGGGCCGAAGGGCCTGTTCTGTGCTGTATTGTTCTATGTTCTATGTTCTATGTTGAGCGTGACCGTATAGAGGGTTATAAAATCATGAGGGCCATGGATACGGTGAACACAATGGCTTTTTTCTTTAAGTTTGGTGTGTTCAAAACTAGAGGGCATAATTTTAAAGTGAGAAGAGAAAGATTTAAGAGGGACTGAAGGGTGACTTTCACACAGAGGGTGGTTCATGTATGGAGTGGATGCAGTTGGGGGGTAATTGTGATTGGTTGGAGGGGAGGGTGGAGTGAATAGGTGGGAAGGGACTTCACTAGTTTCCAAAACTCCCCTCCCCCACCTCATCCCAGATCCATTACTCCAACTCGGCACAGCTCTTGACCTGTCCTACCTGTCCATTTCCCTGCCCACAAATCTGCTCCAGCCACCCCACCAACCTATCACTAACCCCACCCAAACCCCTCTATTTATCTTTCATCCCCCGTCCCACTCCACAGTCCTGATGAAGGGCTTATGCCCGAAACATCCACTCTCCTGCTCCTCGGATGCTGCTGTGCTTTTCCAGCGCCACACTTTTCAACTCTTCTACTGGTGGCACCACCGGTGGTGTATACGCCAGTGGGAAGGCAGCTCAAGACACCTGCATTTGCCACTTGGCCTCTTGGATAGTGTTCCAATTTTTAATTGTACACACTCAGAATAAGAGCCCACCACTGAATTTGACCTACAGCTCTGGGCAGCCTGGCCCTGTCCTTTTTAAGTAGCCCAAGAAGGAGTTTGTCATCCATTACTACTACAAATCTATGTCCATAAGGGTATTGGTGGAACTTTCTCCCACCAAAGATGACCACTAAACCTTCCTTCTCTATCTGGGTGATTTTCATTCAGCATCAGCCAAAGTCCAAGAAGCATATGCTAGGCTATTGATGAGCCAACACTACCCCAAAACTGTATGGGGAGGCACCACATACCAGCTCCACATCTCACTTGGGATCATCGTACGCCAACATTTTAGATGATGATAGCTGTTTTTTCACTTCCCTAAAACTTACATCTTAGCTATGAGACCTTTTCCATGGCTGATCCTTTTTCAATAGCAGATGTGAGGGTGCCAGGATGGAGACTAGGTTATGTATGAATTTTCTGTATAATTCACAAACCTAAGGAAAGATCTAAGCTCCAGTACAGATGTAGGAGCCGGGGCACTTTTGATCGTCCTCACTTTATCTTCCAATGATCTTGTCAATTCTGTAGCCCAAGTAAATCACTTTAGGTGCCTGGAACACACATTGTTCCCTCCAAAGATGTACACGTGCCTTAGAGAACCATTTAAACAGTATGTCCAAGTTCTCTAAATACTTTTTGTAAGTCTCCCAGTTATTAGCACGTTAATCAGATAAATGGCACAGGCTGATGATACGCCAAATGGCAGTCTTGTATATTGGTACAAACCCTTGTGGATATTTATTGTCACATACTCTGGGAATCTTTATCTAACCACAATTGCAGGTACACATGGCTCATGTCCAGCTTCATGAAGGTCACTCCCCCTCACCAGTTTTGTGTAGAAGTCCTCAATGTGAGGGATTGGGCACTTATCCAGCTGCAAAAAGCAGTTCACCATTTGTTTGAAATCTTCATAGAGGCGAATTGACCCATCAGACTTCACAATCGATACAACCAGTGCTATCCATTCCACCAATTAGACTGATTTGATGATTCCTTTGCTTTCCAGCCTTCAGATTTCTGTTTCTACTTTTGCCCGTAAGGCAAATGGCACTGGGCAGGCCTTGCAGAATCATGTAATTGCTTCCTGGTCAACATGCAAGGTGACCTTATCCCATTAGGTAGTTTCTAAACCTTCTAGAAAAACTTCCAGGTATTTAATTGGGACTTCACACAGGCAGCCATTTTCTAATTGAAAAACGTTAGGCCAATCAAGGTGATTCTTTCTCAATCAATTTTGCCCCATCAAGCCTGGGCCCAAGCCTTTTACTATGGTCAGTGATAACTACAACAGTTGCTTCTTATAAGAGACCAGAATCAAAGTTATACCCTAAGGGATTCCCTGTTATGGGTTCTCAGTCTGCCGATGTCTTATGCAAATTTAAGCATTGGAGTCCAGAGGAATTTTGATAAAGACTGGTTCTGCAATCACTGATACACTCACACAGGTATCGACTGTCATTAGAACTGGGTGACCAATTTAACCAGACATCCATTTTGTTTGGTTCTGATTTGGATGTTGCTAAGCAACTTAACTGTTCCAAACCAGCTGTAGGTGTACTTTCTAGGGTAATCTCCTGGATACTTGCCTATGAGTTCTCTTACTCAATTCAGGCCTTTTTTGCTGCCTTGAGTCCTCATGCCAGTGGCAACTACAATGGCTTGCCGGCCCGGATCCTCAATTCAAGTTTAACCACTTGGCTGAAGTTTGGTTTTGTTTTTTGGATTTTGCTGTGGGCTAACCTGGAGTCCCTCTGTTCAGGATATGTCCTGAGTCAGGTTATGCAACTGTTCCCCAAGTTCAATCAGCTTGGCAAGGTTATCCATTTAGATTGGAATATTCTGTAACTCATAAACTCCACTTGCCATATTTTCTAAAGACAAAGCCAGTTGTAGTGCCTGTTTAAAGTCCAATTGAGCTTCAGCTAGTAGACACTTTTTCATGAGCATGTCATTAATCTCACATACCAAGCAGTCTCTCAGCATCTCACTTAGAGAAAGAGAGAGAGAGACTTAAAGATGTCCATCATGGCTACAGACCCTTTGGTCCAACTCGTCTACACCAATTAGATATTCTACAATTATCTAGTTCCATTTGCCAGCACTTGGCCAATATCCCTCTAAACTCTTCCTATTCATATACCCATCCAGATGCCTTTTAAATGTTGGAATTGTATCAGCCTCCACCACTTCTTCTGGCAGTTCATTCCATACAAATACCACTCTCTGGGTGAAAATGTTGCCCCTTAGGTCCCCTTTAAATTTTTACCCTTTCACCTTCAACCTGTGCCCTCCAGTTTTGGACCCTCCACCTTGGGGAAAAGACCTTGTTTTTTCACCCTATCCATGCCCCTCATCTTTTATAAACTTCTATAAAGTCACCTCTTAGCCCCCAATGCTCTGGGGAAAATACCCTCTGCATATTCACCATCACCCTAAGGCTCAAACCCTCTAATCCTAGCAACATCCTTGCAAACATTTTCTGAACCCTTTCAAGTTTCACAACATCCTTCCGATAGGAGGGACACCATAATTGAACACAGTATTCCAAAAGTGGCCTAACCAATGTCCTGTACAGCTGCAGTATGGCATCCCAACTCCTATACCCAATGCACTGACCAATGAAAGCAAGTGTACCAAATGCCTCCTTTCACTATCCTGTCTACCTGCAACTCCACTTTCAAGAACCTGCTCTCCAAAGTCTCTTTTTTTCAGCAACACTCTCCAGGACCTTACCATTGTGTGTAAGTCCTGCCCTGATTTGCCTTTCCAAAATGTAGCACCTCACATTTATTAAAAGTAAACATCTTTTGCCATTCCCCGGCCTGTCTGACCAATATCACGTTGACCTCTGAAATAATCTTCTTGGCTGTCCACTGCACCACCTATTTTGGTGTCAACTGCAAACTTATTAACCATGCCTCCTAGGTTTACATCCAAATCATTTACATAAATGACAAAATGCAATGGATCCAGCACCAATCCTTGCAGCACACCACTGGTCTCAGGTCTCCAGTTTGTAAAGCCATCCTCCACCATCTCTGTCTTCTACCTTTGAGCCAGTTTTGGCTAGTTCTCCCTGTATTTCATGTGATCTAACCTTGCTAACCAGTCTATTATGAGGAACCCTGTCGAATGTCTTACTGAAGTTCATATAGATCACGTCCACTGCTCTGCCCTCTTTGTTACTTTTGAAAAAAAACTCATTCAAGTTGGTGAGACATGATTTTCCATGCCCAAAGCCATGTTGACTATCCCTAATCACTCCTTGCCTTTCCAAATATATGTACATCCTGTACTTCAGAGGCCCTCCAATAACTTGTCCACCAATGTTAGACTCACCAGTCTGTAGTTCCCTGACTTTTCGTTATCATCTTTCTTAAATAGTGGCACACATTAGCCAACCTCAAGTCTTCCGGCACCTCATCTGTGGCTATTGATGATACAAATGTCTGAGCAAGGAGCCCAGCAGTCACTTCCTTAGCTTCTCACAAAATTGTGGGCCACACCTCATCAGGTCCTGGGGATTTATCCACCTTTATGTGTTTTAAGACATCCAGCACCTCCTCCTCCGTAATATGTACATTTTTCAAGAGATCACTGTTTATTCCCCCAAGTTCCCTAGTTTCCGTATCCTTCTCCATAGTAAACATTGATGCAAAATATTCATTTAGTATCTCCCCCATCCCCACATGCAGGTGGCCTTGTGATCTTTACAGGGCCCTATTTTCTCCCTAGTTACTCTCTTGCCATTAATGTATTTGTAGAATGCCTTGGTATTTCCTTTAACCCTATTTGCCAAATCTATCTCTTGTCCCCTTTTTGCCCTCTTGATTTCCCTCTTGAGTATAAACCTACTTGTTTTATACTCTTCTAGGGATTCACTCTATCCATGCTGTCTATACCCAATAAATACTTCCTTCTTTTTCTTGACCAGAACCTCAATTTCTCTAATCAATTTCTCCAGCATTCCCTACACCTATCAGCCTTACCTTTCACCCTAACAGGAATATAGTCTCTCTGGAATCTCATTATTTTAGTTTTGAAGGCTTCCCATTTTCCAGCCGTCCCTTTACCTGTGAATAATTGCCCTCCCAAACAACTTTTGAGGGATCTTGCCTAATACTGTCAAAATTTGCCTTCCTCCAATTTTGAATTTTGACTTTTAGATCAGGTCTATCCTTTCCCATCACTATTTCAAAACTAATAGAATAATGATCAGTGGTCCCATACTGCTCCCCCACTGACATCTCAGTCACTTGCCCTGACCTGTTTCCCAAGAGAAGGTCAAGTTTTGCTTCTTCTCTAGTAGATAATCCACATACTGAATAAGAAAAATTTCTTGTACATGCTTAATATTTCCTCTCCACCCAAGCCCTTAACACTCAAGCAGTCCCAGACTATGTTTGGAAATTTTAAATCCCCTACTATTACCACTTTATTATTCTTATAGATACTTAGGGTTAAACCAAAATCACATGCCTCTGCCAGTCATCTTAACCTTGCAAAAAAATTCCAATGCTAATTCTCCCGTTCTCAAACTACTGAATAAAAAGATAGCATTTGAGAATTAGAGGAGGCTTGGGGTTATAGTATACCTTAGGTAAATCCATCAACTGTTGAAAGGTTTTAGTATCTGGCGCCCCAGGGAAGGTCAAGCTTTTAATGACTGAAAAAGCTGAAGGTCCACAAGCTGTCAGGAGAATTACCCATTGCTTTATGTTTGACTCAATGTAACTTACCTGGAAAAAATACCACATTCTTTCCACTGGGCCCAGTTTTCAACGGCAGGATCAAATGAGACAAGCTTCCCAAAGAACGGTATGATGCTAGAAATGCTTATCCTAACTCAAAAAACACTGTTGTGAGTAAATCTCTTCAAGGCCTGTTTTGCTCTTGTCACCACTGAAATTATTCCACAAAGGCTGGTATCCTTCATTAAGGTCCTTTATTTACACATGCATTGTACATGACACTGACCCAGCTAACTCAGAGTGGGCTCTTGCAGTGAAAAAACTCTCTGACACTCCTGTTTATATCTGTCAGCCAGGACTCCCTGTTTGCACCAGGTTAACAGTCCCAATCAGGGAACTCATATTCTATGGCATCCACCTGGCTGACCTCATTCCAATCACTGCACCAACAAGAAAGAAAAATTTGAATTGGAGGACTGCAAGAAATTGTTAGAGCTGTAGCCTGTCAAGTTCCCAAGCCCTGGTGGTCTTAATCCTATGGTAAAAAAGAAATGGCTAGTTAGACTATTGATGTATTCGTTTTAATTTTCCAAAATTCCTTAGATTCAAGGAAGGTTACATTATATTGGAAAATAATAAACATTCCTTTATTCACAAAGTGAGGGAAAGCAAGAAACTACAGGCTAGTCTGTTAACATATGTCATAGGGAAGATTTTTGAAGCTATTAATAAAGTTTCTATTGTAGGGCAATCATAACAAATTCAAAGGATTTAGGCAAAATCAACATTTTTTTGTGAAAGGTCAAACATGTTTCATCAATTTATTAGACTTATGTGAGGAACTAACAAGGAGACTCATTAAAAGTTATTGTGGAAGTGAAAAGACCATGACAAAGAGGGTGGCATTTTAGTATCGATAGTAGATTGGCCAGCTAATGGGAAACAGAAAGTTGGCATAAATTGGTCATTTTCTGAATGGCAAAATGCAATGAGCGGTGTGCCAGAGGGAACAGTCATAGGCCTCAACTTTCTACAATTCATACAAAGGACACGGATGAAGAAACCAAAGACATTGTGGCTAAATTTGCTGATAAAACAAAGATAGGTACAAAATTGATTTGTGAAGAGGACATAAGAGGCTATGAAAGACATAGATAGGTTATATAAATGGGCAAATTTCTATAAATGGATTACAATGAGGAAAAATATGAAATTATCCATTTGACAGGAAGAATAAAATAATGTATATTACCTAATTGAAAAAAAACATTTGTGGAACATGGGCCCCACATGGCTGGCCAGTACTTATTGCCCAACCTTAGTTGCCCTTGAGAAGATGGTACTGAGCTGTCTTCTTGAACTGCTGCAGTCCATCTGCTGTGAGTTGACCCACAATTCCATTAGGGAGCGAATTCTAGGATTTTGACTGTTAAATGGTGAGTAATTGCAGAGCTCTGAGATACAGAGGGATGTGGTGTCTTACTGTGTGAATCATCAAAAGCTGGTATGCATGTACAGCAAGTAATTTGGAAAGCTATTGAATTCTATCATTTATTTTGAGGAACATTAAATAAGGAAATAGGGAGGTTATACTTCAGTTATACAGGGCATTGGTGACACCACATCAAGAGTACTACATATGATATTGGTCTGCTTATTTAAGGAAAGATGTAAATGCATTTGAAGCAGTTCAGAGAAAGTTTACTTGATTAATACCTGGATTGGGCAGGTTGTTTTGTGACAAAAGTTTGGATAGGCTCAAATAGTAAAGTTAATCAGCAATGATTTAATTAAATGTTAGATCAGGCTCGAGTGTCCAAGTAATCTGTTGCTGCTCCTAATTTGTACATTTATTTGTATGTAAATTTAGATAGGACAAAAGAATATTTAGAAGAAGAAAGTTCTTATTAATTCTCGATCAGACTCCATGATATACTGCTGGGCCCAATGCCTGAGTTTCCAAATGCTGAAGCAAATAGATTTACATTTGAATTTAGATATGACAGCTGTAATCACTTCTGTAGTTGCATTGTTGGTGTTATAGAGGTGAACCAATAGTACAGCAGATTTGGAAGAGAAGATTACTAGCTTTTGGTTTGTAGGCATGTCACATAGAAGTGCTTCCTCCAACAGATCACTAGAATAACTGAGGTGTATCCACATAAGAGTGGCAGTCACACCATCAAGCACAAACCTGCTGTTCTCATTCAAGGTAACAGCATTCCACCAGCTGTATCCAGTTAGTTAGAGAGCTCTGGTTACTGCCATACATTCTGTGATTTGGAGATGCCGGTGTTGGACTGGGGTGTACAAAGTTAAAAATCACACAACACCAGGTTATAGTCCAACAGGTTTAATTGAAAGCACACTAGCTTTCGGAAGCTACTGTGCTTCCAATTAAACTTGTTGGACTATAACCTGGTGTTGTGTGATTTTTAACTTTATACATTCTGTGATGTACCTCTCAAATAGACCTTCAGGGCTAATGCTGGGCAAGGTCAAATAACCAAACATTTATATATGTGATAGGCTTTAATGGTATTAATGAAGGAAAGTGATGTGGAGAACTGGAGAGTTTTAGGGTGAGAGCTCTGTGGCTTAGGGTCTGTACAGCTGATTGCACAATCACTAATGATGGAGGGATTAAGAATTGGAGACACTCAACAGACTGGAATTAGAGTTCAGAAAGGCTGTAGACCTAGAGATTACAGAGAGAGGGAGGAGCCAGCACATGGAGAGATTTGAAAACAAGGACATGTATTTTAAAATCAAAGTGTTGTTTAAGAAGGAGTTAGTGTAGAACAATAAGTATAGGAGCAATGAACCCAGTTGCTCCAAAGTTCCACACACAGCAATTGCAGCATTGACATCGGATTCTGGAAGTCACTGCCATGCATGGACCTCAGAAACCTACGCAGTCGGAAAAAAAATCAGAGGGAATGTTATACAGGAATAATGTGTGAATGGGACTTAATGTGAGTTAGGACAAGGTAGCAGAGATTTAATTTATGGAGAGTTGAATTTGGGAGACTGAGCAGTAATGCATTATTATAGTCACATGTAACAGAGTTAAAAATCATATAACACCAGGTTATAGTCCAACAGGTTTATTTGGAAGTACAAGATTTTGGAACGCTGCTCCTTCGTCACGTAGCTAGCTACCATTTGAGGGAAAGGAGCACTCCTGAAGCTCAATAAACTGAGTGATAAAGAACTAAACTTCATACACCTTACTTGGAATGTAATTAAGAACATCTCATCATCAGCATGACCGATGATTACCTCAGTGAACATCTGATTTTCATATGATAGTCATTCTGTCTTTCCCAGACTCCAACATTTGTTAAAAATCACACAACACCAAGTGATAGTCCAACAGTTTAATTGGAAGCACAATAGCTTTCGGAGCGCCGCTCCTTCATCAGGTGGTTGTGGAGGGCACAATTGTCAGACATAGAATTAATAGCAAAAGTTTACAGTGTGGTGTAACTGGAATTATACATTGAATAATACCTTAATTGTTTGTTTAGGCTTTCATCTGTTAGAAAACCATGATAGTTTCACTTCTTTCATGTGTAAATCACAAAACCTTTTTTTAAAGTTGCATTCTGCAGTTAACTGTAACAATGGCTGTTAGCTAGACAATATGTTGAAGGTGTTAGCCCCCTGTGTTCTCTGTCTTTGCCATAATGTTTAGATTGATTGTAAACTAAAAAGTGAGATAACAGAGTTTTACATGAATTCATGCAGTTTTTGAGCGAAGTACAATGTAACTCTGCAAGTCCAAATTCACCCACAAATGTATGTGTATATGTATATGTGTGCATCTGGGTCTTTGTGTGTGTGTGTTTGTGTGTGTGTCTGGGAAGGGGAGGCTGTGAGTGAGAGAGAGAGTGTATATTTATGTGTATGTGAGTGTAGAGTGTCTTACGTCTGTGAGGGGGAGTGCGGGAGTGTGTGTGTGTGTGTCTGGGGTGGGGGGTTGTGAGTGTCTGTGAGAGAGAGTGTATATGTGTGTGCATGAGTGTAGAGTGGTCTAAGTCTCTGCACGTGTGAGTGTAGGAGTGTGTGTGTTTGTAAGGGCGTATGTGAGTGTCTGCGTACATGTGTGTCCGTGTTTATGTGTGTATGTGTGTGTATAGGAGTGCCTGTGTGTGTATGTAGGAGTGTCTGTGTGTGTGTATAGTGCAATGGTGGTCACCTGTGGTGTGACATGAACCCAAGGTCCAGGTTGAAGCCCTCCCTATGGGTATGGAACTTAGCTATCAGTCTCTGCTTGGCCACTTTTTGTTGCTGCCTGTCCCGAAGTCCGCCTTGGAGGATGATCATCCAAAGGGCCAAGGTTGAATGTCCTGGACCGCTGAAGTGTTCCCCAACTGGGAGGGAACAATCCTGTCTGTTGATTGTTGTGCAGTGCCCATTCATCCGTTGCTATAGCCTTTGCTCAGTTTCCTCATTGTGTATAATGTTGGTTGGAGGTCCTGCATAGAGAAGAAGTCTTGATTGAACATGTGCATGAAGATGTCGGCATATTGGGGTGCAAATTTGGTCCCCATAGCTATTCCATGTGTCTAGATGTAGAACTGGTTGTCAAAGGTGAAGACGTTGTGATCGAGGATAAAGTAGATGAGTTGTAGGATGGTGTTTGGAGATTGGCAGTTGTTGGTGTTGAGTACTGAGGCTGTTGTTGTGATGCCGTCATTGTGGGGGATGCTGGTGTAGAGCGCCGAAACATCCATTGTGACGAGGAATGTTCCCTGTTCGACTGGTCCATGGGTGCTGTTTCTGTAAGAAATCC
Source organism: Chiloscyllium plagiosum (assembly GCF_037043375.1). Lineage (NCBI taxonomy): Eukaryota > Metazoa > Chordata > Chondrichthyes > Orectolobiformes > Hemiscylliidae > Chiloscyllium > Chiloscyllium plagiosum. Next base: position 93,274,654 of record NW_028270144.1, read on the forward strand.
GTAGTGTTGCAACAGAAGCTGGGGATCCCCTGTACAACAGGTTTCAAGATGCCTTCAACATAGCCGGAGAGATTCTCACACAGGGTCCCATTGCCTGATACCATGGGACGTCCTTGTGTATTGGCTTTGTGTACCTTTGGAAGGCAGTAGAAGTCGCCTAGATGAGAAGTACGTGGGATGAGAGAGCATAGGGAACTCTGAAGGACTGGATCCAAAGTTCTGATCAATGTGTTTAATTCACAGGTGTGTTCTTTGGTCGGATCAGCTGGTAGTTGCCTGTAGTGTTCCTGGTTGTTCAGTTGTCGGTACACTTCCTTGCAGTAATCTGTTCTATTCTGAATGACAATGGCTCCTCCTTTATCTGCTGGTTTGATAACAATGTTGTGATTGGTTTTGAGAGCCTGGATGGCATTGCGTTGTGAATGGGTGATATTTTGCTCTACCTTGTGGGTACGGCTGATGAATCTGGCATTTATATATTTCCTGACAGTTCGAGCATATATGTCAAGCCCAGGGCAGCGTCCCTCCGGTGGGGTCCAAGTTGCCACCTTCTTTGGTCGCTCCTCTACAGATCCCTGTGATGACTGTTCCAGTTCATCAGTGGGCTCATTGGGATCATTGCTGGCATCTTGAAAGAATTCCCGGACTCTCATTCATCTGATAAACTCCTCCGTGTCTGCTGCAAGAACTAACGGGTCCATTTTGGTGGTGGGGCAGAAGTTGAGACCCTTGCTCAGGACTTCAATCTCTTCCGGTCAATCATTCAACCTCGGACCTTTGGGTGACCATCCTCCAAGGCGGACTTCAGGACAGGCAGCAGCGAAAAGTGGCCAAGCAGAGGCTGATAGCTAACTTCCGTACCCATAGGGAGGGCCTCAACCGGGACCTTGGGTTCATGTCGCACCACAGGTGACCACATTTGCACTATACACACACACACACACACAGACACTCCTACATACACACACAGGCACACCTATACACACACATACACACGGACACACATGTACACAGATACGCACGTAGACACTCACACACACACTCCCACACTCCCACATGCATCCTCTCAGAGGCTTAGATCACTCTACATTCACGCACACACATATACACTCTCTCTCACAGACACTCACAACCCCCCACCCCAGACACACGCACACACACTCCTACAGACACACACATTCCCACACTCACACATGCACCCCCTCACAGGCTTAAGACACTCTACATACACACACACACACACACTACACACACACACACACTACACACACACTCACACATGAACCCCCTCACAGACTTAAGACAATCTACACTCACATACACAATCTACACTCACATTCACACACATATACACTCTCTCACTCACTCACAACTGCCCAACCCAGACAGACAGGCACACACACACACAAAGACCCAGATGCACACATATACATATACATATACACATACGTTTGTGGGGTGAATTTGGACTTGCAGAGTTACATTGTACTTCGCTCAAAAACTGCATGAATTCATGTAAAACTCTGTTATCTCACTTTTTAGTTTACAATCAGTCTAAACATTATGGCAAAGACAGAGAACACAGGGGGCTAACACCTTCAACATATTGTCTAGCTAACACCCATTGTTACAGTTAACTGCAGAATGCAACTTTAAAAAAAGGTTTTGTGATTTACACATGAAAGAAGTGAAACTATCATAGTATTCTAACAGATGAAAGCCTCAACAAACAATTAAGGTATTATTCAATGTATAATTTCAGTTACATCACACTGCAAACTTTTGCTATAAATTCTGTGTCTGACAATTGAGCCCTCCACAACCACCTGATGAAGGAGCGTCGCTCCAAAAGCTAATGCTTCCAATTAAACCTGTTGGAATATAACCTGGTGTTGTGTGATTTTTAACTTTGTGCACCCCAGTCCAACACCGGCATCTCCAAATCATGTCCATTATTTGTGTGAGGGGAGTGTACCAGTACAGTTAATATTAATGATAAGGCCTCTATCTCAGCAACCTAGATTTTGCAATCATTGGAGAATGAATATACGAACGCATGAAATAGGAGTTGAGGAAGGCCATTTGCACCTCAAACCTGTCCTGCCATTCAATAAGATTAGCTCTATTTTTCTTTTCAATCTCATATTCTATCCTACTCTCAATAACTCTGCCCTAACAAGAACCTAACTACCTCCACCTTAAAAATATTCACTGAGCCTGCTTCCACCACCTTCTGAGGCAAAGAGTTCCAAAGTTGCAGCCTCTGAGAAACATTTCTCCTCATCTCTGTCTGAAAATGGTGACTCCAATTTTCAGTACCTCCGAGTTCCAGACTCACCCAAGAGAGAAAAAATAATTTCCACATCCACCTTGTCAAGGTCATTCAGGATTTTATACACTTCAAGTCACCCCTCCAGTTTAAATTCCAGCAGAAACAGGTCCAGCCTGTCAACCGATCCTCATAATACTACCCATTTTTTTTCCAGTTTATAATCTAGTAAACCTCCTCTGAATCATCTCCAAAGCATTTACACCCTTCCTTGAATTAGGAAACCAAAACTACATACAATTTACAAGATGTGTTTTCACCAAAGCTTATGCTTAATGGCACATAATATCCTTACTTTTGTGTTCAATTCCTATTGTCACACAGGATAACATTCCAACAGCCTTCTCAAGTACATGCTGTATCTGCATACTGACATGGTTCCGAACATTTCAATCCCTCTGTGCCTTGGAATTCTGTAACCGTTCTCCCTTTAAGTAATACATTGCTTTTTTCATTCTTCCTGTCAAAGTAAACAACTTCACATTTTCCCACATTATACTCCATCTGCCAGATATTTGCCCACTCACTCAACTATGTTGGGCAGGGCAGGGCAGTGATGTGATCTGTAGGGACCTCAGTAAAGCACATCGACAAGGTTCCTTGTGATAGACTGGTTTGATGTCATGGAATGCAGGGACAACTAGCCACTTGGATACAGAACTGGCTTGAAGTTAAAAGACAGAGGGTGGTGTTGGAGGATTGCTTTTTAGACTGGAGGCGTGTGACCAGCATTGGTGCTGGGTCCACTGCTTTTTGTCATTCATATAAATGATTTGGATGTGAACATAATGGGTATAGTTAGTAAGTTTTCAGATGATATCAAAATTGCTGGTGTAGTGTACAGAGAAGAAGGTTACTTCTGAGTACAACAGGATCTTGATCAGATGAGCCAATGGGCCAAGGAGTGGCAGATGGAGTTTAATTTAGATATATGTGAGGTGCTGCATTTTGGAAAGGCAAATCAGGGCAGGACATATACACTTAATGGTAAGGTCCTGGGGAGTGAACAAAGAGAACTTGGAGTGCAGGCTCATAGTTCCTTGAAAGTAGTGTTGCAGATAGATAGGATAGTGAAGAAGGTGTTTGGTATACTTTCTGTTATTAGACAGAGCATTGAGTATAGGAGTTGGGAGGCCATGCTACGGCTGTACAGGACATTGGTTAGGCCACTTTTGGAATATTGTGTGCAATTCTGATCTCTTCTATCAGAAGGATGGTGCGAAACTTGAAAGGGTTCAGAAAAGATTTACAAAGATGTTGCCAGGGTTTGAGCTATAAGGAGAGGCTGAATAGGCTAGGGTTGTTTCCCTGGAGTGTCGAAGGCTGAGGGGTGACCTTATAGAGCTTCACAAAATCAGGAGGGGCATGGATAGGGTAAACAGACAATTCCTCTGGGGTGGGGTGTCCAGAACTAGAGGGCATAGGTTTAGGGTGAGAGGGCAAAAATTTAAAAGGGACCTACGGGGAAACATCTTCATGCAGAGGGTGGTGCGTGTTTGGAGTGAGCTGCCAGAAGAATTGGTGGTGGCTGGTATAATTACAACATTTAAGAGGTATCTGGATGAGTATGTTAATAGGAAGGGTTTAGAGAGATAAGGGCCGGGTACTGGCAAATGGGACTAGCTTAGTTTAGGACATCTGGTCATCATGGACAAGTTGGACCGAAGGATCTGTTTCCATGTTGTACATCTCTTTCACTCTATGACTCTGTATCTATTTGCAAACTCTTTGTCTCCTTCACAACATAAATTCCTATCTGTTTTTATGTCATCTGCAAATTTATCTCCCACAACTTTGCTTCCTTCATCAAAGTAGGCGATTTAAATTGTAAAATATTGAGACCGCAGCACAGGCCCCTATGGGACTCAACTTGACACATCATGCCAATCAACCAAAGAGCTAAGTATGCATTATCTATTGATTTCTGCCAGCCAGCCAATCTTCTTCTATCCATGATACAATGTTACCCATGACACCATGAGCTTTTACCTTTCACAATTATCCTTGATGTGGCACCTTATGAAATGCCTTCTGGAAATCTAAGCAGAATATCCACAACCCACAATCCACTATTCCAGGACCCCACTCTCAACTCTGATCTCCAGCATCTCCAGTCCTCACTTTCTCCTAGAATATCCACAACACATGTTACTCCTTCAAAGAACTCTCATATATTAGTTAAGCATGATTTCCCTTTGGTAATACCAAGCTGACTCTGCCTGATTACGTTGAGTGTTCCGAAATGTCCAACTATAAATCTGTAATAATCAGTCCGAACACATTCCCCCTGACTGAGTTAAGCCAATGGTCTTTTATTTTCTCTTTTCTTCCCCTTCCATTTTTGAAGTGGGGTTAAATTTGCTACTTTACTGTCTGGTGAAACATTTTCAGAATCTGGCAAATCTTAGCAAATTAACTCCAATGTACCTATCACCTCATTAGCCACTTCTTTTAAGAGCTTAGGATGAAGTCTATCTGGACCTGGAGATCTGTCAGCCCATATCCCCATGGATTTGCTTAGTACCTGAACAATATTCAGATGTGGATTGATAAATTGCAAGTAATATTTGAGCCACACAAGTGACAGGCAATGACTACCTCCAACAAGGGAGAATCCTACCATCACCTTTTGACATTCAATGGCATTATCATTTTTGAAACCTCTACTAACAACATCCTGGGGATTACTAGCTACCAGGATCTGAATTGGACCATCCATTATGAATACCATGAGTACAAATCAGGTCAGAGGTTGGGAATTCTACAATGAGTAACTCATCTCCTGACTTCTTAAAACTCTATCCACCATCAGAAGTATGATGGAATAGTCTCCATTTGCCTGGGCAAGTGCCACTGCAACAACACTGGACAGCAAAGCAACCCACTTGTTGGTAGCCCATCCACTAACTTCTGCATTCACTTGCTCCACCATTGATGCACAGTGGCAGAAATGTGTGTCATCTACAAGATGCACCACAGAAACTCATCAAGTTACTTTAGACATAACCTTATACTTAGAAGGACAAGTGTAGCTGAAATAAGGGAACACCACAATCTGCCATACACATCCTGGCTTGGAATTATATCATCATTGCTTCACCGTTGCAAAATCTGACTACTTTGCCACCAACCGCACTGAGTATACCTACACCACAGGGACTTCAGCAATTCAAGAAGACAGCTTATACTCTACTTCTTAAGGACAATTAGGGACAGGCAATAAATGCTGGCTCAGCCAGCAATGTCCACATTCTGTGAATGAATGAATGAAGTAATTCAAACATATCATATCATCAAGTACACCAAACAACCCTTTCCCCCTTGCATGACCCAACCTCTTTTCACCTAATCCAGATCTGATTCCACATATCCATACAATGATCTAGCCTTCCTCTGCCCTGCACCAAAGCCAAATGCCTCTATTTTCTCTATTGTAAGAACTGAACTCCCTCACTCAAGACCTTATTCCCTATGCCATGCCTCTTGATCCAATGCAAACCATCCCTCACCATTGGATCTGAACCTTCCTGCCGTCCCATCACTCTGGGAGCCAGAACTACCACCATGACCCTTGTAGGATCCAATTTCCTCTGGTGCCCCAACCTACCCAACCTTGGGAAATGCCCTTCCCACATTACACACTGGCACACTACGTACCTGGCACCCTACACCTTCGCATTCTATTCCCTACCCACTTGGCATGTACCAATCTGGCACCCTACTTATCTAATACCTTTCTGATGAAGGGCTTTTGCCCAGAACTTTGACTTTCCTGCTCCTAGGATGCTGCCTGAACTGCTGTGCTTGTCCAGGACCACACTCCAGCATCTAGAGTACTCAATTTTGCCTGCTTATCTGACACCTTACCTGCCTAAACACCCTGCACACTACCCTTCTGGCACTCTAACTTCACATTTTTCTTATATATCTACTGGATATCAAATTGGCTGTCCATGTCAGACTTTTCAGATCTGAATACTGCTAGAAACACTGCTTCTCTTGACTGTTCTGGCTTGCAGATAGCTACATTGTCAGAATGGAAAATCAGCTCTGTATTTCCGAAGGAGCACTGATCAGAATCTTCTGTTAGAAATGTGGAGTTCTTCATTGCATGAAAAAAGGAGCTGAGCTGTATTCTGTAAGATGAAAAATTCAATCCTCCTCTGCTTTACTTCTTTAACTTGACACTTTTGTAATAAAATTTAGCATATCACTTGCTTTTCTAATTTCCTACTGAACTCCATGTTAATTTGCTGTGATTTGTGTGCAAGGATAAAAATGTTCCCTCTGATTACCAACATTTCCCAATCTTCCAGCAATTAAAAAAGAATCTACTTAATTGTTCTACCAAGTGTAATGTTTAATATCTCCTCACAATTTATTCCACTTCTCACTATGTTCATCTTACAACTCTGTTACAATCTCTATAGCCACATCATCACAAAATCACAGAAGTGTTATGTTGTATTATGCCATATAAGGAAACTACTTAACCCATTGTGTCTGTGCCAGTTCTCCAAATGAACATCATGACTCCTTTCTTGAGTGCAAATGGTTTCTTCCTATCTACTCTATCCAGCCCTTTCATGATTTTGAAAAGTTCTGACAGATCTTCTTTCTCTCCAAGGATCACAGCCCCAACCTCTCCAGTTTGTCCTCATAATTAAAGTTTCTCATCCCTAGACCTATTCTTCTAAACCTCTTCTGCGCTCTCCAGTATGTTCACTTCATTCCTCTTGTGATTCCCAGCACTGTACACCATGTTCTGGCTGAAGTCTAACAAGTGTCTCATACAAGTTCATCATCTCCTTGATCTTGGACTCCATGCCCATATTAGTAAAGCCAGAATACTGTATGTTTAATAAACTCTAGGCTCCACATGTCCTGCCACATCCAATATGCATACATATCCTGGTCTCTCTGTTCCACAATCCCTTTACAATTGTATCCCCTACATTAAATTTTCTATGTTCTTCCTAATAAAATACATTCCTTCATCCATGTCTGCATTGAACTTCACTGCCACCTATCTGCCACTCCGCCAACTTATCTGTGCCCTTTTGAAGTTCTATATACTGTCCTCCTCAGTTTACAGTGCTTCCACAAACATTGAAACTATCCCCTGCACACCAAGGTGTGTCATTAATATAAATGAGGAAAAATAAGTCTCAATTCTAAACCTTGGGAAACTCTACTACAAACATTCCTCCAGTCCATAAAATATGCATTGACCACTACCACTACTCTTTTTTCTATCACTCAGCTAACTTTGTATCCATATTGCTTGTGTGCCTTCTTTCTATGAGCTAACAACATCATTATCCTTATCATCTCTTTCTGTTACCTCTTCTAAACGTCCAGAAAGTTAATTTAAAATGATTTCCTGTTCAATTGTCCATGCAGACCCTTCCTCATCAACCCACTATTTTCAATGTGACTACTAATTCTATCTTGAATAATTGTTTGTTGAAACTTCCCCAGCATTGATGTTAAACTGACTGGTCTATAATTGCTAGGCTTATCCTTGCCACCATTTTTGAATAACAGCATGATATTTGCAATTCTCAAGTCTTTTGGCAGCTCCCCTGAGTCTAGGGAAAACTGAAATGTTATGCCCAATTGCCTGCAATTTTCCATTCTTAATATCCTTGGCGCATGCCATCTGATCCCGTTTCCTGTATCAATCATCTATCATACACTTCTTCCTTATCAGTTTTTAACCGTTCTTGTGACAGTTTCCTCCTCTCCCCTTATAGCCTGGGCAGCATCTACCTCCTTGGTAAAGACAAGTGTAAAGTATTAAATTAATACCTCAAACATGTCCCCTGCCTCCATGTATATATTCAATAACTGACCTTCCTCCTTCTTTTCATGCTATCTGCTGGAATGCCATATGGAAGACTTTGGGAATCCACTTTATGTCGCCTGCCAGTTGTTTTGTCACAATCTTGTTGCTTCTCTTGTCTGTTTTGTCATCTTCCCTCTCAATTTTTTCTATTCCTCTTTGTTCTCAATTCTCAAAAAACTGGCAGGTAACATATATCTGATACTAATCAGAAGCATATGGTTTCTTATTTATTTTAAATGCTATCTCTTTTGTCAACCAGGGAGCTCTAGATTTGTTTGTTGGGAATATATCTTCACTGTGTCCTAACTTTCTCCCCTTTGACGGTAGCCCATTTTTCAGTTACTGTTTCTCCCATCAATCTTTTATTCCAGTCTATCGAACCCAATAATATGCTTGCCCCATTGAAGTCAGCTCTCTGCCAAAGGATTGTTTTTACTCTGGATTGACCGTTAGGCCACTTTTGAAATGCTGGGTTCAATTCCGGTCTTCCTGCTATATGAAAGATGTTGTGAAACTTGAAAGAGGTCAGAAAAGATTTACAAGAATGTTGCCAGAGTTGGTAGGTTTTAGCTACATGGGGAGGCTGAATAGACGAGGGCTATTTTCCCTGGAGCATTGGAAGCTGAGGGGTAACTTTACAGAGATTTATAAAATCATGAGAGGCATGGATAGGGTGAATAACTAAGGTCTTTTCCCTGGGGTAGGGGAGTCCAAAACCAGAAGGCATAGATTTAAGATGAGAGGAGAAAGATTTAAAAGGGACCTAATGGACTTTTTCACACAGAGGGTAGTGAGTGTATAGAATGAGCAGCCAGAGGAAGTGGTGCTGACTGGTACAATTACAAACTTTAAAAGTATCTGGAAGGGTATATGAGTATGAACAGTTTAGAGAAACATAGGCCAAATGCTGGCAAATGAAACTAGATTAATTTAGGACATCTGATTGGCATGGACGAGTTGGACCAAAGGGTCTGTTTCCATGGTGTACAGCTGTATGACTCTCTGACCACTATCATACTCCACCAACAGTGATCACTGTCTCCCAAACATTCTCCATTGACAGTTTATCTACTTGGCCTTCCTTATTTCCAAGAACTAGATTCAACGACACATCCTTCTTTGTTGAACTGGCACATACTGCAGTAGGAAATTCTCCTGACCACAGTCTAGAAATGCTTTATCCTTGTTGACCTCACACCATCATTGTCCTAGTCCAGATTCAAGTAGTTAAAGTCTCCAATTAATGTTGGTATCTCTAAAATTTCCCTGTAGGTTTGTTCCTATAGATCCTTTCCACAAGGTAATGGTCGATAGACCGCACTGAGAAAGTAAGTAATTTATTTGCTCTAGCTAAGTTGATTCTGGCTTTGATCCTTCTGGGACATCTACTTTCTCCAATACGGAAAAGCTCTCCTGAACCAATACCACTACCCCTCCCCCTTTCTTTCCTTTTCCATCTTTTCTGAACAACTTCCACCCAGAAATATTTAACACCAGTCCTGCCCTTCCATGAGCCAGGTCTCTGTTATTGCTATAATATCATATTTTCACGTTGCATCTGTGACTCCCTAATCTTACTTATTAAACTCCGTGCCTTCATATACATGCACATTAATGTTGATGTAGATATCATTAATTTCTCTCTTATGCTGACTTCACCTCTTAACTTAATATTCACGATACTAGCGCTGTCTGTCTCTTCAAGTATTTTGTGATCAATGGTATTTTTCCCCAATTTTTTCTCTTGAATTCCCACAACCCTGCCAAATTAGTTGAAAGCCTTACCAACAACACTATCAGAACTTCCCACAAGGAACTCAGTCTCAGCTCTGTTTAGATGCAACTCCATTTGGCTTGTACAGGAGCCCTCCTCCCCAGAGTCAGTCCCAGTGTCCAGGAACCTAAAGCCCTCCCTGCTGTATCATCTTTCTAGTCGTTGCCTTCCTCTTTTATTTTTGTAAGTATTTGCAGGTGGGACTGGAGATAATTTGAAGATTACTACATAAAAATCGAAAAAACTGCAGATGCTGTAGAGTTCTGAGGAAGGGTGGCTCAACTCAAAATGTTAACTTTGATTTCTCTCCACAGATGCTGCCAGTCCTGCTGAGCTTTTCTAGCAATTTCTGTTTTTATTGTTGAAGATCACTACGTTTGAAGGGAAAGGTAGGTTGGTGTGGGGATGGAGGGAGGTAGCTATGTGGCTTAGGAGATAGGGTGGCCGGTGAATAAGTAGCCACGTAAGTCTATTAATGGGAGAGAGGCCTGTGTTGGGTTGGGTTGAGGGCTGTTGGTTGTGGTGTTGGTGTTGAGTCGGCTAGAGAGTTTGTATGGACGGGCAAGGTGTTTTGGGTCCAACAAGCTGAGGGACAGGGTGGGGGAGAAGTATTGGGTCAGGATAATGACATGTTAGGGTGTGGAACAGAGCAGGCCTGACAAGAGGAGGGAGGGTTATTAATTGAGCAGTAATAGGGTCAAGTACAAGCTCATGGAACTTATGCAAGATTTATTTAAGATAGTGTGTCAAAAAAGGCAACTCAGGAACAGGATATTTTAGATTTAGTATTGTTAAATAAGGAAGGCCTAATTAGTAGCCTTGTAGTAAAGGAGTCTCTAGCCATGGACAAATAATTTAAAAAGTGATCATAACATGATAGAGTTTCTTATTAAGTTCCAAAAGTAATTAGTTATGTCCAAACAAAGCAAACTATGTAAGTACGATTTGGAGACGCCAGTGTTGGACTGGGGTGTACAAAGTTAAAAATCACACAACACCAGATTATAGTCCAACAGGTTTATTTGGAAGTACTAGCTTTCGGACCACAGCTCCTTCATCAGGTGGTTGTGGAGAATAAATTCTGTGTCTTACAATTTTATTCTCCACAACCACCTGATGAAGGAGCAGCGCTCCAAAAGCTAGTGCTTCCAAATAAAACTGTTGGACTATAACATGGTATTGTATGATTTTTAACTATGTAAGTATGAGAATGAATTCATTATGCTAAATTAGAAAACCTCATTCAAACATTTGATGGCAGAAAAGCAACAAACAATCAAAGAATTATTGCATAACTTGCTACAAATAGATAGACAAGGGTAGTAAATGCAAATATGTAAAAGAGGAAAGGGTTTTTACAGTTGTCAAAATCATACTGAGAGGATTTTCAAATTCAGTAAATGATGATCATAATTTATTTTTAAATGACTATGTTCACTGGATATGGACACTGTCCAGGTCAGCATATACTTTCTATCCCTATTGCCCTTGACATAGTAATTTTTATAAATGACCTGGAAGAGGGGTTAGAAGGTTGGGTGAGCAAGTTTGCGGATGACACGAAAGTCGGAGGAGTTGTTGACAGTGAGGAAGCATGTGGCAGGTTACAGCAGGATATAGAGAAGCTGCAGAGCTGGGCAGAAAGGTGGCAGATGGAATTCAATGTAGCTAAGTGCGAGGTGATTCACTTTGGGAAGAATAACAAAAAGATGGGGTACTGGGCTAATGGTCGGATACTTGGTAGTGTGGATGAGCAGAGGGATCTTGGTGTCCATGTACACAGATCTCTGAAAGTTGCCACCCAGGTAAATAGTGCGGTGAGGAAGGCATATGGCGTACTGGCTTTTATTGGTAGAGGAATTGAGTTCCGGAGTCCTGAGGTCATGATGCAGTTGTATAAGACTCTGGTACGGCCGCATCTGGAATATTGTGTGCAGTTTTGGTCGCCATACTATAGGAAGGATGTGGAGGCATTGGAACGGGTGCAGAGGAGGTTTACCAGGATGTTGCCTGGTATGGAAGGAAAATCGTATGAGGAAAGACTGAGGCACTTGGGGCTGTTTTCACTAGAGAAAAGAAGGTTTAGGGGTGACTTGATTGAGGTGTACAAGATGATTAGGGGGTTAGATAGGGTCGACAGTATGAACCTTTTCCCGCGTATTGAGTCGGGTATTACAAGGGGGCATAGCTTTAAATTAAGGGGGGGTAGATATAGGACTGATGTTAGGGGTAGGTTCTTCACTCAGCGAGTCGTTAGTTCATGGAATGCCCTGCCAGTAACAGTGGTGGACTCTCCCTCTTTATGGGCATTTAAGAGGGCATTGGATAGGTATATGGAGGATAGTGGGTTAGTGTAGTTTAGGTGGGCTTGGATCGGCGCAACATCGAGGGCCCAAGGGCCTGTACTGCGCTGTATTCTTCTATGTTCTATGTTCTAGTACTGGTGAGTCACTTCACTGAACTGCTGCAGTCCATGGGGTGTCAGCACAGCCACAGTGTTAATAAGAGAAAGATCCAAAATTTTGACCCAGTGACAGTGAAGGAATGGTAATTGGTTCCAAACCAGGATAGTGTGCGGCTTGGAGGAAAACTTGCTGATGATCTCATGCATCTACTACCCTTGTCTACCTAATTCCTAGAGGTTGTGGATTTGGAGGAGCCTTCATGAGTTGCTGTCATACATCTTGTGGTTGGCACACTCTGCTGCCATTTTGTGCTGGTGGTGGATGGAATAAATATTTAAAGTGGCAGATGAGGTACCGATCAAGCAGCTTCTGTGTCTTGGGTACTGTCAAGTTTCTTGAGTGTTGTTGTAGCCGCACTAACCCAGGAAAGTGGAGAGCATTCCATTACACTCCTGACAGGCTTTGGGATTGAGTAAAAGAGACAGAAGAAGAAACAATGAAGAACAACGTACTATCACAAATATGTAATTATGTTCTATATTTTATAAAGAAGATTAATTTGAATGGATTATTATTACTCTGAACATCCAAATGGCTGATAAAATGGCTGTTGGTGCATATACAGATTGGGCCAGAATCATCAGCTTGTCACAAGTCTTTGGAATCTGCCTCCAAGTTCTCTGTTGGTGCTATCATGTTCCACGTGTAAGTCACATCAATGCCAGTTCATATGCAGATTTCCCATTTTTATTTCAGAGTAATCAGTTATGCGTTTATTACTTAGTGGTGCCTCAGCTTTTTCTCATAGTCCATTCTGGCTCCTCATGCCAATCCACCCCAGGTGGGACAAGGGGAAAGTGGCTGCTAAGGAAGAAGAAGCACCTTGATTCCTGTTTAAGTTACTAAGAAATCTGGCCTGAGCTCGAATCAAGCCCCTCAGAATTCAGTATAATCAGCAGCAGTACGTACTTGTGTAATTACATCGGTAGCACCACGAACAGCTCCTGTGCCCTGTAACTGGGTCATGACAACACTGCAACACTGTGTTCTTGAGCATGTATACTTGTTTCTCTACCTGACGATAGCACTCACAACAAACGCACTGTTCTAAAATAGTCACAGTATTTTTAAAAATGCTGTCAGAAGTCACATGGCAGATTCTTATCGATTCACTTCAGACCGAAAAAACAGACAGACTGATGTGTTATCTCAACAGCACCATGAAGAACACTAGTTGGAATACAATTATTGTTTTGGAAATACAACAGATCCTGAAAGGCGTGAGAATTAAAAATCTTCTTAGACATCTAATGTCTGGAAGAATTCCCCACACAGTATTGCCCTGTGATTGAGTTTGCATTGAAGGCATCAAAAGTTTTCATCAAAAGTTAAAAAGCAGCAATTAAACGACTGTAAACAGCATTTTGAAGTCATAACTCCCCAGGAAGGTCAGGGACAACATCCTTCAAGAATCCTTGGCTCAACTGGAAGGCTTTTCAGAAATCGATCACAGTTCTGTTGAAGAAACACAAAATACAATGGATGCTGGCCATCTGAAGTAAAAGCAGAAATTACTGGAGAAACTCAGCAAGTATGGCAGCATCTGTGGAGAGAGACTGTTTTGTGTCCAATGACTTAATTCTGGGTCCTCACTATTATCTGTTAGATAATGAAAAACATTGAAAATTCTGATGAGCAATTCCTTTGTGTCTGGAACCCTCCAAAAACATTGGAGATTTAAAATTAGAGACAGCCAATGGTCCCGATTCACTGAAACTTAATGGTTGCCCAGAATACATGAAACAATTAAAAACCTAAATCACAACTGCCCTGCCTCACTTCATCCCTGCGGCCCACTGACATCCCCAGGCCGAGTACCTCCCACCTAACCTGACAACTCCATCCTCTCTTGAAAGTCCCTATCCCAACCTTACTCTGACCTGATACCAGCCCCTGACTTAACAGTTTCCCTAGCTTGACATCCGATACCCACCTCAACCCGACACAATCTGACATTCCCTACTCTGTGATGTTGCACACCTCCTTTCATTTCCAATTTCTTCATCAATGTTCTTCCTGCTATTGTAATTACAGATAAACAGCCTGTAGACTACTCCCAACAGTGTTTTGTTTCCCCTTGTTGTTTCTTAACTCCATGCAAAGTATTTCTCCATCTTGATTTTCTGAGCTAAGATCCCTTCTCTCCACTGTCTTTATACCAGTCATCATTATCGGGGCCACTCCAATTCCTTCTCTATTTTGCCTAGCTCTTCTTAAAATCAAATAACCTGATGCATATTTCCAAAATTTAATTATTCTGTAATTCTTAACCATTATTAGAGGAAACCTAGTAATTTCTATTTGTATTATTAAATCATTAATGCTATTGCAAATGTTTCTGTTTGCATCTCCTTTGTAAACTGCAAGCAAAATACACAAACCTACTATTAGTCTGGGTAGTAACAGTGTTCCTGGAAGATCCTATGAGAATAAGGCCACTTTTTCGCTTGGTCTTTTCTTTGAGAACATTGCTTCTTTAAATCACACTGGTGGAGGCGACTCCATATTCTGTTGTACATTTAGGAAAGTACAATAACTGGAGCAGCAAGATTCAAATTACTAGTACTAGCAACAAATTAACGTTAGATACTGATGCAATTATCTGTGTACACTGCATACCTCTGATATGGACTTGTATTGCTAATGTTAACACCCTCATCAAGATGAAGTGGGTGTGAGTGGGGCAGGTACCAGTTTCATATTATCATATGAAACAACAAAGTACTAAAACGATGCATGCACACCCCACTCTCTATGCCACCTCATTCTGCCCTTGAGATGGCTGTGGTAATGAAAAGGCCATCTACATCTCCTTCTGGAAAATACCTTTGCAAAAATAGTCTAGAGAGAGATACAGTGGTTTATCCTGAGATGCTTTGTGATGCAGGAGACTGTGCTTCATGGCGTGTTCCCTGGGATACATAAACCGATATAGACAGCAACTGCCAACTAGTAGACCATCAAATCAGTGAAATACATTATTTGGTCTGCCTGAAACTTTTTGATTCTCCAGTGCAAAGAGTTGTTCTCGATGGAGTGTTCTAGAGTGGTACATTCCAAGGTTCAGGACTACATGCTGAGGCATACATTGAAGGCATAGTAATGAAAGGCCACTGTCTAAGGCCTTTCTGCCATAATATTCTGAGGGTCTGTTAACTTTTAGAACTCTCATAGCTCATATTGGAATGCAAATAACTTCTTGTCATATTTAATAAATGTCCAATTTTGGACATGTGACGATACAGGACAGGTGAATTTTGTCCTGGATTTTGTTTAATGAAGAAAGGTTGAGACAGAGGCACTGAACAGTCTGCTCAAATCCATTAAAGTAAACAGCTTGTGAAGGCTTGGGTTTTTTAAAAGTTGGAGCAATAAAAGCAGCCTGACTGGGTGAGGTCAAGCTCCCATAGAGTCAGGAGTTTTAGTTTTAGGTTTCTGCATTGCAGGGATCTTGAAGCTGGATGTGGAAGCTCTCATTCCTCTCTCTGTTACAGCTATAAGTTGGGGTACACTTCCTGCTGCTAGAATTGCACGTGAGATAATCTATTTTACTGAATTTATCTTTGCTAAGGGTGTGTTTATGGGATGTTACTGTATTGGAACAGTTAATTAATAGGAATATATCTATTATTTTCTTAAGCATTCAGAGTTACAGTTATGCTCATTCTTTTATTTTATTTTGTCTGTATTTTATTGGTAGTATTAAAATAAAATGTATTTTATTTTAGTAATGAGTAGTTTGATCAATTGAATTGCATCTGCAATGTAATGTCTTATACTCACCTTTAAAATAAGAAAAAGTTAGCATCTAGAATATCTTCTTAATATATTTTGATGGGGTCTGGTCTGGTCTATAACATGTGGGTGAAGGCACCTAACAGCACAATGTTCCAATTTAAAATTTGATAGCTTTTATTTTATTTTCTGTATTGTCCAACTTGAACTGTTTGGTAATGCATTTATAGATAATTTACTAATAAAGTTTTTTGGGGCAAAAACAGACAATGGATTCTGTAGTGTTGGGTTTTGCAGCTCACAAGCTGTAAGGAAACAGGAAAGAAGAACTGATAAGGCATCTCTTTGGTAATTAAACTTATGTTTTGAACAAACACTCCACATGCCAATGGTTGTTTTTGCAAAATCTGTGGAATCTTAGCCTCTCAGTATGAATATTTTAGCACCAATCTTCAATTTGTAAGGAAATGTTTTCAGACAATTAATTTCAATTTTGCAAGAAAGATTATGCATCATGAATATGCTTTGATGTTCAATTTAAAACCAGATGTGTTGCTCCTTCACCTATATTTACATCCTGAAATGTAGAAGCTAATGATTGTTTTTGTTGGGCCCCTATGTTTTAATAACTTCAGTGAACTCTATTCAAAATAATAAAGGATATATCATCTGAACAGCATCGCATCAAAACTCATAATTAGAGTTTTGGATTTTATCTCAGGTTGAAACATTTAATTAAATTTGTTATGTTATAGCAAATAAACATTGTAAGATCTTCTATTGATATCTTGTGCTTCTTTCTGAATAATGTAAGAGTGGTCTCATTGAATGGCAAAGTCCAAGGACAACATCGCCGATGCCTGTTCCTATTTCCTTTGCTCTTATGTTAAATTCACAGGTTGTCAATTACACGGTCTTCTTATAAATCTTAGAGTCATAGAGTAATACTGCACGGAAACAGACCTTTCTGTACAACTCATCCATACCAACAATAATCCCAAACTAAACTAGCCCCACCTACCTGTGCTTGGCCATATACTTCCAAACATTTCTTATTCATGTACTTAGCCAAATTGCCTTTAAACATTAGGAGATTTGACATAAATATCATGAGTTGCTAACTATTTACTAAACCTCAACCATATAGACTGACAGTTATTTAATGAACTCAAAATAGTGACATTTTTAATCTTGAATAGATTAACACTCTTTACAACAATTATATTACTCCTATTTGGCTGTAGCAATGTCAGGAACCAACATTCCGTCGTCTAAAAGAATATCCAATCTGAAATTGAGGCAGGACACATTTAGCATCAAGAGTTCCTGCCTAAGACCAGCATTTTACATTGACAAATAAGGAGCTTAATGCTTAATTTAGAACCCTGTGCGGGGGGGGGGAACTGAGATATCTAGTCATTTGGGCCTGCTCACACAAATGTGAGCCTCTCCTGGAAGGTTTAGTGCCATTCTTTTGTGTGGGTATTGTGTGTGTGTTGTGTGGGTGGGTTGTTTATATTCACCATGGAGCTCTCTCATGGAAGAATATGTAACCAGTCCCAGGCTCAACACAGAAACGTGCTTTGGTAGGCCTAATTTCCAGCTTCTTCCCAGTCAGTTCACATGAGCAGATCTTTACTGGAGAAAGAAAATGTAAAATCTTGCATTCAAAGAGATCTTGTGTGAGATTATGTGAGAGGCTGAATTTAGCTTAGAAATCTTATCTCTCATGACACATTTATGAGAAGTGGCATGCCTATATGCTTGAAAGCAGTATTTAACATTTAAACATATACAAGTGATGTTGCATTACCCAGCATTCTTCCACACTGTAAGGATTCTATGATTTAAATAAATTGTTTATAAACACAAAGAAAAATTAAATAAAGAACTTGTAGGTCCCTCTAAATACAGGATTACATTCTATTCAAACATCCTGACAATCTCATCTCAAAGTCTGAAGCACAAGAAATTTCTAATGTGCTTATATATTTTACTCACTAAACAACAAAACAATTTGCATCTATATAGCACTTTTAATACTGTAAAGCATCCAATGGTTCATTGCCAGCACTATCAAGCAAAATTTAACGTTAAGTTATATACAATTACAAGCCAGATAAATTAAAGCTTAGACGAGAGGTTTAAGATCTTAATGAAATATAGGGAGGGAATTCCACTGTTAGGACCTTAACAGTTGAATATATCACTACCAATGGGGAGCATTCAAAATTGGGAATGCTGACATAGTCCAAATTGGCTGAAAGCAGATATCTTGGGGAGCTGTAAGGCTGGAGAAGATCCCAGAGATAAGGATTTGGAAACAAGTATGAGATTTTTGAAAATAATTATTAGAATCAAACTTTTTAAAATTATACTGAAAGTTAATGCTACTTCTGTTAGATAAATCCAACGTGAGAACACCAAAACTAATATTTAGTCATAGAATTATAGAGCCATAGAGATATACAACACAGAAACAGACCTTCCGATCCAACTCATCCATGTCAACCACATATCCTAGATGAATCTAGTCCCATTTGCCTGTATTTGGCCCATATCCCTCTGAACTCTTCCTATTCATATACCCACCCAGATACCTTTTAAATGTTGTCATTGTGCCCAGCCTCCACCACTTCCTCGAGCAGCTCATTCCATACACACACGACCATTTGCATGAAAAAGTTGCCCCTTAGGTCCCTTTTAAATCTTTCCCCTCTCACTTTAGACTTATAGCCTCTAGTTTTGGACTCCCCCACCCTGGGGAATAAACCTTCTATGTAACTTAAAATATATTTAAAATATATTTAAACATTGAGTTAGAGCTTCATAGAAGACCCTGGCTCCATTTCATGCATTTAAACGGTCCATGAAATCAAAAGATTTGTCATTCTTTCAGGATAACACACTAATTAGCTAGCTCACAAAATAGTACCAGTTAAATGGCATCATTTTTGATGAAATTTAAAAAAATTAGAACATTAAACTCATCAGTCTGCAAAGTTAGCAAATGCATGTTATTCTGTACAAATGGAATTTTGAATTCTTGAAGAGTAAACAGTATTTGCGAGACAATCAGGACTGCATTTCATTGCTGAACTCAGCAAGTGGGATTCTACAATTGGCTTTATCACCCACAGAGGGAGAAATTGGATTCTTACTCCTGATAATTATAATTTGCAGCAATGGATGGAAAATTAGTAGTAATGGATTGGCCCAATGTAACATACCATGCTCCATTTTCTTTTCCATTGCTTTCTGAATTGAAAATATACAAACTGCAGTCAACCCATAATCCTTAGTTTCTTCCTTCCCCATCCAACCCTGAGAAAACTGAAAATTACCGCCTGATCATTGTTGTATGACTCATGCTGATAGCTATCTTCTTGTGAGTATTGGTTGAGAAAGGGTCTAGTTTGGCTCTACTTCCTTTCTTGGCCTGCTAATGCAAGTTAACAGTTTTCAGAGGTATGAGGGAGGAGGTTTTGCCACAAATGTTAAATCCCATCAAACTCTCCACAAACAAATACTGGAGCTTTCAAGAGATGAAGGGAGCATCTAAGAAACACAGTAAATAAATTGCAGCATAATATTTCTGAATGTATTCTCTAATATTCCATAATTAATTGCCCAATTTTCCAAACCAAACTCAATAACTTTTAAACATGATAATAGTATCATCAAGTGACAGCTTCATTTAGAGGTGAATGTATTAATCTTTGCACAAATCAAGGAGGCGATGGTAGTTTGATGGAAATTTACTGCACAAAGTGAAGACTGAGTGCTCCCAAGACCAGTGTAGCATCGATCAAGTATCAAGCAAAGTTCCCTATATTTTGCCCAACAAAGACATACAGCTAAAATAAATAAATAAATAAGACTCATGTATATTGAGGGTTCTCTGGAATTATGTACACAGCTTGACATTCCATCATGTAAAGCTCTACGCTAGCTGCATTATGTTGTTAAATTGATATATGGCTCTTAGCTCAGGGCCTAGGAAATTTGTAATTTATGGCTTTTGTCATGGAGAACACATCCAAATTCCATAATACAAAACTAAGCATTTTACAGTTAACGAAGTACTTTTGAATCATAGTCACTGTTGTACTGAGAGAAATCCAGCAGCCAATTTGGCAAAGTCTTGAAAACACGAGTAGGGCAATGGACTAGATAATTGTGTTGTTACTTGAGGGATAAATATGAATTAAGATATTAAGAACTCACCCCGTATCATTAAATTACCTCCAACAAGAGGAGCAGACGAGGCAGTATTTTTACACCTCATATGACAGCTTTAGGACAGTACTTTGTCTGGACTGCACTGTTTTCCCACTGAGAAGTGATTATGTTACCACTGAGTTTTGAAAATCACAAAGCTCTCAAAGCCTGGTAGGGCACTTACTGTAAATCATGTCTTTCCTGTTTGTACTTTTCCTGTGCTTCTTTCTAGCTTTTCTTGAAGTATACAGAAGTGTGAATTGCTCAAGAAAGTTTCTGACATCCTGTATGAACAGAAAGGTTAAAATTCTTTTGGTGAAGGATATGGCCAGGGAAATACAGTTACCGAGTGTAGCAAGGATGAAAGGTTTCTGTGATCAGCATTTAAACCATAGTGTCATTTTCATTCAGGTCACCAACATTGGTGTAGTGCTGGAATCTCTATCAGGAGGCATATGTTCAATCCCTATTCCTGTTGGACACATAAACAAGGATGGTTAGTGCAGTGTTCGGAAAATGTTACCATATGGCAATCATTGCTTTAGTGTTGAACATGCTGCTTATCTGATGAACCAATTCTCCATTTACGTACCTATTCAGTTGGACAGAAAAGGTGCATGGCAATATTAAAATGGAAGCATTGGAGTTCTCTCAGCAATTCAACCAACAATAACTGTTTTGAATTCTCAGTTTATACATAAAGAAAGACAGCTGCTGTAAACATTGAGATTCTATTACAAAGTATAAAGACATGGCTTTTCTCATCCTCGTCAGCTGTGTTTGTGTTTAACTTTCTTACTATTTTTGACAACGATGTTTTCAAATTACCAGGTAACACTATAGTGTGCACTACCTTTTGTTCTCAGAAGTTATCAGGAAAAAATTAACCTTCTTTCTCTTGTTATATAAAAGAAACCAAATTACTTTAAAAGATTCCTAAAGTTGCAGGATTTCACTTCTTCAGTTCTCTCCCCAAAGCTAGGTCAAACCCTAAGTGCTACAACCTCTACCACAGGTAAGACAAGGAAAGACCTGAATTCACCCCAGCCAAAATGAGGATTCAAACTCCATGTTATTGGCACCAATCTGATCCACATCAACTCTTCAATCAAATGCTTTGGCAACATACTGTGGCCTGGAGATATGGATAAAGATGGTAGAAGCTCCAATTGCTTTCCATCTCGTGGCTGATTAGGGACGTCTCCCATTCTTACCATCTCCCAGTGAAGTACATTTGAAGGATTTACAAGCTGACTGCATTACAAATACATCACTTTACAGCAAGATCTTGAGTTGGACCTGAACCCAGACCATGTATTCCTCTTGTATTTATAAGAGCCTTTAACATCATAAAACATTTCTAGATGCTTTTGGACAACCAGGATTGTCACTATCTGCTGCCAACTAATTCTGTGAACTGTAATTACAAAGCCATGCAGGGTGTTGTAACTACATTCTAATACATGTTCAAAATGGCTAACTGTGTTTATCTTTGGTCAACAGATGTACAGAATAAGCATGGCAATCTACTGGGGAAACTGAGTCTGTTTTTGAGATACTTACTGTGTACAGTTTGAGGATTTAAGAGAATACGATTGCCAATTTTGGTCCATTTTCTACCATAATATACTTTATTAATTGAACTTGTACATGAAATTACAATAGAATTAAAGAAATGATGACCCACAGAAGGCCATTTGATCTATTGTATATTTGCTAGCTCTCTGGAAGAGTAACACATCTACACTTGTGTGACAATACTGTGCCTTCAAGAGATGTTCTGTCCTGTTTCTCTTGAAGAAGGGTGTTGACACCATGGTGTCAACGTGTCTGTCTCAGAAGCAACTGGTAAACAGCTCTGAGCTTCCTAAATGTGATTTTTAAAGTAAGATAAATGAAGCATGAGGGGTGGAGTCACACTCACATAGACCCAGGGTTTTGCTTTCAGTTGGGGAATTGGTTAGTTTGGGGAAACTGATAGATACAGCTCTCTTTCTCTCTGTTACAGTAGAAAGCTTGAATTCTCTCTCTGCTGCTAGGTTATTTCTTTCATTGCTGCTTTCTCCTAGCCTGGAGTCGAGATAGCACGTGAGCAATATCTATTTTGCTAAATTTGTCTTTACTGACGCTGTGTTGAGATGCTTCTATATTGAAATGGTTGACGATTAGTAGTTAAATAACATATTATTGTATTAAGTATTTCAATAGAGTTAAAGTTATGCCAATCCTCTTTTTTGTTTGCATTTTAACTGTGTTGTAAGAGTAAAGTGTGTGTTTGCTTTAAGCCAAGTGGTGGACCAACTGAATCACATCTGGAGCACAGCGCCTTATACTTGCCTCAAAATAAAATAAAAGTTAGGGTGCAGAATACCTTCTTAATATATTTTGAGGAGTTTTGTCTCGTACATAATACCTGCCAAACAACTTTTTTTCTCTAGCCCTGCAAGTACTTTTGCTGAAACAATTAATTAATTCTCTTCTGAAATCATTCACTAAACCTGCTTCCCCAACACAATCAGTCATTGCATTCCAGATGCTAACCACTTGCTGCTTAAAAAGGTTTCATTCCTGTCACTGTTGCTTCTTCTTCATGTTAAATTGGTGTCCTTTGCCTTTCCACCTTTCTTTTGTAAGGAATAAGGAGATGTGGTTAAAATCCAGACACAGACACGGTGGACCCAAAGGGCCTAGTCCTGTGGTGTACTGTTCTATGTTCTATATCAACTCGTCTAGACCCCTCATGATCCCGAAAACCTCATATCAAATCTTACTCTTCCCATCTCAAGGGGAGAAGTTTCAGAATTCCAGACTTTCCATATAGCTGAATTTCCTCATCCCTGTTTAGATTCTATTTAATTCAAATGTAGCAGTTTGCACAGTGCAATACAAATCAATTAATTTAAATATAGTACATGACCCTCAAGGGCACCTCACTCCACTTACAATGCAGACTGCTTCTACACTTACTTTTAAAAATCTATTTCCTGATGTATATACCTCTAGGGGTTTTACAATTACCAAAGCATCTTGGAGGACAGTAGCCGGATCTCTAAACTGTACCTTTCCAGGTACTCTACGCTTCATTGTATCGCTCAGATTTGTGCCAGTTTGCAACACTTGGCCATGGATATCTACTTACACTGGAATACTAAAGAGTGTTTTTTGTTGATGTTGATGCTGTTCTAGCCGCAGTAGATGTTTATCTCAGTGTGCCATCTCTGGAATAGTTTGCTGAGTACAGACTGGTATCTTAAGGATGAACCTTGACAAATACCATTCTTTCACGATATTCCTTGAAAATGCATATTTCAGGACTAATTTTGTGCCAGATTTTTTCCACATACAGCAACTGAGCATCTCGTAGCTAAGATCTAGTTTTGTTTGTTTCTTGTATGATGTGAACCTTAACAGTCAGTCCAGCATATCTTGCCCATCCCTAATTAGTCTTTAGAAGGTTCTGGTGAGCTGATGTCTTGAACCATTGTAGTCCATTGTTGTAGGAACACCCACAGTGCTCTTAGGAACAAATTCCCTTCGGAAGGGATTTTGACCCAGAAACAGAGAAGGAACAATTATATACTTCAAAGACAGGATGCTGTATGATTGAAAGGGAACTGTAGATAGTGGTGGTCCCACTCTTTCTAGCCTTTATCCTTCTTGGTGATGGAATTTGTGGATTTGGATGATACTGTTGAAAGTGATTTACTGCAGTGCGACTTTTAGATGGTACACATGGCTACCACTAATTATTATTGGTAGGAGGATGAACACTGAAGACGGCAGATAGATTGCTGATCGAGCTTTGTCTTGGATGGTGTCAAGCTTCGTGAGAGTTAATAGATTTGCATCCTCCCAGTCAAGTGTGGAGTATTCCACCATATTCCTGACTTGTACCTTATAGATGATGAACAGGCTTTGAGGAGACAAGAAGTGATTTTATCACCAAAGAATTCCAACCTTCCTGTAGCCAATTCACTGTCTGGTCACTGGTACCCTAGGATGTTGCTAGTGTAGGATTTAATGATGGTAGTGTCAAGGGGCGATAGTTAGACTCTCTCTTTTTGAAGAAGGTCATAACCTGTCACGTGTATGGTGCGATTGTAATTTGCCACTTATCAGCCCAAGCCTGAATGTGACCAGATCTTGCTTTAAATGGATACAGACTGCTTCAGTATCTGGGAGCTGAGAGTAGTGGTCCAATTATCAGTAACTTTCCTATTCCTGACCTTATGATGGAGGGAAAGTTATTAATGGCTGTGCCTCTGAAACTATTAAGGAAGTCATGAAGAGATGTCCTGGGACTGAGATGATCAACCTCCAACAATCATAACAATCTTCTTCTTTGTGAGGTATGATTTGACTAGCAGACAGTACCCCCATCTCAATTTCCATTGATTTCAGTTTTGCTTGGAGTCCTTGATGCCATACTTGGTCAAAAGCTGCCCTGAAATCAAGAGTATGTACTGTCATCTCATCTCTGAAGTGTCGCTCTCACATTCACTGGTTTACTACAGCTATATGATCGTTCAAGTTCTTTGTGAATGCTCTCGTCTCTCCAAACTTTATTCCCAGCATCTTCAGTAAACTGATCTACCAGTGAAACAGACAAGATGTCATTCAGCCCAATACCCTGAGAACATGGCCTCACCTGTACTGCCATTTAATCTACATCATAAGACAGATTCAAACTCGTCAAATACGCTCATCATTCTGCAGACTGATTTGAGCAGAATACATGAATGTGCTCCATGTTCAGGAAGGCTTTGGGGTGAATGCCTCCACAATCTGAGATCATCACCTCTTATCTTGCAATCTTTCTGATGAACTCATCCAAAAGGTTTTCTTACAACACAGAAACAAAATACAGGAGAGAAGACAGCCTTGTCTGTTTTGAGATTTGATTGGAAAGTTTTTCATTTTAGGAGAAAGTGAGGACTGCAGATGCTGGAGATCAGAGCTGAAAAATGCGTTGCTGGAAAGCGCAGCAGGTCAGGTAGCATCCAAGGAGCAGGAGAATCGACGTTTCGGGCATAAGCCCTTCTTCAAGCTTTTAATTTTAACCTGTTTGAAGCAGTGCTACTACTGAGTATAGAGCAGTTGGATCTAATTGTGGATATTCTCCTTACATACTATTTTGGACAATATGCTCATCATGAATATGCATAAGATTCCATCAAAGCCCTTCAGATAGACTCAGCTGCTAAGGCTGTAATCTACTCTCTTGAGTTTATTCTGGAGTCTCACAAGGCCAGCATGAATTTGCTACTGGGTATGGCATAGGTCTGACATACATAGTTCAACAGCTCCAGAGTAGGCCTGACCTGACTGGTGATCCTGGATTAGTGGTGCTGGAAGAGCACAGCAATTCAGGCAGCATCCGAGGACAGGCAAAATCGACGTTTCGGGTAAAAGCCCTTCATCAGGAATAAAGGCAGAGAGCCTGAAGCGTGGAGAGATAAGCTAGAGGAGGGTGGGGGTTGGGATAGAGTAGCATAGAGTACAATAGGTCAGTGGGGGAGGAGATGAAGGTGATAGGTCAGCATCCGAGGACAGGCAAAATCGACGTTTCGGGTAAAAGCCCTTCATCAGGAATAAAGGCAGAGAGCCTGAAGCGTGGAGAGATAAGCTAGAGGAGGGTGGGGGTGGGGATAGAGTAGCATAGAGTACAATAGGTCAGTGGGGGAGGAGATGAAGGTGATAGGTCAGGGAGGAGAGGGTGGAGTGGATAGGTGGAAAAGGAGCTGGGCAGGTCGGACAAGTCCGGACAAGTTAAGGGGACAGTGTTGCTGGAGGTTAGAAACTAGGATGAGGTGGGGGAAGGGGAAATGAGGAAGCTGTTGATATCCACATTGATGCCCTGGGGTCTAGGTGTTCCGAGGCGGAAGATGAGACGTTCTTCTTCCATGCGTCTGGTGGTGAGGGAGCGGCGGTGGAGGAGGCCCAGCACCTCCATATCCTCGGCAGAGTGGGAGGGGGAGTTGAAATGTTGGGCCACGGGGCGGTTTGGTTGATTGGTGCGGGTGTCTCGGAGATGTTCCCTAAAGCGCTCTGCTAGGAGGCGCCCAGTCTCCCCAATGTAGAGGAGACCGCATCGGGAGCAACGGATACAATAAATGATATTAGTGGATTTGCAAGTAAAACTTTGATGGATGTGGAAGGCACCTTTAGGGCCTTGGATGGAGGTGAGGGAGGAGGTGTGGGCACAGGTTTTACAGTTCCTGCGGTGGCAGGGGAAAGTGCCAGGATGGGAGGGTGGGTCGTAGGGGGGCGTGGACCTGACCAGGTAGTCACGGAGGGAACGGTCTTTGCGGAAGGCGGAGAGGGGTGGGGAGGGAAATATATCCCTGGTGGTGGGGTCTGTTTGGAGGTGGCGGAAATGTCGGCGGATGATTTGGTTTATGCGAAGGTTGGTAGGGTGGAAGGTGAGCACCAGGGGCGTTCTGTCCTTGTTGCGATTGGAGGGGTTGGGTCTGAGGGCGGAGGTGCGGGATGTGGACGAGATGCGTTGGAGGGCATCTTTAACCACATGGGAAGGGAAATTGCGGTCTCTAAAGAAGGAGGCCATCTGGTGTGTTCTATGGTGGAACTGGTCCTCCTGGGAGCAGATACGGCGGAGGCGGAGGAATTGGGAATACGGGATGGCATTTTTGCAAGAGTTGGGTGGGAAGAGGTGTAATCCAGGTAGCTGTGGGAGTCGGTGGGTTTGTAGAAAATGTCAGTGTCAAGTCGGTCGTCACTGATGGAGATGGAGAGGTCCAGGAAGGGGAGGGAGGTGTCAGAGATGGTCCAGGTAAATTTAAGGTCAGGGTGGAATGTGTTGGTGATGTTGATGAATTGCTCAACCTCCTCACGGGAGCACGAGGTGGCGCCAATGCAGTCATCAATGTAGCGGAGGAAGAGGTGGGGAGTGGTGCCGGTGTAATTACGGAAGATCAACTGCTCTACGTAGCCAACAAAGAGACAGGCATAGCTGGAGCCCATACGTGTGCCCATGGCTACCCCTTTGGTCTGGAGGAAGTGGGAGGATTCAAAGGGGAAATTGTTAAGGGTGAGGACCAGTTCGGCCAAACGAATGAGAGTGTCGGTGGAGGGGTACTCTTGGGAACGTCTGGAGAGGAAAAAACGGAGGGCTTGGAGGCCCTGGTCATGGCGGATGGAGGTGTAGAGGGATTGGATATCCATGGTGAAGATGAGGCGTTGGGGGCCGGGGAAATGGAAGTCTTGGAGGAGGTGGAGGGCGTGGGTGGTGTCTCGAACGTATGTGGGGAGTTCCTGGACTAGGGGGGATAGGACAGTGTCGAGGTAGGTAGAGATGAGTTCAGTGGGGCAGGAGCATGCTGAGACAATGGGTCGCCAGGGTGGTCAGGCTTGTGGATCTTGGGAAGGAGGTAGAACCGGGCAGTGCGGGGTTCCCGGACTATGAGGTTGGAAGCTGTGGGTGGGAGATCTCCTGAGGTGATGAGGTTCTGTATGGTCTGGGAGATGATGGTTTGGTGATGGGGGTGGGGTCATGGTCAAGGGGGCGGTAGGAAGAGGTGTCCTCGAGTTGGCGTTTGCTTCAGCGATGTAGAGGTCAGTGCGCCAGACTACCACTGCGCCCCCTTTATCCGCTGGCTTGATGGTGAGGTCGGGATTGGAGCAGAGGGATTGGAGGGCTGTTGTGAGGGTGAGAGGTTGGAGTGGGGGAGGGGGGTCGACAGGTTGAGGCGGTTAATGTCCCGGCGGCAGTTGGAAATGAAGAGGTCGAGGGCAGGTAATAGGCCAGCGCGGGGTGTCCAGGTGGATGCAGTGTGTTGGAGGTGGGCGAAGGGGTCCTCGGAAGATGGGCGGGAATCCTGATTGTGAAAGTAAGCTCGGAGGCGGAGGCGACGGAAAAATTGTTTGATGTCACGGCGTGTATTAAATTCATTGATGCGTGGACGGAGGGGGACGAAGGTGAGTCCTTTGCTGAGGACTGATCGTTCGTCCTCAGTGAGGGGGAGGTCTGGAGGGATGGTGAAAACTCGGCAGGGCTGGGAGCTGGTGTGGGTGTAGAGCTGGGAGTGGGGTCGGAGCCAGTACCTGGAGTGGGTGTGATGGTGGGGGGAATGGGGGTAGAGTCATGAGCAGGGGTAGTGTTCCCCTCGGGGTTCTGGGGGGTGGGGATAGTGACAGTGGGGTCTGTGGGGGGCGTGTCAGCAGAATGCAGGTGAGTGGTGCTGCTGGGGGCGGAAGTGGTGGCAGACACGGCAGTAGGGGTGGTGAATGTCACTGAGCGTGTGGCATCAGCGATGATGTGAGGGGCGGAAGTGGCTGTGGGAGTGGCCATGATGGGGGCAGAAGTGACATCATCAATCAGCGTGGAGGTGGTAGCTGCATCAGCCGCATGGCTAATGGTGTTTCCGAGGCCATCAGTGACGACCGACTTGACATTGACATTTTCTACAAACCCACCGACTCCCACAGCTACCTGGATTACACTTCTTCCCACCCTACCTCTTGTAAAAATGCCATCCCGTATTCCCAATTCCTCCGCCTCCGCCGTATCTGCTCCCAGGAGGACCAGTTCCACCATAGAACACACCAGATGGCCTCCTTCTTTAGAGACCGCAATTTCCCTTCCCACGTGGTTAAAGATGCCCTCCAACGCATCTCGTCCACATCCCGCACCTCCGCCCTCAGACCCAACCCCTCCAACCACAACAAGGACAGAACGCCCCTGGTGCTCACCTTCCACCCTACCAACCTTCGCATAAACCAAATCATCCGCCGACATTTCCGCCACCTCCAAACAGACCCCACCACCAGGGATATATTTCCCTCCCCACCCCTCTCCGCCTTCCGCAAAGACCATTCCCTCTGTGACTACCTGGTCAGGTCCACGCCCCCCTACGACCCACCCTCCCATCCTGGCACCTTCCCCTGCCACCGCAGGAACTGTAAAACCTGTGCCCACACCTCCTCCCTCACCTCCATCCAAGGCCCGAAAGGTGCCTTCCACATCCATCAAAGTTTTACCTGCAAATCCACTAATATCATTTATTGTATCCGTTGCTCCCGATCCGGTCTCCTCTACATTGGGGAGACTGGACGCCTCCTAGCAGAGCGCTTTAGGGAACATCTCCGAGACACCCGCACCAATCAACCAAACCGCCCCGTGGCCCAACATTTCAACTCCCCCTCCCACTCTGCCGAGGATATGGAGGTGCTGGGCCTCCTCCACCGCCGCTCCCTCACCACCAGACGCATGGAAGAAGAACGCCTCATCTTCCGCCTCGGAACACTTAGACCCCAGGGCATCAATGTGGATATCAACAGCTTCCTCATTTCCCCTTCCCCCACCTCATCCTAGTTTCTAACCTCCAGCAACACTGTCCCCTTAACTTGTCCGGACTTGTCCGACCTGCCCAGCTCCTTTTCCACCTATCCACTCCACCCTCTCCTCCCTGACCTATCACCTTCATCTCCTCCCCCACTGACCTATTGTACTCTATGCTACTCTATCCCCACTCCCACCCTCCTCTAGCTTATCTCTCCACGCTTCAGGCTCTCTGCCTTTATTCCTGATGAAGGGCTTTTGCCCGAAATGTCGATTTTGCCTGTCCTCGGATGCTGCCTGAATTGCTGTGCTCTTCCAGCACCACTGATCCAGAATCTGGTTTCCAGCATCTGCAGTCATTGTTTTTACCTCGTTGATTTTAACCCTGACTGGTGATAGTCTTGGATTAATTTTTGTACCAAAATGAGCTATCCATTTGAAATTTCTTCCTTCACCCTTCTTTTCTTGTGCATAAAAGTGATGACGCCTTTTCTTAAAGATACTGATTGTGCTACTTACATTAAATATGCTTTCATACACTTTCAGCATGTCCAGGTTGCTTGAGCCTCTCACAGCCAAAGTACAACTTGACAAGTACCTTGTTGTCTTTGTCAAATCATGCAGAATTAGCAGGTGATCCTCTCTTTCTGACATAGGAAACCTCCTAGAATGAGAATAGGAAAGCCTGGGAGGCTGTGCTGAATGTGAGTTTCCTGCTGTGCAGCCTCATATGAAATAACTTGCTGATCCCAAATGTGTCAGCCTTTGAGGCTATTAGTGTTAAAAAGTGTGGCGCTGGAAAACCACAGCAGGTCAGGCAGCATCCGAGGAGCAGGATGGATCCCTTCATCAGGAATGTGCTGGGGTGAGGCGGGGTGCATGGGCACTGAGAGATAAGTGGGAGGGTGATGTGGCTGGGGGCTAGGTAGCTTGTAAGCTTTATCACCTGACTATCTTCTTCATTCATGCTCCTGATTCTAAGCTTGTGTTCACTTTTTGAAAAAAGAAATACAAGCATATCTCATCTTGGTCCACAGACCAGTCTTTGAACCAGAAAAAGATATTGGAGGACTCTGAGGCAACGAGTGAAGTCCCTTAACTAGGATCATTTTTGGAATTTGTTTTGGAATTGAGGCACTTTCCTCTGTCTCTTAACTTCTAAATACCTTTCAAAATAATGAACCACTTAATCTTTATCTTGATTACATCCCACCTGAGGATTGAAGAGATGTTCAATGTTATCCAATCTTTGTAACGCCCTTTGTGTTCCTTGATGTTTTCTGGGGTCAATGCCTGCCAACCCTCTAGTTCCTTATGCATAACAGTTGAACAGTGGGAGTCAGCCATTAAAGAAGAACATTGGGTTGACATACTGGTGTGTCTGAGCATGAGTGCTTGAAACGCAAACAGGAAGTAATGATCAGGTCGACCCCTGTATCCGCGGAATCATTTTCCACAGTTTCAGTTACCTGCGGCCCAAACATATTATAGGGGAACTTCCAGAACCAGGGACTGGTTCTTCCAATTCTGCCAAAAATCCCATTGAAATGAATAGGTTTGCTCCTATCCACGGTTTCGGGCTTCCGGGGTAGGTAATGGAACTTATCCCCCCACAGGTGTGGGGGAGCAGAACTACTGTATTTAGATAATCTAGACTCTGCAACCCTATTCAAGTGTAACCACATGGTGCTGCATCTGCAGCGTTTGTGAAGACCTTGTGGAGCCTGATATCTTTTATCCCCTGACTTAGCCTGAGGCAGACCACCAGCAGCATTAATGATCGATCACTAAACAAGGATAACATCAGTGAGGGCTGGGGTGAAGGGTCGGCCTCTAGGCCTCAACTGAGTTTCTTTTTCCAAACTCCAACAGATGTTGTCAGACTTCCTGATTTTTTTTTAAACTTCAGATTTTCAGCAGTCGTTGCTATGGCCCATATTTCATTTCCTTGGTGATCAAAGAATATAAAGCTCCGTGACTAGAGGACGCCAAACAGCACTTGATTATTTTGATTGGTAGAACTGATAAAACTGTCGTAAGTGAGCACGCTTATTTTCACAGAGCACGTGTGTAATGGTGGCACCGAGAGAAAGGAAAACCCAGCTGAAACGAGAGTGTGACAGTTCTGAGAGACTTTCATTGATCGTATGATCTTCATACGGGCGCCCAGCGACTTTTTTTAAAAAAATTAAGACGCTCGCTGGTTTAATGCGCGGCCCTTTGACGTTTGCGACTGACTGTCGCACGATTGAACGGCAGGAGCAGGCGGGGGCTGGGAACCTTCCCTCCTGAGCGGGGTTGCAGTCGGACCGGAAGTGGCCGGCGGAAAACGTTGAGGAGACGTTGGTGGAGAGGCGGGAGCGGTTGGAACAGCGGCTCGCGAGACCGGGCACGAGCGACAGCCCCCCCCCCCCCGGACCCATAAGGAGGAGGGAGAAAGAAAGGCGACTGTTCCTGCTCCTCAGGTTAGCGCCGGTTTCACGTGAAGCCTCCATGTGTTTGCAGCTCTGACGCCCGCTCGGCCTGCTTAGAAGCGGCTCGGTTAATGGAGGGGGAGCGTGGGCTCGGCTCATGTGAGGCACCGTCTGCACCCCGCCCACCCCACGTTCCTCCGCCGCCACACACGGTCAGTCTCCCGGGCCGCAGCCTTCAGGTCGCGTGTGTTTGAGCTGAAGCCAGGTCCTGTGGCGTATCCACCATTCCTGAGGTGTTAGCCCAGCTTTCTTTCACTTTATCGCAGATCTCGTCTTCCTCCCACCGAACATCTTCCTGTTTAAATGATCGGAATTATTTCATGGGACCGCTGCTCCGGTCTGTGGCGTGTCGACATTTCCAACTGGGACACGGAGAATGATCACTGTACAGGAGGAGATCATTGAGACCCTGAAGTTCGGGCCAGTTCTTCGTGGAAACCTCTCGCCGAGGCTCATGTTTCTGCCTTTTCCCCTAATTTCCTTCAGGTAATTGTTCTGATTTGAAGAGGTTGATTGATTGAATCTGTTTCCACAGCACTCTTCAGTCCAGATCGTAATCACTCATTGTGAAGTAAAATATTTTTCCTCGTTGATTATTTTGCCAACCACCTCGAATCTGTGCCTAGTAGACTCCAATCAATGTACTCGCAATCTCCCCATTTTTGTCTTTATTGGCCCTTCACAAAAAAAGCTCCATCATACTAATAATAAAGTTTCTCTTTGAGACGAATACCAAATTTCCAACATATCCTTCAAACTGAATTTCTTTGTCCCTGGAATTTTACTCTAGAATCATTGTGATTCTAGTACAATGGTTCTTAATGAAGCCCAGGTCTGATCTGCTTTATTAACTGCTTTGCTGAACTACTCTGGGGTCAATGATTGTGCACATAAACTCCTATGTCCTTCTGCTCCTGCACTCCCTTTAGAACCATACTTTTATATTATCTACAATGCAGATGGACTGTATCCAAGCTTGGGCTAACAAGTGGCAAGTAGTATATGTGCTACAGAAGTGCCAGGCAATGACCATATTCAGTAAAGGAGAAGCTAACCAAAAGCCTAATTGTTATGGTGTTACTATTGCTCAATCACCCACTATCAATATCCTGCAGGTAAGCATTGATTAGAAGCTGAAATGACAAGTCATTTAAATATTGTGGTTAGAGCAGGTCAGAGGCTAGGAATCTTGCATCATTCTGGCTTCCCAAAGCCTGTCCACCATCTACAAGATACAAGTCAAGACTATGGTGGAAGACTAGGCAAAAGTGAGGACTGCAGATTTTGGAAACCAGAGTTTAGGTCAGAGTGGTGCTGGAAAAGCGCAACAGGTCAGGCAGCATCCGAGGAGCAGGCAAATCGACGTTTCAGGCAAAAGCACTTTGTTGGCAATGGTGGAGGACACCATCCAGGACAAATCATCCCACATGGTTGGCATCACATCTAAAATCATTTCCTCCATCACCACCAGTGCAGAAGTGTGTACGATCTAAAAGATGCGCACGAGAAATTGACTAGGCTCATTATACAGTGCCTTTTTAACCCATGATGTCATCTCCACCTAGAAAGGCAGCAGGTACTTGGGAACACCACTACCTGCAAGTTCACCTCCAAATCACATTCCATCCTTATTTGGAATTGTATACCACCATTTCTTCACTGTTGCTGGGTCAAAATCCTGATAACATTTTGAATGTATGCACTAAATGGACTGCAGTAGTTCAAGAGGAGAGCTCACCACTACCTTCTCTGGAGCAATTAGGAATGTAAAAAATGCTGCACAGCCAATGAAACCCATGTCCCATGAATGGATTTTTAAAAAAAATCATCTGCCAAATATCTTTTGTCCCACCAGCTGATCTGTGTCCTTTTGAAGTTTATCATTATTCTCCTTTGCATTCACAATATGTCAAAGCTTTTATCATCGTACAGTCATAGAGATGTACAGCATGGAAACAGACCCCTCAGTCCAACTCGACTTGTGCTGACCAGATATCCTAAAGTAATCTAGACCTATTCGCCAACAGTTGGCTTACATCGCTCTAAACCCTTCCTATTCATATACCCTTTTTAAATGTTGTAATTGCACCAGCCTCCACAACTTCCTCTGGCAGCGCATTCCATACACGCACAACCCTTTGCACGAAAAAGTTGCCCCTACGTCTCTTTTAAATCTTCCCCTCTCACCCTAAACCTATGCCCTCTAGCTCTGGACTCCCCCACACAAGGGAAAAGACCTTGTCTGCTTAACCTATCCATGCCCCTCATGATTTTCTAAACCTCTACGCGGTCACCCCTCAGCATCTGATGCTCCAGGGAAAATAGCTCCAGCCTCTCTCTATAGTTCAAATCCTCCTAACCTGGCAACATCCTTGTAAATCTTTTCTGAACCCTTTCAAGTTTCACAACATCCTTCCTACAGGAGGGAAACTAGAATTGCACACAATGTTCCAAAAATGGCCTAATCAATGTCCTGTACAGCTGCAACATGACCTCCCAACTCCTATATTTGATGCTCTGACAATAAAGGAAAGCATACTAAATGTCGCCTTCACTATCTTATCTACCTGCACCTCCACCTTCAAGGAACAATGAACCCACAACGCTCCCCAGGACCTTGCCATTAAGTCTTGCCCTGATTTGCCTTTCCAAAATGCAGCACCTCAAATTTATCCAAATTAAACCCCATCTGCCACTTCTTTGCCCATTGGCCCATCTGATCAAGATCCCACTGTACTCTAAGGTAACTTCCTTTGCTGTCCATGACATTTCCAATTTTGGTGTCAACTGCAAATTTACTAACTATACCTCCTATGTTCACATCCAAATAATTTATATAAATGATGAAAAGCAGTGGACCCAGCACCGATCCTTGTGTCGCACTACTGGTCACAGGCCTCCAGTCTGAAAAGCGACCCTCCACCACCGCCCTCTGTATTCTATCTACAAGCCAGTTCTGTATCCAAATGACTAACTTTCCCTGTATTCCATGTGATCTAGCCTTGCTAACCAGTCTACTATGAGGATCCTTGTTGAATGCCTTACTGAAGTCCATATAGATCACGCATGCTCTCCCCTCATCAATCCTCTTAATTACTCCTGAAAAAAACTCAATTAATTAGTGAGACATTATTTCCTATGCACAAAGCCATGTTGAACTACCCCATCATGGATGTGAATACCAAGGAGTCCCCTGCACACCTCCCTTTTTATTTATTTTACATATGTCATCTAATTGTATGAACCTAACCATTGAGATTCAGGGACCATGAGGTCATCACAACTAACAGCCCAGTGCTGATTTACATGTGGAATTTTCCACTGTGCCTCACTAGATAGCAAATGATACGCGGTAAGTAATTATTGTTTCTACCCTTCTTTTCAGTTTTATATTTAATGGTGCCACTCAGTTCGAACACTAATCTAATTGTGGCCTGAACTCCACATGCCTGCTTAGCCTTGATAACTATTGACTCTCTTGTTCGTCAAGAATAACATCTACCTCTGCCTTGAAAGTATTCAAATGACCCTGTATCCACTCTTTGGTGAAAGAACGTTCTATTGACTGTCAATGTCTGAGAGAGAAAGTTGCATCTTGTCTCCATTTTAAATGGTACATTCCATACTTAAACAATTTTCCTAGTTCTCATTTCTCCCACAGGTGAAATATTCTTTCAACATCAACTCTGTGAGATCCTCTTAGGATCTTGCATTTCAAGAAAATTGTCTCTGTTTCTTCTGAGCTCCTATGATCATAAGCCTAGCGAATACAACTTTTCTTCATAAAATAATCCCCAATCCCGATATCAATCAAATAAACCTTCTTGGAACTATTTTTGACACCACTGACTTTTTTTCCTTAAAATAAGGAAACCGAAACTATATACGGTATTCCAGATGTGGCCTCACAAGTGCTCTCCACAACTGTTGCAAAGCATCCCTACTTGTATATTCCATTTGCATTGCAATAAAATGTCATCCCAATCACCTTCCTAATAATTTGCTGATTTTGGTAATTTCAGCATGGATCATAAGTGAATGTGAGTTCTTGGATCTTATGGCTGAGGTATGATCATCAGTCTAAAAAAGCCTAACTACAAGGTTTAGCGTTATCTGGAGTTTTCGTATTTGTATATTTGTGTCTCATACAAACTTTTTTTTCTATTTTTAATCTATTAATCCTTGAAAACAAAAGTTTAAAAAAATTATTTTTTCTTATCCATATAAACAGTTCAGGATCTATTATTTGCCAATTTCTGATTTCTAATTAATACCATTGTATTTAATCATTTAGTATACTGTACAAATGTAACCTGCAGATGTTTATCAGCAAGCATTCTGGTGCAGACATGATTGGCCAAATGGCCGCTTCCTGCATCATAAGCAGCTCTGGGATATGGACTTGCAAGAAATTTATTTGCAGTGCCCAAAGACTGGCCGTCTTTTGAATTTAATGACAACGTTGTATATGTTTAATCTCCTTTCCCATGTTGTATTCTACACGATTGCTGTCTGTTGATATTTACTACTTTAAAGCAGAGGATCATGGGAAGTCTAATTCTGATTACCAACTTGAACAGTTCATTTGTTCTGCTCAGAACAATTGTTTCATAAGCATTGGTGTCCTGAAGTGTAGAAACTTGCCCAGGTTTTTTTAAAAATGTTTTTTTGATTAAAATGGTTTCGCTGTTGAAAAATCCTGTGCTGCTAAATTTTAGTTCACTTTCTTGTGGTGTGATGGGAGCATGTATATGTGTTCAGGAGTGTATTGCCCATTGAAATTTATTTTGCTGACTTTGCTGTTTGTTGTATTGTAACACTTTGTGATATTATGGCCAATTGAAATATATAGAAATGGTGGTATCTTCTTTCAATGCATGTAATTTTAATGTCTTCATTCTTTATAACTGCAAAGTAGTTAAGCAAGGCAACAATAATAAAAAAACGAGGTATATATTAACTAGTTTACAAACAGTCAGGTCTTTACAGCAAATTTTTAGAGCAGGGTCAGGGTCATGCTTTGATAAAGCGGTCCAGTGGTTTGTCTGAATTATTGTTTTCTATATTAAATTTGGAGCCCTGCAACAAGGACTGATTTCCTGAATAGCATCCAATAATGTTTATCAAATCTGTGACTTCAGATCATGCTTCCTACTGGTGGAAGAACCTTCCCCAGACCAAAGTAAGAAAAATTTCAAATTTTCGAAATGACAAATCGTTCATATAAAGTAGATCAACAGCCAGCCTCTTTCTAGTTCATCTAAAATAATTTTAAATATGGGATAGGCAACGACCTAGTGGTATTATCGCTGGACTGTTAATCCAGAGACCCAGGTAATTTTCTGGGGACCAAGGTTCAAATCTCACCATGGTGGAATTTGAATTCAATAAAAATCTGGAATTAAGAGTCCAGCGATGACCATGAAATCATTGTCGATTGTTGGAAAAAAAACTATCTGATCCACTAATACCCTTGAGGGAAGGAAACTGTCAACCTTGTCTGGACTAAATGTGATTTCAGGCCCATAACAATGTGGCTGACTCTTAACTGCCTTCTGGGCAATTAAGGATGAATGCCCTTCTCCCATAAATTAATTTTTAAAAATTGAAAGCGATGTTAATTTTTTAAAAATCTTAAAATACAATATATGGATCTAAAGTATTCAGAATAGGCCTGTTGGACATAACAGCAAATCAAGGAAGCAAGAGATAACAGGTAGAGGTTGGTGAGAGGTTTTGTGTATCTTTCTTTACAGTGTGCTGTCTGGGCATTTCTGTATGGTATAAAACTTTGTTTTCTCAAAAGTGTACCCATTATGATTTTAAAAAACACACAAAGTTGGGTTGATTAGTGGTTGCTTGATATCTGACCTAACAGTGGGAGCACAGTTTGGTATTCTGACTGCAATTGGATGGAATTAGGATACAGATGACAGATTATTGCATTTCTTAAACAAGGTGAGTGATTTTTAAAACTCAGTTTTGGTTATTGCAATTACAGTTGTAAATCAATCTTAATGATGTGTAGTGCCTGCATAAATTACAACATCAATCTATTAGAGCATTCTTTTCAGCCTTTAATTTGAACCCTTTATGGTATTGGCTTTGTTCATGATTTTCAATTAAACCCTCTTTAAAATATTGGCCTTTACCAGTGTGCCAGTATTTCTTTAAAAATAACTCTAACTGTATCCTAGTATAAAATATCTACAACAAACATAAGGCAAAATCGATATTTTTGAAGGGCTTTTTAAACGTGATAAGCAATTGGTAGTCTTTGAAATATGGTGCCATGTTTTGTGTTCATTATTATTTTAAATGTGGTTTGATGTGGGAAATGGAAAATTCACAATGGTGTCATATAAGTCAGTAGAACCAAAATCCTAGAAACCTGCAGTATATTGCAATATAATGCTTATATTGGCACTTTGATAGTGCCATCGTGCTTAGGTCCACAATTTTCTTTTGATATGCAACATGGTCAGTACATCATCAAGTACCTGGCCAACTTCTATTTGCTTATTGAATCCGCTTCCACCATCGTTTCAGACTGAGTATATTGGCTGCAGACAATTCATTGAAAACAGTCCTCACCTTACTTCTGTATCGTTTGCAAATTATTTTATAGTCATTTCTGGTTGACTCATTTTTGTGAAGCAATGGTTTTATGTATCTACTGTATCAAAACCTCTATGCTGATCTCACTTGTTGCTTTTCCAAGAAGTAAAACTCAAACACTGGCAACTTAACTCTTTTAATGTAAGGTCTCGTCCTTTGTCATCTTCTGGTCAACTTCTGTTGTATTCTTTCTAAGTCTTTTGCATTTTTCTCAATATGTGGTGCTCTGATTTGTTCACTGTATGTCTGCTGAAGCCTAACCAGTGATTTATAAAATTCTAACATGATCAATTTCCTTTTATAAACAATAACATTATTTAAAATACTTTTAACTCTGCATTTGACCTGATCTTACAGGGCTTCAGTTTCATTGAGCACACATACTTCTAATTTTGTCCAAAATTTTCTTTAATTCAAAAATAAAGTTAAACAGATAAGCAGTTCTTCATAGATTCTTCATTTTTCTCTTCCTCGCTGCTCTTTCCTGCACCCCTCTCACATTTCCTACTTGTGTCTAGAAACATTGACTCCATTGATTAAGGGGTATTGTGGTATCTCTTGCATTGGTGAACTCAGACAGCAAATGTTGTCAGACTGTTTAATCACATTTAATCCTGTTCCCACCAGTGTCCAAGCACGCACTTGTTAGTGGAATTCATTCCATTATAATTCTGACTAATTTTAGTTCATTGAATTTCATTTTATTTCATTGGTCGATTGTTTGTTTCTTCTCGGTGAACTGTGGTTTGAGCAAAAGGCAGGAGGATTGCACTAAGTTGTGATGGTTATTTGGAGAGCCAGTATAGACTCTTTTGGCTGAAATGTTGCCTCCTGCAGCGTGACACTTCTGTGATTATTTGCTCTCCCACCATAACCTATTTAACAACACTTTTTGACAATTGGTTAACACTGCCTCACAGTGCCAGGAATCCGAGTGTAACCCCATCTTCTGGCAACTATCTGTGTGGAATTTGCATATTCTCCCTGTGTCTGCATGGGTTTCCTTTATGTGCTCCAATTTCCTCCCATAGTCCAGAGATGTGCAGGTTAGATGAATTGGCCGTACTAAATTGCCCATAGTGTCCAGGGATATGCCGGCTTTGTGGATTAGCAATGGAAACTACAGGTTGCAGGGATAGGGTAGTGTATGCTGTTCGGAGAGTTGGTCTGGACTTGATGGGCCAAATGACCTGCTTGCATACCATAGAGATTCTATGATTCAATTACCTCATCAGGCTTACACATTACTACACATTATTATGTTCTGTCTTTCGTGTGAAGGAGTAATTCTAAAGAAATTTTGCCAATCTTCTTTGGAAGAAGCAAGTTATGCTGTAGCTATTAAGAAAGTGCTAACACTGGATTGTGGTTTTCTGTTCCTGTGCACCCACATTTAAATCTATTCAAAATTGTTCAAGATTTCAATTTCAAAGGCCACCAATTCTGTTATGAAAGCCACGGGTTTCATTGCAGTAGACAGGGTGGGTATCAGACTTAATCTTTTGAAGCAAGACTGTTTATATTTTACTTCTCCTTCGATGTAAATCATGCCAATTTGAGGCTTTCTTCTCCATTTTGAAAAGCTATTTTCACAGATATGTTTAAATGTGTTACTTGCTGAATTGTACTCACCAGTGTGGATTTTCTGCAATCAGATTTTTTTAAAATTCCAGAGAAATTAGTTTTTCTGTCTCCTGTTAAGTGCAATGCTTCATTAAGGTTTAATTTTTAAAATTTCAGTATTGAGATTGTGCAAATGTCTCTTGTGCAAGTAAAAGTAATGATGTAGGCTATGGTTAGATCATTTATCGACTCCGCAAAAATCTAGCTATGCGTCTTAAAATAGCAGCAAGATTAATCACAATTTAGCACTCTGGTTTGCTGAGTAGCTACCGGTTACCTTAATCTGGCATTGTTGCTTAAAATATTGTAAGCTTCCTATAATTTTGAACTTACTAAATGTGCATTTACAGTATGATACTAGCAATGGGTGTTTGTATGTTGCAAGTTTGCAGTTTGATATGCCTACAAATTAGCAAAATATCAAGGTTTTATATTCTCTAACAACATCTTCAACTTTTATTTTAACAGCGTATTCTGACAAGTTCCTGATGATATACTTCAAATCACCGGTGAGATGGTAAA
This sequence comes from Chiloscyllium plagiosum, assembly GCF_037043375.1. Classification (NCBI taxonomy): domain Eukaryota; kingdom Metazoa; phylum Chordata; class Chondrichthyes; order Orectolobiformes; family Hemiscylliidae; genus Chiloscyllium; species Chiloscyllium plagiosum. The sequence continues at coordinate 93,315,561 of NW_028270144.1, forward strand.
GGTTAGCCTTTGGCTGAGCATGGCGGATAAACAGAAGACCAAGACTGGTTTGCCACTGAGTGGCCCAAGCACTGATATAAATGTATCTTCCAGCCACACGGTGGGGTATTTGGGAAAAGTCAGTAAAACTGTTTATTCCTCTCTAAACTGAGCAAAGTTCTAAATTTTATTATATTTTCAAATTATTTTGCATCTATTGTCTTGAAAAGGTGAGAGAAAGGTGGAGCATTCTAAACTCAAAGTGACACGGAAATCTTGCACAAAGTGCTCTGGCGAAAGATTTATCTGAAGTGAAAACATGGTTACCATGGTAATCCTCTAAGTACTGAGTAGTGCTGAAACATGCACCTGCAATCACTGAGTTTTACTCTCCAACAAAAACTTGAATATGAAAGTAAACTTGGCAAAAACAATATTCTTTTTCATATTTGTTCAGCTTAAAACTGTCCTTAAGTGTGCTTTTCATCTTCTGTACTGAAGGTGAAAATTCAACCTGAAATTGTATTTTAAGTTTCTATCTGGCCATGAACAGATGGATGGTGTAAAACAGTTTTAATTTTTTTAAAACAGACATGGAATTGTATACATGACTGGTAACTTGCTCTGTTTTCCTTCTCTGCAGTTTTCTGAAAATACCTCACTCATTCAAGAGCAATATTGTCCTGCCTGTGCTGCAAAAGGAGAAAATAAAGCTTTGCGCCGATTCTATATAAGCTTAGAGGAATCTGTTCTTCTTTGTGAAAGTCCACAGGTATTGGAAATTTTAGATTCTATTGGTTGGTTTTCAGGAATCTCTCCTGAAATGCATTTCATATTATCAGCTGCTCAAACATGTTTAGTAATATTTGAGTAATTAGTTAACATTCAGAGGTTATTCAACATTGTTAGCCACTTGCACTGTCAACAGAGTCGATATGTCCTTTATGTGGTTACCATGCCATTGATCTGCAGTTTGGAAAGCATTCCAGTTTTCCCGATCTGATTAATATGTTTGTAGTAAGATTTTAAGTAATCAAATTAGACGCATACAGATGGTGTTTGCATTTGTTATGTTTCAGCATTTAACAACTTTAAACTTCTTTCTAGTGTGTCTTTCCTTTGGGATGTAAACCATTGAATGAGATCCTCATTTCACCTACCTTGCCTCGATCATCAGTTCAAGCTGCGAAGAGCATATCTGGATCAGGTGCACTAGTTCCTCTGTGTAAGCGGAACGTGAAACGACAGAAAACTTCTAATTGTAATAATAAAGTCATTTTCAGTGGATCTTGTGTTATACCCAAGGAAACTGCATATCAGCCAGTTGAAACTGACCTAAATAAAATTGACAGTTTTGTCCCTTGTTCAGAAAATGGAAGCAATCCTAAGTCAGTTAATTCTAGTGAAAGAAATGACATTGTTATCCCTGATAAGACAATTCTTGGGGTACGTGATCAATTATGTGGCAAAAGAAAGGAACCACCATCTGAAACTGAACATTCTGGTCAGCCTAAATTGGAAGTTCCAGTTCTGCAGTCACAGGTTGAACAATTATTTCTTCAGTGGAAGAACAAATCTGCTCTCTGCTGGCTAGACTGCGTACTGATAGCTTTGGTCCACTTAAAAGTGCTAAGAAAATTAATGCCCAATCTAGGGACGGAAATGGAATCTCCATTTAAGAAACTGTACACAGAATATGATCAGGCGTGCACACTGGTATCTAACTGCCAAAGCCATTGCAAAGGTAGGAATTGATACGTGGTATTCTGTATTCATTATGATGCCTAAATATTTCTGATTTCCTTGTGTATCTGAGCCACTGCCATGTATTGTTGCTTACTTATTACCATTTTAAACTCTAATTCTGTCCAAAGAAAAACCCTATTACAATTTACATCCCATGCCCATAACACAAGAATTCTCTGATCATATTTGTTTTAGGAAAAGGGAAGCATTCCCTTCAAATCGAACTAAATTCTTGTTACTACTGACAATGTAGACTGGAGGTAGATATTTCCATCAATTCATTTCACTGAAGATTGTGATTCAAGAATTTTGTCTTTTGTATCTAATTCAGAGAAAGTAGTGATGAAGGAGTCTTGTCAAAACGCTTGTGAATTAGAACCCCTGCTAGAGCTTTGGTAAAAATATAGGACCAAGGAAGCAAACATTGTCCAATTCAGAAGTTGATTATTAGGTTGAACTTCGGTTAGATTGTTATTTATTACTTAAATTAAATCTTGGAGAAAGCCCAGAAGACTAGGTAACCAAGTCAGGTAGCTAGCAACAATAGGATAGATTGATCCTCTGCAGGAATTTGGTGCTAGTGACAGTTTGCACAACTCTTTTTTTTTAAAGTTAAAATGATGGTAGTTTATTTAAAAAAATAACTTTGTGATATACAGTGTGATACTCTGGATACTTGGTATATTGCAAGGCAACGCATAATTAAATAAAGCAGTTAAATATGTATTAAACTTGATCCCTTAGTCTGAGTTCATTGTTTAAAGAGAGACATCTTTTTTAGCATCCATCTTGTTAAATCCTCTCAGAATTTTTATATCTTTCAATAAGGTATTCATTCATTTTTCTAAACTCCAATGGATGTAGCCCAACCTGTCTAACCTGCCCTCATAAATAATCCTGTCAACTATGGTATCAGTTGAGTGAACCTTCTTTTGATTGCTTCTCATGCATTTGCATTTTGTTGAAAATAGGAAGGCAAACACTGCATATGTGATCACTCCAATGTTATATGCAATTCTAGCAAAACATACTATTTTTATATTCAATTTGCTTGCAATAAATGACAAGATTTTGTTTGCCTGTCTTATCCTGAACCTCTGTACTCATTTTTGAGTCATGTACCAGGCTACTTGGATTCTGTCAGCACCAACAAATTTTGCAGTTTCTCTCCTTCTATGGTTGTTTTTCTGTTCTTCCTGCCAAAGTGAACAAGTTAGCATTTTCATATATTATTTTTCAAATAGCAAATATTTGCCACTCACCTAACCTGTCCAGATGCCTGTGCAGACTCCTTATGTTCCGTTCACAAAGTGCTTTACTACCTATGCTAAGTTTGCTAGTGAGACAATCATAAATTTTGTTCCTTCATCCAAATCTTTAATAAATAATTGAGGCTGCAACATTGATACAGTACTCCACTCCACTGATGTCAGAGCTTCTGAACCTGAAGATGATACATTTATTCTCACTGTCTGCTGCCTGTTTATCAAGCGATCCTTTAACATAAAAATGTGACCCTGTACAGCGTGAGCTCTTATTTTACATAGTAAACATGTCAGGTGCCTTGAGGAAATCTGAGTGCAGCACATGCACAGGTTCTCCTTTATTCACTTGGTTACATTCTCAAAAAGCTCTAATGTAAAAACATGATTTCCTTTTCTCAAAACCATGTTGACTTCTTACTGGAATAAGACTTCCTTAGTACTGTGCTGTAACTTCCTCACTAATTTCCATCATTTTAGGCTGACCAATTGATAGTTATTTGTTTCTCTGATCCACTTCTGTTGAATGAAACAGTCCTTATTTGCTGTTTTCCAATCTGATTGAACCTTACCAGAATCCAAGGAATTTTGTAAAATTAAAACCATATATCTTCTATTAACACCCTTCCTTGAGGCATTCGGGGCTTTTCAGACTTTAGTAATAATGTTCTAGTACCCTTTCCTTGATAATGATAGTTACAAAAGTAGGACATTATAAAGTAGGCGAATTTTCAAGGCAATGAAAACCATGTGGATCATGAGAATAAGGGTAACAGTAGACTAAAATATTCTGTAGACAATAGACTTTTTTTGACGATGTAAAATCTATTTTTTTTTAATGAAAACACTCAATAGTATAGACCTAGTTGAAATCAATGACTAATCAGGTTAGTGGAATTTTTAACATCTTGGAGAAGAGTTTAATGTTCTGAAATGAAAAGCATTGCCGCAGAGTGTTAGCCACACCTCCAACCCAATTGTAGGTTCCCAGAATTTCTGCATCTTACATTCTCCAAGATGATATGAGACCTTTCTTGCTTCATTCTCTGAAGGTACCACTACACAATCCTTGTACCTTTCAGGACTTCGAAATCCCCTCACAAAAAACACATTCCGTGCTCCAACAGTGCTGATCACAGATCCTGCACCCAATGCTGTCAATTGACAGTATCACTTTGTGCTACTTTTGTGGACCAGTTTCCCATTGATATTTAAAGTATCTCTGGAACTTTCCAAGATTCCACAATCTTACAATATTAGATACAGCTGAATATGTTCCCTTTGATTAGCACCTAATAACTTCTACCATACCTACAAAGAACTCTTTGTCCCAGCCAGGAGGAATATCACAGTCTCGAACAAGGGATATGGAGTAGACGATCTAGGAGAATTGAGGAGAAAGTTCTTCAGCCGGAGTGATGAGCTTACAAAATTTTGTACTACAAAAGTGACTGAATATCTTTAAGCTGGTAATCAATTTCTAGACAATAAAGTTGATGAGGCCATGGGAATGGAGCAGAAATATATTATTAAGATTGGGATCAGCCTGCTTGTAATGGCAGAGCAAGCTTGATTGGTCTACTCTTGCTCCTATTTCTACAACTCTAGCATTAAAGGAGATCCTGAATCAATTGAGAGAGATATATAAAGCAGGCTGCAGATTTACTGTCATCTGCTATGTGTGTACTGTGTAAAAATCAGTCTACTAGTGGCACTTTACATCAATCCTACAATTTTATGTGTCACTAATCCCAAATTTCAGGGAACACTTGTCAAACCTGGAACATTTACCTCATTCCCTAATTCCCAAAGCTCCATTTTCAAATACTAATTTCCTGGCATCCTCAATGTTTGCAACTTTCAGACTTTTATATTATTCTGTAACCCATGCAGGGCACTGTGATGACAAATGTTCTTTGACGCTGTTTCATTGATGCAGATGAGAATATGGGAGGGATGATGAGTATGTATACAGCTGACACAAAGATTGGCTGGGTGAGGAAGAAGGTCTTGGGTTACTGGAGGCTTTGATGATTTGGGCAGATCAGTGACAGTTGGGATTTAAACCCTGATAAGCATGACATGATGCACTTTGCTTGTCCACAAATCCCTGAAGGTGGCAGGGGAGTTTAATAGGGTAGTTAAAGCATTTGTGACACATACCTTTATCATTAAGGCATAGAGTATAAGAGCATGGAGGTCTCATTGGAGGCCTTTGTTTAGGCTATATCTAAAGTACTGTGTGCAGATGTAATATTTGCATGTAGAAAGATTAAACTGGAGGAGATGCAAAGGAGATTTACCAGATGTTGCCTGGCATGGAGCACTTTAGCTATGCAGAGAGGTTGGATAAGCTTGGGTTGTTTTCTTTGCAGCAGAGAAAGTTGGAATGCATGGTCTTACTGTCCCTCTGCCTTGTTCTAGAAGAAAGAACAGTATAGCACAGGAACAGGCCCTTCAGCCCACCAAGACTGCACCAACACATGCCTTTTAAAAACTTAAAAACCTTTTGCCTTAATGCTGTCTGTATCCCTCTATTCCCTGTCTGTTCAAATATCTGTCAAGATGCTGCTTAGATGTTGCTATTGTATCTGCCTCCACAACTTCCTCTAGTAGCACATTCCATGCATTTACCACCTTCTATTTAAAGGAGATGTTGTTTTTATTTAAACTTATCCCTTTTTACCTTAATCCTATGTCCCCTAGTGGTTTACATTTCTACCCTGGGGGATAAAGACTCCAACTATCCTTTCTACCCATGCCTATTATAATATTGTAAACATCTATCACATTGCCCTCATCCATCAATGTTCAAGTGAAAACAAACCAAATTTATCCAATCTCTCCTCATAGCTAACACCCTCCAACATCAAAGAACGCTTTTTCTGTACCCTCTAAACCTTCCACATCCTTCTGGTAGTGTGCAACCAGAACTGTACAAAGTATTCCAAATGTGGTTGAACTAAAGTTCTGTACAGCTGCAGCATGGCTTGCCAACGTTTTATACTCTATGCCTTGACCAATGAAGACAAGCATGCCATATTCCTCCTTGACCACCTTATTCACTTTTGCCACTTTTAGGGAACTGTTGTTCTGTACACCTGGATCCTTCTGTAAATTGATGCTACTGAGGATTCAGCCATTTACTGTATACCTCCCTCCTACAGTAAATCTCCCAAAATGCAACACCTTGTATTTGTCCGGATGAAACTCTTATTTGCCATTTCTCTGCTCAAGTCTCTAGCTATCTATATCCTGCTGTATCCTCTGGCAATCCTCTCCACCATCTGTAGCTCTCTCAACATTTGTACCATCTGCAAACTTACTGATCAGGCCACCTAATTCTCATCCAAATATATATTACAAACAGGGGTCCCAGCACTGATCCCTGCAGAATACCACTGGTCACAGATTTCCAATCTGAAAAGCACCCTTCTACAATGACTGTTCTGTGACTAAGTCAATTCTGTATTCAACTTAGCACCTTACGTGATTCTCATGTGACATCACCTTTTATCAGCCTGCCATGAGAGCTTGTTAAAGGCCTTGCTAAACTCCATATTAACAATATCTACTACCCTGCTCTCATCAATCATTTTTGTCACTTCCTCAAAAAACTCAAACAAATTTGTGAGTCATAACCTTCCTCACACAAAGCAATGCTGCCTTTTGCTAATTAGACCATCTTTTTCCAATGTGAGTAAATCCTGTTCCTAAGGATCTTTATCAATAATTTCCCTATCGCTGATGTAAGGCTTACCAGTGTGACATTTCCTAGATTCTTTGTTGCCTTCCTTAAGCAAAGGAACAGTGACCTCTCCTGAGACTAAAGAGGACACTGATTTTGTACAAGGCTCTAGCAATGTCCTTATCAGCCTCTCTGCATTCTGGGATAAATCTCATCAGGTTCTGGGGACTTGTCCACCTTAGTGCTTTTTAACATCCAGCATCACCTCTGTTTTTATATTGGTATGCTCCAGCATATCAGCATACCTCTTCTAACTCTCACCATCCACCATGTCCTTCTCCTTTGTGAATACTGACACAAAGTATTTGTTTACGACCTCACCCACTTCCTCCGGCTCCATGCATAAATCCCTCCTTTGTCCTTGTGTGGATCTACCCTTTCCAAAGCCCCTTATGTATAAAAGCCTTGGGATGTTCCTTAATCCTGTTTGCCAAAGATGTTTCACGCCCACTTTTAGCCCTACAATTCCTTGTTTTGTGTTCTTTCCTGCTATATATGTATTCATGGTCTCTGTCTCTCTTCAGTTTCCTATGCCTTACGTATTCCTCCATTTTCTTTCGGATTAAAGCTCTCAATTTTTCTTAATCCAAGGTTCCTAAATATTGCCATCCTTATCCCTAATATATATAGGAATATGCTGGACCTGAACTCTAAACAACTGGCCTTTAAAAGATTCCCACATGTCAGATGTAAATTTACCCTTAAACAGCCATCCACAATTTACATTCCCCAGTTCCTGCCTAACATTGTGGTGGTTAGCCCTCCCTCAATTTAATACTTTCAGCTGAAGACTACTCTTGTCCTTAGCGATGGGTAACTTCAAACTTGAAAGGATTAAAGTCACTATTCTCAAAATGCACCCCCATTAAAACTTCGATCACTGGGCCGCACTCGTTCCTTAATGCCGGGTCTATTATGGTCCCTTCTCTCATTGCATTATTTACAAATCGATTGAAAAAATTTTCATGGACACATCTAAAAAATTCGCTCCCATCCAAGCCCTGCACTGAGTCCCAGTCAATATAAGGCAAGTTAAAATTACCCACCACAACAACCCTGTTGGTTTTCACATTTTTCCATTATCTTTCCACATATCTATTCTTCTATCGCTTGCTGGCTGTTGTGATTGCACCCTTTGTATTCCTGAGCTCTATCCATATGGCCTCACTGGATGAGCCGTCCAAGGTGTCCTTGTTCTCCCTCAGTATATTGTGGTAATCTCCTTTATCAGTAACACAACTCCCCCAACTCTTTTACATCCTCCTCTATCTCACCTCCTGAAACATCTAAATCCCAGAATGTTAAGGTGCCAGTCTTGCCCATCTCGCTACCAAGTCTCTGTAAATAGCCACAGCATCATAGAGCTTAGATTAATACATATAACTAAGTTATCTGCAATACCTGTCACACTCATTGCATTAAAACTTGAAGGGGGTCCTAATAGAGATTTAGAAGATCGAGGGGCAGGGACATGGTGAAAGGATAAATAGAAAGCAATTGTTCCCTTAGTGGCATGATCAATACAAAGGGGTTGTAATTTAAAGGTGAAAGGTGATAAGCTCAGAGGAGATTTGAGGAATAACATTTCATCCAGAGGGTGGTGAGGATCTGGAATGCTTAGGAGGGTAGTTAAAGCAGCTAACCTCACCTCTAAAGTACATTTTAAAAATTACTTGGATGAGAACTTGGATGCTCTTTGGAGAGTTAGTGCAGACTTGAAGGGCCGAATGATCTCGACCGCATTGTAGGGATTGAGAGATGTAGTGTTGAGTGATTGGGCAGGAGAAGAGTGTAGAGTTGTGTGGCTGATGGAGCTTTTAGAAATATGGGGAAGGGCAAGGCCATCAAAAGACTTGAAAGGGAGGATGATTATTTCAAAATTGTGTGAAATGGGAAAGTGTACTTCAGTGAGCACAGTGTTGAACAGGACTTGATGGAAGTTAGGATGTGGAAAGCTGTTTGTTTATGGAAGATGGAAGGCCAGCCAGAAGTGTGTTGGAAAAATGAAGAGTAGAGGTAACAAACATCAAATTTATTACCACCATCTTAATGAGGTCTGACCATGTATATTAGTGTAAAATAAAAGCTCCGACCTATGCTACATACTCGTATTAATGTTTCTTTGTGACTTCTGAATTGGTTCATATTAGGTTTGGTGACTTCAGTTTCTGGTTACAAATATACAAGTAGAATTTCATGAATTTTAGATTTTCTTGATTGCTGCACTAGTAGGGACTTTCATGTTGCACTTTATGAACTATTCTTATAATTTCAGGTAATGGTTTATGGAAAATTCCCCCCGAAACGCTCGGTCGCATCGAACTAACATTAAGCAATGTCCGAGAGAGTCTCTTCCAGCTTCTTCGACCAAAATTGAAATGCGAATTGGGTAATTCTTATATATACTGTACAACTTTATAATCTCTTTTATTTTTTTTTATTGAAGTGATTATTTTTTTAAATGCACATGCTATTAATGCAATAAAAATAAAAAAAAATTCTGATGGTACTTAGCAGGAATGGTAACAAGTGAGAAACCAAAATGATGTTTTAGCTCAGTGATCTTTCACAAATAAAAACTGTTCAAATGCAATAGATTTTGAACCAGTAAATGGTGAGGCGGTGGGAAGAAGAACAAAAGAGAAGGTTTATATTCTGGTGGAAGCCAGGAGAAGTGAAATGAGATGGTAATTGGAGCAGAAAATGTCTTGTATATAGAATGAGTTGACCAGAATTTCATCTGAATCAGCCATATAAGTACTGTGACTGCAAAAGAAGGTTAGAAGTTGGGTTTTCTGTAGTAACTCACTTTCTGACTTCCCAAAACCACCATCTACAAGTGAGAAGTCAAGAATCTAATGGAAAACTCTTCACTTTCCAGTATGCGTACCCAATCCAATTTTATACAAAATAGCCTACTTGATGAGTAACCTGCTTGACTGCCTATCAACTTCTAAGCATTCATTCCATCTGCCATTATTGCACAGTGGTAACCATGTGTCCCATCTAAGGATGCACTAGAGAGAAACTCACCAGACCACTTCAACAGAATCTTCCAAACCCCAACCTATTCCACCTAGAAAAATAAGGGCAGTAGATGCATGGGAATGTTATGACTTGTGAATTCCCTTCCAAGCCCTGAGCCATCCTGACTTGGAAATATGCCACAATTCCAGTACTGTATCTTGGTCAAAATCATGGAAATCCTGAACAGCACTGAGTGTATCTGCACCCCAAAGACTGCAGCACTTCATGAAGGTCGTTCACCGTTATCTCTCGAGAGCAGTTAGGTTGACCAATAAATGCTGGCATAACTAGCAACACCCAGATCCTGTGAACAAATAATTTATAACGGCCATAGTCAATTTTCAAGTAGTTTCAGTTGATAAAAGCAGAATACCTCAGTAATGATGTTTTGAACTCATGGCTAACATTTGGGAGAAGAATTACCAAGCAAAATGTCCTTAATATCAATCACAGTTACCCACAAGTTTTAGCAGTCATCCCATATCATGTTGACGTTAACATAATTAGTGAAAATATTGGGGAAGATTGTTAAATTTTGCAGTTACTAATGTTTCCATCAGATAACTTGTGCTAGACTTCAATCAGTGCACAGGTATAATCAGATACCAGAATATACATAAGGGCAATCTGCACTGATTAGGTCTGTATTCTTTTTCTCTCCCTCTCCTATTGTTAGTGAGCTATACTCTGAAATCCTCTTTCAAATGCCATCTCTCTTTCCTCCCCCCCCCCCCCCCCTTCACCTCTCCAAGAATAGTTCTCATTGGAATTAGAATGTATATTACATGGAGCTTGTGAGAATCTAGTCTTTACTATAATATGTTAATGCATTTTCTCCTGTCTTTAGGAGTTCCCGATAGCCCAGTCTTTGCTTTTCCACAACTTCTACGGCAGGATCCATACGTTGAGGCGCTGTTCATGCAGTCATATATTTGGAGCTTTGAATGCATGAAGTGTGGGTATAAGTACGAGGAAAGGCAAGTGTATTTTTAATTAAGTTTCATTAATGTACATCAAATCACAATAGAGGTACCAGGCTAACTGCTAGCTCGCACACATTTCCCTGTTTTGGATGTTACTTTTCAGCATTTCTCCATATTTTTACTGAAAACGTTTGTGGATTTTAGAAATTCAAAAACATTTTAGTCAGAAAACCAAAGCTTTTCAGTTGTGACACCATTAAATTTCCATTGAATTTTATCATTCATTAATGGCGAAACAGTGAAAGAGTAAAATCAGAATTCATTCATTTTGATTTTTTATAAATTTGTAATCTTATGCAAATCTAATCAATTGCTAAACTAATGTTAGACAAATCTAACAGCAATAAGAACTATATAAGATTTAAAATAAAGATTAGAACATTCGGCCATTCAACTTTGCTATTTAATAATATTGTGGAGGATGTGGTTATCACCTCAATCCCACTGTCTTGCTGTTCTTGACTCTCTTGTCTGTCATAGATCTACCTAACTCTGCCTTGAATGAATTCAGTGACACAGCCTCCACTATAGGGAATAGCTTAACAATCCTCTTCTCTCACTAAAGATTTCTCCTAAATAAGTAAAAGTTAATGTTAATATGTAATTTATCTAAATTAAAAATATTTTGAATTTTTCTTTATGGCTATACCCTTGAAATTAAAGCAGGTAAGATGTTTATTCAAAATGGTGCAATCTAAAAAGTGGTCTTTGATCCTTTGTCTGTTTTGCTGTACAGAAGCATTATTGTGCCAGACTGGTAAATTCTTGTCCTGGAAAACAGTACTCCTTGTGTTTTCAATTTACAGATAGGCAATTATGACATCTCGAACATAGAGTCATACAGCATGGAGCAGACCCATCGGTCCAACCAATCCATGCCGTATATAATCCCAAACTAAACTATTCTGACCTGTCTATTCTGGTCTGTATCCCTCCAAACCTTTCATTTTCATATACTTATCCAAATGTCTTTTAAACGTTGTAATTGTACACACACCCGCTACTTCCTCAGGAAATTCATTCCACATGCAAACCATCCTGTATAAAATAATTTTCCCCTCATGTCTTTTTTTAAATCTTGCTCCTTTCACCTTTAAAAATGTGCCTCCTAAAATCCCCCACCTAGGGAAAAGATAACTGCCATTAACTGTATCTATACCCCTCATTATTTTATAAACTTCTATAAAGTCATCTGTCAACCTCCTACACTCCAGTTGAAATAGTCCCGGCCTTTCTTTATAATTCAACCCTTTCAGATCTGGCAACATCCTGGTAAATCTCTTCTAAACCCTTTCCAGCTTAATAATATCCTTTCGAAAATTGGACAACCAGAACTGAACACAGTATTCCAGGAGACGTCTCACAATATCCTGTACAACATCAACATGACTTCCTAACTCCTATACTCAAAGGACTGAGCAATGAAGGCAAGTGTGCCAAATGCCTTTTTATGCACCCTGTCTATGACACAAACTTCAAAAATTATGTATGTGCACCTCTAGGTTCTTCTCTTCTACTGCATTATCCAAAGCCATATCATTAATTGTATAAGTTGTTTTCTTTTTTTATATGTCATTGAAAGCAACTTAAGTAATTGTTTGAGTTTTGTTTAAAGTATTTAATGCTGTCTATTCAGGTAGTGAAGAAAGACATCTTGATTAACTGGTCGATGTTCCAGGTTATTTAAATCCAGAGGAGAGTATTAAATTTATAAAAGTTGTACAGTACCACTAATAAAATTCCATTTGCCGTACTGCCTTAAACTAATTGCTTCCCCTTCAAAATATTACCCAGGCTAAATTAAGTTTAAATATTGTGTATGCATTACATCATTATAAACTGAGGCCTTTAAAAGGTGGACAATTTATTTTGCTATAAACATTTACCTTCAAGTATACTGTGTGCACTCAAATACAAAAGAGATTTTTACTGAAGTAAAACCTTTGCATGTGATGATAATTCAAGTTTTTTTATGATAGGTGTCGGAAAACCTTGATTACATTTACGAACATAGTTTCAGATTGGCACCCGCTGAATGCTGTTCATAAAGCAACCTGCAATAACTGTCGAGATAAAGATCAAAAAAGGAAAATGCTTTTAGATTGGTGGGTACAGTGTTTATGCGTATTTATTTATGTTGAATAATGATTGAAATTAGTGCTTGGAACTACTAAATTAAATTCTGTTTTTCCTAGCGTATCCTCAATATATATGCTACATTTTGTGGAAGGTCTACCACATGCAGACTTGGACAGCTACAGATTTGATTTTCAGGGCAACTCATACAGAATCTGTACCATTATTCAGTATTTGCAAGCTGTGAAACACTTTGTAACATGGATTCAAAATTCTAATGGTATGTACTACCTTTTCAAGCATCAGTTTTCAGGTTTAGGACTAGCTTTTTTTCTTGCTATGAATTGCTTTTCTGTTTATTGCTTGAAATGAAAATGTTGGCAAGCCAGGAAAGTGTCATTTTCTGTGCAACTGCTGGACTTGGGGTCTGTATTCATAAGGGATCTAGCATTACTTGGTATCTGCCAGGCCGAAGGTTTTTAGCCTACCCAGATATATCTGAGCACATGCATAGAGTTCCCTTCAACAGTGACAAATTTAAATGTTTAGGAGAGAGCTACTGCTCTGCCCAGCATTTCATGGAAGTGTTCAGAGGTCTGCCAGGTACTTCTCTTTTATTCTTTCTCTTTCCTTTCTCACCCTCCACTACTTTTTCAGATTGGACTTACATTGCAAAATTAAAGTAGCAGGTTATTTTTCAGTCATCTCAGCGAGTTGAAAATACATTTTATTAAGCTAGGTGATCAGTTTTCAAAAATGGACTGATAAAATGAGGTTTAAAATGACTGTAAATTTTACTTCAGTTAATATCATTGCCATTGGGCTCGCTCTTTGGTGAGTCACCTGTTGGTAAATGAAGAGAAAAATTTTACCTGAGTGTGGTACTAATTGGTGATAAACCTTCTGGATTTGAATATGTTCTTGCATGCTGAAGATTAACCATGATTTGGAGATGCCGGTGTTGGACTGGGGTGTACAAAGTTAAAAATCGCACAACACCAGATTATAGTCCAACAGGTTTAATTGGAAGCACACTAGCTTTCGGAGCGTCACTCCTTCATCAGGTGATAGTGGAGGGCTCAATCCTAACACACAGAATTTATAGCAAAAATTTACAGTGTGATGTAACTGAAAATTATACATTGAAAAATTGATTGTTAAGTCTTTCATCTGTTTGAATACCATATAGTTTCACTTCTTTCATGTATAAATCACAAAACTGCTTTTAAAAAGTTGCATTCTCAGGTTAGCTGTTAACAATGGGTGATAGCTAGACAATATGTTGAAGGTGTTAGCCCCCTGTGTTCTCTGTCTATGCCATGATGTTTAGATTGATTCTAATCTAAAAAGTGAGATAACGTCGTTCTACATGAATGCATGCAGTTTTTGAGCAAAGTACAATGTAACCCTGCAAGTACAAACTCACCCCACAAAATATATGTGTGCATGTGGGTCTTTGTCTGTCTGTCTGTGTGTGTCTGTCTGGGTTGGGGATTGAGAGTGTATGTGTGTTGTGAGTGTAGAGTTTCTTAAGTCTGTGAGGGGGTGCATGTGTGTGTGTGTGTGTGTGTGTGTGTGTATGGGGTGTCTGTGTATAGTGCAATGGTGGTCACCTGTAATGTGACATGAACCCAAGGTCCCAGTTGAGGCCCTCCCTATGGGTATGGAACTTAGCTATCAGCCTCTGCTCGGCCACTTTTCGCTGCTGCATGTCCCAAAGTCCGCCTTGGAGGATGGTCACCCGAAGGTCCGAGGTCAAATGTCCTGCACCACTGAAGTGTTCCCCAACTGGGAGGGAACACTTTTGTCTGTTGATTGTTGTGTGGTGCCCATTCATCCGTTGTCGTAGCCTTTGCTCGGTTTCCCCAATGTGCCATGCCTCAGGGCATCCTTGCCTGCAATGTATAAGATGGACAACGTTGGCTGAGTCACATGAGTACCTGTCATGTACAAGGTGGGAGGTGTCCCCACGCGTAATGGTGGTATTAACCAGGTTCATGCAAGACTACAGAACTGAGATGCTAGCTAGTATTTGGGGGGAAAGAAAGCTTTTAACTTTGGATATTGGGAATAGAAATGTGAAACAGAAATGGTAAATTTAATCTTCTCCACTGGAAATGAGTTGTCCAGTGATTTACATAATCAGGGACATTTGATCAGATAATCAAGATGTCTTCCTTCACAACCTGAACCAGTTGGAGTAAACATTTTCTGCAGGGCTAAAGAAAGTTGTGTAAATTGTATGTGGTCTCTTTAAGAAATAAATTTATTGACAGGTTTACCTTTTTTTGCTAATAAATTTGAAATATTGAGAAGAGCTACAGGGCAAATGGTTAGCCTAAGATCTCAAAGAGTATGTGAAAGCAAGGCAAAATCAAATTACATTGGAGTTTTTGAAAAGCAAATGAATGTATACCAGAAGAAGGCTAATATGCAGGTTTATGGGGAAAAGGTAAAACTGTGGGTCTAATTTGGAAGCTAATATCTGCTGATACTCAGTGTCTCTTGCAACTGCTCATTTGCATCAATGTGGAAATACACACAAGCACAATTCCTGAAGCACCACGCATTACATAGAATTCCAGTGTGTCACATATAAAGGAACTGCACACAAATAGAAAAGAGCGCCATTGAAGCAGAGATCAGCAGGAAGAGTCAAAGGTGGTCCAAGCGTGCAGTAGGATAGTGAAGGGGATGGGAGTGAGTGAGGACAGTGCCCAGGATGGGGAAGTGGTGCAGCACCATCAACCCCATCCTACTTCACTCCACACCCTACCCTTCAACGTTTACCTCTCCTACCTCCTTTGGCTCCTTACTCCCCCAAACCTGTTCACAAACCCTCTCTTTTTCCTCTTATCAACACCCCAGTTCTCTCCCTCCCCTCTCGCCCTCCCTAGCTGCACCTTTTTGTAAAGCTGAACTTATTTAAATGTGATGGGGAGATGCCGGTGTTGGACTGAGGTGTACAAAGTTAAAAGTCACACAACACCAGGTTATATTCCAACAGGTTTATTTGGAAGTATTAGCTTTCAGAGTACTGCTCCTTCATCAGGTAACTAGTCAAGAAGCAGCGCACTGAAATCTAGTACTTCCAAATAAACCTGTTGGATTGTCTCCTGGTGTTGTGATTTTTAACCTATTTAAAAACTCCTACTATAAAATCTCAAAATTTTAGAGTTTAAAGTGTTTTGATGCTAGAAAGTCTTACAGTTTGATTTTTGCATAAAGGATAAGGTTATACATTTATATTTCATATCTGTATGAAGATTCTGTAGTTCTGAAGCCCATGCTGCACGCATGTGGCTTCACAACAGAAATTTAGGAGGAAACGTGCCAGATAATGAGCTGGTTTACAAATTGTTTCTAATGTCTTGGGTCAGTAATAGTTGATTTGGAGGTCCCAGTGTTGGACTGGCATGTACATAGTTTTAAAAAAAAACACACCACACCAGGTTGTAGTCCAACTGGTTGATTTGGAAGCACTAGCTTTTGGAGTGCTGCTCCTTCATCAGGTGGTTGTGGAGTACAAGATCATAAGACACAGAATTTATAGCAAAAGTTTGCAGTATTACGTAACTGAAATTATATATTGAAAAAGACCTGGATTGTTTAAGTCTCTCATCTTTTAGAATGACCATGTTGGTTTCAGTTCTTTCATATGTAAATCACAAAACTTTTTTAAAAGCGACATTCTCAAGTGAACTTTAACAGTTGGTGTCATGTCGGCCCAGATAATGCATTTCAGGTGTGAGCTGCAGTTTTTGAGCAAAGTAAAATATAATTCTGCAAGTACAAATTCACCCCACAAACATGTGTGTGTCTTGGGGGGGTGGGGTGTTGTGTGTGAGTGTGTCTAAAGAAAGACAACTCTGTGAGAGGGTGCATGTGGGAGTGTATGTGTGAGCATATGAGAGAGGTCTGTGAGGTGTGTATGTAATAAAAATAAGTGTAATACATATTTTCCAGTTAGTTAACAAAGTTTTTTTTTCAAACAACCTTTTTAAGTAGCTGTACTTGAGTTTATTTTTGGTTTTATCTTGCAGGGTCATGGCTTGAATGTGATGACTTGAAAGGTTCTACTAGTTGTCGGCATTCAGTTTTAAATGTTCCTGCGCATGAAATTCACATTGTCATCTGGGAAAAGACTGACCTTGAAAATCCAACACGAAGCAGCACCACACTTTCATTTGGTGATTCAACCTCTGCATCTTTCCCAACCTTCACGAGCAATGCCACTACCTCTGTATCACAGCAACTCTGTGAAACATCATCTAACAGTCCTGTTCAGTTAAGTGCAGTCAAGAAACCAATTTTCAGTGCACATCCAGAGATTAAACCTAATGCAAACTGTGTAAAAGAAGGTGAACAAGGAACTTCAAGTAATAACTTACTTTCGAGTTTGGAACATCTGACAGATGATGCCGTGGTAACGCTGAATCTTGTAGAAGCTAAAGTCGACAATGAGCGGAAGCCAGTAGACAATACACAAATCGTACCAAGTGCTGAGCAATATGATTTGCAGAATAAGGAGAAAACTCTACAAAATTCATCTCTTGTGACTCAAGTGGCTGTTGGTCATGATGTATCTGTACAACCTCGTACTGATATACAGTATTCTAAGGACATTTCCCAACAAATAAACCAGGTAACAGTCATTGAACCTGATATGCCTCAAAAATACGTTTTAAAATCCAAAGCATCTTCATGGCCATCTAGATCATCGCAGCTACAAGGAATTGATGTAGCCGGTGCCTCGTCTGCTCTATTACAAAAAGATAATGTAACAAGTTCAAATTCCTCTCCTACTCAAGAAAGAAAAACTGCATCCGATTGTTCAGAAATGTCTATACAGTTTAAGGCAAAAGTACAAAAGGAAGATCACGCCAAAATCCCAGTATCTGAGAACTTGAAAACGTCAAATATAAATGGGTCATCAGCTGATATTTCCCAACCTCTGGCAGCTAAAAAAAGCTTTGCTGTAGGTTGGACAAGGAACTTGTTCAACCGCCACCTTTCAACGCTGGCAGGCAATCAACCTAGAATATTGCCTCAGAATGAGGTTAAGAATGCTCACAAAGGCAATGCTTCATTGAAAATCACTGATCCAAAGTATCCTGTAAAGGAGCGCTTTGATGGGTTCAAGACCAAATATTTATCAAAACGCACACAAAGCGCCAAAGAGTTATCTGTCTCTCAAGATTCAAATATTCCTACTGCTGCTTGTGTACAAAATGACAACTATTTGCCTCAAAATCCTGGTAACATGATTGAGAACTGCAAAGTATTGTTGCCTAAGACAATCTCTTCCGGTATCCATACATTAAACAAAACATTTCTTAATAATTCATCAAAATGTACTCACCCCTTAAAATCTGAAACAGGTACTTGTATTTTGAAGAATCAGTGCTCCAGCTCAAACAAGCAAACACAACTGAATTATGCCAGCTCAAAAGCTCATTGCCTTCGTCTCAAATTGCTCAAAAAACTTCAAGACAAAAAAGATCAACTCAGTTCGCTTGAACAGCTCATGAAGACTAAGCAGGATGAATTTGATAGCGACTATGCAAATACTTCGAGTCTTGAAGGACAGTTAAATGTTGCAAATAATGGAAGCATGTTGTATGATGATGTATTGAATGAACTTTGGCGTGAGCTTGGTGTTGAAAATGATAAGTCTGTTTATTCAGCCAGTTCAAGTGCTTCATTGAATAATAGCCCAGGCCATGATGAATTACTTGCCGAACTTTTCACCCCAGCTACAACCACTACTACATCTAATGACGTGCAAAGTAGTGACGCATGGCTTTGTGGAAGAGCAGCAAACTGTAAATTGAGTAATGAGTGTAACATAGCTCCAAGGACTGTTAATGGTGATCACATATCACCTGTTTCAACTTTACAGGTGCAGAGCCGTAAAATTGAATCCATTGGTAACTGTGAATCAGTTTATGAGAGTCCCACAAAGGAGGAAATGTTGGTAGATTTATTGTCCACATCCACACTGAACTCTTTAACAGGAGATCACGATGAATTACCTAACTTTGATGAAAATCTTTTTGAAAACTGTTAGGAAATGGTCATTTTGCTAAAGCAGTGAGGAAATATTGTCTCCTATAATTTAAAACTTAGAGTAAATTGTGCCCAGTCTCTTGCATGTTTAAAAAGGTATTTTTAAAATTTTGAGACAAATGAATGCATTCTGTGAATGTACCTACTTTGTTTTCAGGTAGTTTGTGGTATTTGAAGGATTTGTGAGGTTGTAATGACACTACTGAATAGAATGTTGGTAATGCATGTTTAATACATGTTGCTAACTTCCCGTTAAGAAAAAGACTGAACCGATGTTGTTCTTGACAAATGGAGTTCAACTTTCTGTCAGTGCTTACCATATTTTTGTTAAACTTAATTTGAAGTGCAATTTGTTAACCCTTATTCATTGTAAACTACAAATATTTAAATCATTTACAATGTTTATATTTCAAATATTTTGCTGAAACTTATTACAGACAGGCTGAACAAAATTGAATAAAATCAAATTAACAGTTTAGTGAAAAGAATAGACTAAGTTCAATAGCATGAAACAATTGGTCTATTGGAATAACTCCAAGTCTGTAATGCCGTCTATATGACAGCTATAATCCACTTCAGTTTGGATTGTTGTTCCTGTCATCTAAATTTTGTTCAATAGATTGTCATCTTGTACATTTTCTGTAATGTGTACTTTTGACTTAAATGGAAAAATGTAACAAGAAATATTTGCCACTTTGGAATGTGGTTTAGAATTGCTGAAAATGATAGTTCTTTCAGTTAACGTTGTGAAGGGAGCTAGACTTACAATTAAAATTAGCATATCATGTAAATAAGGGCGACTTTTTGAAATATAAATTGGATCACTATTGTGATAAGTTTTAAAAAGTCAAGATGCTAGAGACACGCAGGCCAATTAGGATCTGTGGAGAGAAGATTTTTCTTAATCTTCCGGGCAGGAGCCTTCTTCAGGGTTCTGTCCAACACTTCAGCTGGTTTCTCCTCATGGATGGTGTTTTTTCAAGCTTTTTAAAATTTATTTCAGAGCTCTAAAGTTTGTAGTCCCTGATTTATTTCATTTTGTATGATTCCAGTGTTGTTTCATAGGTTTTGAAAGTTCAATGTCGACATTTGTGCTCAAAAGTTCTAAGATGTGGATATAATTTGTTCGGTGGTCACAAAGTTAAACTGATTTATTTAAGGGATGTTTTGATATCTAATAAAGTTTACTGTTCTTAATGTTTGTGAATTCTAATATAAGCCATGCATCTTAAACTGAGAATTACACCCAGAATATTACTCAAGCCAGACCATCAATCCAAGACAAAGCAAATAACCATTTTAGTGAACTCTTAGTAACCCAGGGTACTTTGTATTCTTTCCTTTGTGTAAATTATTTGTGTTGTACTTAGTTTGAGTTCCTCTGACTTTGAAAGTTACTAGCTGGTTGGTCATTGTACTTCCAATAAAAATGTTAAGCTGGCCATGCGACCAAACAATAAACCTATTGTAATTTACGTAACCTTCAGTTGGTCAATAGTCTAAATACATCTAATCCAGCAC
Source organism: Chiloscyllium plagiosum (assembly GCF_037043375.1). Lineage (NCBI taxonomy): Eukaryota > Metazoa > Chordata > Chondrichthyes > Orectolobiformes > Hemiscylliidae > Chiloscyllium > Chiloscyllium plagiosum. The sequence continues at coordinate 93,335,972 of NW_028270144.1, forward strand.
TCTGGTATTAATTCGATCTAATATCTTGCATTTCTGGAACTGACCTTGCAAAACACACAATCGGCTCGTGGAGTAGACAATAAAGTTAATTTGAGGTGCAGAGCAGGAGGTCCTAGGGATGTAGGATGGATAACTGAAATAGGATAAACTGTAAATGAGCAGTTTTCTTTTGCCATTCAGTATTTCCTGAAGGAGTTTAATTGGTGCGGTGTAGTTGTGGTAACGTGTCAAATACAATGTTGAGGTTATGAATTGGTTCAGTTAACAATGGTTGGGTAGTCAAGAAGCTGACGTAAAATTTGAGCCTTTAATGGCAAGAATATCACTTTCTTGTCTTCGGAGTTTCCCTGATGTGGTCAATGTCAGAAATCCCGAACTGGTGCAGCCCAACACATTGTTCAGCGTGTGTTGTAAATCAGTACAGATTTGGAATTGAAAACCATGTAATTATGGTCCACTGGAATGATCAAGACCAAATTTGACCAAATTTAGTATTACAGTGGTGGAAAGGACGATGGATGAGGACTTGCCATCTGAGGTAGTTTGGGCTGAGGTTAGGAATAGGAAAGGTGAGGTCACCCTGTTAGGAGTCTTTTACAGGCCTCCTAATAGTCCTAGAATCATTGAAGAAAGGATAGGGAAGGTGATTCAGGAGATGAGTGACAGTAATAGGGTGGTTGTTATGGGGGACTTTAACTTTCCTGATATTGATTGGGAAAGCTATAGCTCAAGTTCGTTAGATGGGTCAGTGTTTGTTCAATGTGTGCAGGAGAGTTTCCTGACACAATATGTAGACAGGCCAACAAGAGGTGAGGCCATACTGGATTTGGTTCTGGGTAACGAACCAGGCCAGGTGTTAGAATTAGAGGTAGGTGAGCACTTTGGGGATAGTGACCATAATTCGGTGATTTTTACTCTCGTGATGGAGAGGGATAAGTGTGTACTACAGGGCAAGAGTTATAGCTGGGGTCAGGGAAATTATGATGCGGTGAGGCATGACTTAGGATGTGTGGCTTGGAAAAGTAGACTCCAAGGCAAGAGTGTAAATGATATGTGGAGGTTGTTCAAGGAGCAACTATTGAGTGTCCTTGATAATTATGTACCTGTCAGGCAGGGAGGAAAGGGTCGTGCGAGGGAGCCGTGGTTTAATAAGGAATTGGAATCCCTTGTTAAATGGAAGAGGGCGGCCTATCTTAAGATGAGACGTGAAGGTTCAATTGGGGCGATTGAGAGTTATAGGGTAGCCAGGAAGGACCTGAAGAGAGAGCTAAGAGCAGCAAGGAGGGGACATGAAAGGTCCTTAGTCGGTAGGATTAGGGAAAACCCTAAGGCTTTCTATAGGTATGTTAGGAATAAAAGAATGACTAGGGTAGGAATAGGTCCAGTCAAGGATAGTAGTGGGAAGTTGCGTGTGGAGGCGGAAGAGATTGGGGAGACACTGAATGAATACTTTTCTTCAGTATTTACTCAGGAACAGGGCATTGTCGTCGATGCGAATACTGAGTCACAAATAAGTAGAATGGATGGCTTTGAGGTATGTAGAGAAGAGGTATTGGAAATCCTGGAAAAGGTGAAAATAGATAAGTCCCCTGATGGCATTTATCCTAGGATTCTCTGGGAAGCAAGGGAGGAGATTGCAGAGCCATTGGCCTTGATTTTTATGTCCTCTTTGTCTACAGGAGTAGTGCCAGAAGACTGGAGGATAGCAAATGTGGTTCCCTTGTTCAAAAAAGGGAGTAGGGATAACCCTAGTAACTATAGGCCGGTGAGTCTCACTTCTGTTGTGGGCAAAGTCTTAGAGAGAATTGTAAGGGATAGGATTTATGCACATCTGGATAGGAATAATGTGATCAAGGATAGTCAGCATGGTTTTGTGAAGGGCAGGTCGTGCCTCACAAACCTTATTGAATTCTTTGAAAAGGTGACGAAGGAGGTTGATGAGGGGAAAGCGGTAGATGTGGTATATATGGATTTTAGTAAGGCGTTTGATAAGGTTCCCCATGGTAGGCTACTGCAGAAAATACGGAGATATGGCATTGAGGGTGAGTTGGAGGTTTGGATTAGGAATTTGCTGGATGGAAGAAGACAGAGGGTAGTAGTTGATGGCAAAGTTTCTTCATGGAGTGCCATCACTAGCGGTGTTCCGCAAGGATCTGTTTTGGGACCATTGCTGTTTGTCATTTTTATAAATGACCTGGAAGAGGGGTTAGAAGGTTGGGTGAGCAAGTTTGCGGATGATACGAAAGTCGGAGGAGTTGTTGACAGTGAGGAAGGATGTGGCAGGTTACAGCAGGATATAGAGAAGCTGCAGAGCTGGGCAGAAAGGTGGCAAATGGAATTCAATGTAGCTAAGTGTGAGGTGATTCACTTTGGGAAGAATAACAAAAAGATGGGGTACTGGGCTAATGGTCGGATACTTGGTAGTGTGGATGAGCAGAGGGATCTTGGTGTCCATGTACACAGATCTCTGAAAGTTGCCACCCAGGTAAATAGTGCGGTGAGGAAGGCATTTGGCGTACTGGCTTTTATTGGTAGAGGAATTGAGTTCCGGAGTCCTGAGGTCATGATGCAGTTGTATAAGACTCTGGTGCGGCCGCATCTGGAATATTGTGTGCAGTTTTGGTCGCCATACTATAGGAAGGACGTGGAGGCACTGGAACGGGTGCAGAGGAGGTTTACCAGGATGTTGCCTGGTATGGAAGGAAGATCGTATGAGGAAAGACTGAGACACTTGGGGCTGTTTTCATTAGAGAAATGAAGGTTTAGGGGTGACTTGATTGAAGTGTACAAGATGATTAGGGGGTTAGATAGGGTTGACAGTGTGAACCTTTTCCCGCGTATGGAGTCGGGTATTACAAGGGGGCATAGCTTTAAATTAAGGGGGCGTAGATATAGGACTGAAGTTAGGGGTAGGTTCTTCACTCAGCGAGTCGTAAGTTCATGGAATGCCCTGCCAGTAGCAGTGGTGGACTCTCCCTCTTTATGGGCATTTAAGCGGGCATTGGATAGGTATATGGAGGATAGTGGGTTAGTATAGGTTAGGTGGGCTTGGATCGGCGCAACATCGAGGGCCAAAGGGCCTGTACTGCGCTGTATTCTTCTATGTTCTATATGATTAAATGATAACTTCAAATATTGAAGGCTGTCTTGTACTGATAAAACCTGGGCTAATCTTTCTATGTACCCCAGAAGTGCTCAATGTCTCAGGTACACAGCAAAGGGAAATTGGTTTTGAGATCAGTCACAGTGCAGGCCAGAATCCCAACATATTGTCCCAAAATTTCCTGAGGTTTGGGCTGCATCCATATCCGATTTAGGCCAAGTCAACCTATGGAAACGGAAAAAGGTAGGATGTGATGAGTCCCACTTTCCTTTTGGAACAGGAAGCAAATGCTTTTAGGCACAGCATCCAGAAGAAATGGTCTCTAGGTTTCACAACTCTCTACCTCTTTCCTACCCCCCCCCCCCCCCCCCCCCCCCCCCCCTCCCCAGCTTAAATTTAAAATCAGCTCTGCTCTGGCTGCCACCTGTATGGAGCCATTCAGAAGGTATTTTTGTTCCTTTGGTGGGGTCTAGTACAGGTGTTCTGGATTTACTGTCTGTTATTACTTTACTGCATGCCTAGGAAAATATGTATTGCTGAATGAAATAAGTGGAAGGCATTCAGTAGAGCCCATCTCTCCAGTTTGCTTTTAACTTGATGTTATTACTATTATGCACCTCTTCGTTGAAACTTTTACCTGCCAAGCAGATATTCTGTAACTGCAAAGTTTAAAAAAAGAAACGATTAAGAGCCTCCAACTTGCTGTAGAGAGATTTCAAGCCAATCCTCGCATCCCATCAGCCTGCTCTGAAAACTGCCTATATTTTGCAAATTGTGGCAACTTTTACAACAGGAGCTGAGGCAATCCCCAAGACTAAAAACAGTCAGCATTCCAAGTAAAACAAAACGCAACATTCTTTTAAAAACAACCAAACTAATTCAACCAATCCCCTAATATGCATGGATCCTTAAAATTCCAGGATTCAGATCTGTATCTTTACCAAAAACAAACGGTTCTTTGGATATTACCCTATTTGTATATCAAGTTTTATTGAAATCCACCAATTAGTTTTTAAGATATATTTAAAGGCAAATAGATTAACTCAGGCAAAACATTACCTCAGCCACTGAAGGTGAACAGAAGTAATAAGTCCAATGTCCATATCTTTATCGGTTCAAAGTATCCCATATAAGATAAATGAACTAGTGTCTCAAGTGGTTTAGATTTATTCATTGGTTACAGGTAACTAAGGTTGGTAAATAAATAATTCAAGTTACACAGTATTTTGGAAATAGCTATAGAATGACAAAAGAATCGGGATAGCCCAGATAATAAAGGATGACAAGGCCATTCATGAAAAAGGATCTGAAGTCAAAAGATCTGGAAGTAGATTTAGAATGGGTGGACATTAGGAATTGTAAAAGTCCAGAACGCTAGTGGTCATAGTTTATAGGTCTCTTACTGATAGTTATCCTGGTGGAGCCATCATTAAATAAATGGAGCTTGTGACCAAGGCAGACAATTCTAGGGGCTTCAATTTTTACATAGTGGGATAATCAAAAGGGTCAACTTGCCTTGAAGATAAAGAATGGGTCTTGTAGAATGTTCTCATGACAATTCATTGGAGCAACAAGTTGTGGAACTAACTGGGGGTGGTTGAATCAATTTTTAAGTTTTTATTAATTAACCATATCCTATTAAATAATTTGTAGAAGATATGTTGCAAAATGGTGATCATAATCCAATTAACTTCCATGCAAATTTGAAACTGAAATAGTCACAAACAAAAGCTTTAACACTAATTGCATTGTTTTGAGGGGAAGACTGGTTAACTGGATAATGAGACTAATAACTATGGTAATGTTGGGCAGGAGGTTTAGAGGAATTCAAGGAAAACATTTTTTCATCTGAAGAGTGACAAATATCTGGAACTCACTGTTAAAAGTGTAGTAGACTTAATCATCACAACATTTAAAAAGTATTTAGATGATCCCTTGAAGTGCCCTTTCAAGACTATGGACTGAATGCTGAAAAACGCAATTAGATAGTTGTGCTGCAGAGATCATGGGCCAAATGCCTCTTTTCACAATAAAGCTGACTCTAAAATAAATAATGTAAACTTTTGAAGAAATAGTTTAAAAATAATGCATTCCATTTTTAACGAAAACAAAAGCTCAGTATGAAAGACCCATCTGTGGGTGCATTCAAAGCTAAGAATAGTATTAAAGGTAGAGATTTATAACATTGCAATGAACACAAAGAAGTCTGAGGGTTGAAGTGTTGCAAAATGAGGCACCAAAAAGTTGATAAGGGGGACAAAACAGTCATTTGTGTGTCACATTAACAAGGCTGACACGTGGATTGACAAAGAACAGTAATATTTTTATGAAGCTTCAACAGAGTAGGAGTATGTTCCGAATTCAAGATTTTTAGGAAGTTTGTTTGTGAATCTGTAAATCACAGAATGAATCTATCACCCTGTGCTTCATGCTACACTCCTGATATCTTCCTATAGTTGTGCAATTTCTGCTTTTTTGAATAATGTTATGATCCTGCCAATGTTATTACTGGACAAGTTAAGATTCCATACAGAAACCTGGATCTACAGACCATATTTTCATTTGTTTTAATAAAGTGGTCCCTTACAAAAATAGAAGTATGCAATGCAACAGATGTGCCTCCTTAATTAAACAGAAGTTTATTATGTAAGCAACAGATAAAATGAAATAAACCAAACCATCTATGTAATGTGAAGTCAAAGATTTTTAACTAGTAAAATAAGTTGCATTAATCCCAAATCAAAAAAAAACTGCTTACAGCATGGTACTCAAAAGGCATTTCTGTCACAGTACCAAAAACACCGCTAGGACAATACTCACCAAAGTCCCTGTGTCTAACATCTTGTTAGGTTTAAAACTGATTCTAGGAAGGGGATAAGCCAAACATGGTTAGCCAAGAAGTGGAGGACAGCATCATATATCATCAAGCATATTATGTCAGGCCATCTTAATGTACTTTGATCCCAGGTTGTCTAATCTTCACTGAGGATTCCTTTACAAACATTTGCTGTTGTTTACAGCCATGCTTCTTCATGATCTGAGATATTACTGATCTGCAACTATTGCACTTCAATACTTCTTGATTTAATTTATTACTGTCAAGTGTACCAAGGTACACTGAGAAATGTTGTCTTACGTGCTTTACAGGCAGATTGTACTTACAAGTGTATCAGGTAACAGAACAGAGTACAGGATTAGTGTTACGGCTGCCGAGAAGGTGCAGAAAGAGATCGATATTCACATTTAAGAGGTCCACTCAAAAGTCTGATAACAGAGAAGAAGCTGTTCTGGAATCTGTTTGTACATGTATTCAAACAGGTCACTTAGTTTTGAGGACTGTAATATTTAAAACAACATTTTATTGCAGTGCCTGGCACCTACATATGCACTTGCACGTTTGGACTAAAGCTAAGTGATTCGATGTATTACAGCACATATTCCTCATCTCATGCTACAAGAGGACAGGGCTCAATAAGGTGAAGAATGGGCTTTATATTATACAGTGATGAATCATGAGCATGTCCCTTAAAGAGGAACTACACATCTTCTAAGAGACATAGTACAATACTCAAGTATAGTTATGATAGAACACCGTATTGTTGGAGAGGCCATTCTTAAAGGAAAATTTTAAACTATGACCCATCTGCTTGTTCAGGACAATGTTAAAAGATGCAATGGATAATATTAGCCATTCATCATATTACTGTTTAGGGTATCAGTTACAGTTACTGTTGTACTTGGCTTTAGGTCTATAATTAGATTCCAAAATTTCATTACAAAAAGTACTTTGAAAGGCCTTAATGAACTGAGATTTGTTATGCATCAAGTATTTCTTCTTTGAATAGCTAACATTGTAAATAAATTGCACACTGTTTGTTTTTTTAAATGAAATTTTTGTGTCTCTGACACACTAAGTTAGATTAACTCTGTACCCTTGATAAAGTTTATTTTTCTAGCAGGGCATTGTGGTAACACTGCTGCATTAGTAATCCAGAACACCAGAAATATGTTATGGAGACTTGGGATTGAATCTCAGCATGACAGCTGATGAAATTTGAATTCAGTTAATAAATCTGAAATTAATCTCATTTAATGGCAACCATGCGTTGACAGTTGTAAAATCCTGTCCGATTCACAAGTACCTTTTTGGGAAGGAAATATGCCATTCATATTTGATCTGGGCCTACATGTGATTCCAAACCCAAAGCGATTCCAAACCCAAAGCAAACCCAACCCCTTAAAACTGCCCTCTGAAATAGCCAAGCAAGCTGTTCAGTTCAAGGGTTGTCTGTATTTGGCAATGAATGTGGGCATCATTAGTAATGTCTGTACCCAACAAAAGCATCAAGAAAAATGTACTGAACATAAGACTATCCAAAATACCCCATTCAGACCATTGAATCTGATCTGCCATTCAGCGATAATTTTGGTGATCTAATTTATCATACTTTTTGACCTAATGGTGACACCAAGTCTCATTTTGATCCTATGGTAAACTCTGAGGGTAGTAGGAGAAAGTGAGGACTGCAGATGCTGGAGTACCAGAGTTGAAAAATGTGGTGCTGGAAAAACACAGCAGGCCAGGCAGCATCCAAGGAGCAGGAGAATCGATGTTTTGGGCATAAGCCCTTCTTTAGGGCTGAACAGGCTGGGGCTGTTTTCCCTGGAGCGTCGGAGGCTGAGGGGTGAACTTATGGAGGTTTACAAAATTCTGAGAGGCATAGATAGGATAAATAGACAAAGTCTTTTCCCTGGGGGTCGGGGAGTCCAGAACTAGAGGGCATAGGTTTCGGGTGAGAGGGAAAGCTATAAAAGAGACCTAAGGGGAAACTTTTTCATGCAGAGGGTGGTACGTGTATGGAATGAGCTGCCAGAGGATGTGGTGGAGACTGGTACAATTGCAACATTTAAGGGGCATTTGGATGGGTATATGAATAGGAAGGGCTTGGAGGGATATGGGCCAGGTGCTGGCAGGTGGGACTAGATTGGGTTGGGATATCTGGTCGGCATGGACGGGTTGGACCGAAGGGTCTGTTTCCATGCTGTACATCTCTATGACTGTATGACACTAAGTTGTTTTTCACAAGCGTAATAAGCAAGTCTTAAGGTTGTGTGCTCTGTGCTACCCAATACTGCCATGGTGTTTTAAAAGTCACTCTTTTACTTTAAAAAAAATCATAACATTGTGTAAATTAATTTTGATAGAATTTTTAGATCAAGTTAAATTAATTATGATTAAAGCATGTAGTAAGATTCCTAACTTTTGAAGTTAAAGGCCAATGATCAAGATAGTAGTCTATGTTTAAATATGTTGATGTAGAACAGGCAAGTGAAAGAGTGAACACATTGTGGAAAGTTAGTTATAACTTTTTAGCTGGTTGTGTGTGGACCCTGAAAAACATGGGAAGGTAAGATATGGCTCCCACTTCCTGTTCCTGTACTTAAGTACTTAAGAAAAGGACATAAATACTCAACAGTAATTTCAGCCCAGTGCTTTGTTTTGCTATTAATCAGAAGCACATGATGGGAACTGATATTCTTCATTTTCTTTTCATTTGACCTAAGTATATTTGTGTTGATAAATTCAATATTCTTATTGGATTTTAGCTAATCTTGCAAAACTATTCCTCACCTTTGCTTCCCTTATTGATCTAAAGGACAACAATCAAATTTGTAATTAATTCTCAACCAATCTATAGCTTGTTACTTAGGAACTGTGGTAATGTGCCAAGGGCTGATTCAACTTACGTTTTACATAATCTAAACTGCCAGCTTTTCTCCTGCTGTCTCTTTGCCCAAGTATCAGGAACTTGTGGTTTGAAATGAAATGAAACTTTAGCAATAGTATCCTGAACATAGAGCACAGGACATGGAACAGCACAGCACAGGATCAGGCCCTTACTTCCACCATGTATGTGCCAACCATACTGACCAGTCTAAATTAATCCAATTACCTGCACGTGATCCGAACCTGCCTGTTCATGTGACTGTCAAAATGCCTCTTAAATGTTGCTATCATATCTGCTTCTACCACCTTCCCTGGCAGCACATTCCAGGCACCCACCACCCTCTGTGTAAAAAAAAACCTTACCTCACACATCTCCTTATTTTCCCCTCTCACTTGAACAATGCCCTCAAGTACAGCGTATTTGACATTTCCACTCTGGGGTTAAAAAGACTGACTATCCACCCTATCCATGTGTCTCATAATTTTATATATTTTTATCAAGTTGCCCTTAGCCTCCACTCTAGCATAAACAATTTTAGGTTTACCCGACATCTCCTTAAGGCTAATAAGCTCCAATCCAGGCAACATCCTGGTATTTCTCTTCTGTACCCTCTTCAAAGCCTCCATATCCTTCCTAAAGTGGGGTGACCAGAACTGCACACAATACTTAATTGTGGCCTAACTAAAGTTTTATATAGCTGCAACATGACTTCCCAAATTTTGTACTCAAAGTCCTGACCGATGAAGGTAAGCATGTGCACCTTCTTTATCACCTTATCCATGTGTTTTGCCAATTTTAAGGAGCTATGGAGTTCTACCCCAAGATCCCTCTGTATGTCAATGCTCCTAAGGAACTTGCCATTTACTATATACTTGCTCCTTAATTTGACTTCCCAAAATGCATCTCCTCACACTTGTCCAGATTAAATTCCATCTACCCATTAGTCTGCCCAACTTTCCAATTGATCTATATCCTTTTGGCAATCTTCCTCACTATCCACAATTCCACCACACTTTACGTAATCTGCAAACTTATTAATCAAACTACCTACGTCTTCATCCAAATCATTTTTGTATATAATGCAAATCACAGAGGTGCCATCACTGATCCTTGCAGATCAACACTGGTCACAGACCTCCAAATAGTAAAACAGTCCTCCACAACGACTCTATCTTCTATGACCTAACCAATTTTGTATCCAATTTACCAACTCACTCACTGTGGATCCCATGTGACTTAATCTTCTGGAACAGCCCACCAAGAGGCACTTTGTCAAATGCTTCAATGAGGACAGCATCCACTTCCCTTCCCTCATAGATCTTCTTTGTCACTTCCTCAAAATACTCAAATCAAATTTGTGAGACAAGACCTTCCCATACACAAAACAAAATTGTGCTGGAATGTTGGTGACTCCTGTGAGCTGCCTACAGGAGATCCTATTCTTACACACCTTATCATTTTAGCCTTTGAAAACTCAATTCTAAGTCTGTTAAAATTACTAACAATTTTCTCTGAAACCTACTTGCAAGTCTGGGAATCCACCAATCAATGAAGGCAGATTACTGTTGCTGGAATCCAGGTGTGACCAGCGCGAGAACAAGACCTGACCCTGTGGTGACCTAACGTCGAGAGCTCTGATCAGATCAACTGCAAGCTTCTGTGGATCACTCAAGGACTTGACTAGTGCCCAGGACTCCATCAGGAGCACCCACTTGCCTTGCCAATGCTGGAACTACAAGCCTAGAGAGATCGTCAGCCTGCAAGAGGCCAGAAGGCTTGAACTTGTGGAAGCCTGGAACCGAGGCCTGATCATTGCAGGAACTAGTCCTGACCACATGGTGACCCAATAGCGAGGAGGCCCAACCAGACTCACTGCAAGACCATCCGGAACGCACAAGGGCATGACTGTGCTCAAGACCCCATTAGATGCACACTCATATCTTCCAGAGCAGCAGACTTCCCTTACCGATGCCTGGAATCGACTAGGAGTAGTGGCCCACCTAGGAAATGCAGGAGACACACTGGAATTCAGTTGACACTGAAACTTTGGGGTTTCAAGATCCCCCTCCCCACACCCCACCCCTGCTTGTACCTCTCAAACATCCATGACACTGAGAACAAAATGGATGAACTTGAAGCTAAACTCACCTTCCAAAGATAATTGAAGCACTGTTATGTGCTCTGTTTTACTCCTGTTACCCTGAGGGTTTCTCAGTTCACTGAATGGATTGCCTGGCGTCCTCAGGCGAGGCAAAGGGCAGTGGTGTCTGCCATCTGATCAACACCATCTGGTACTCAGATCTGGTGACCCTGGTGAGTCAGTGCTCTCCACAGCTAGAATATTTAAAGTGAAATGCTGTTCATACTACCTGCCATGCAAATTCACCTCTGCCGTCCTGACAGTGGTCTACATTTCACCACATGCGGAAATGAAGAGTGCACTTGATGAAGTACGCAGCGCCACAAACAGTCTTGAGACGGAATCCTGAAACCTTGTTCATTATAGCCAATGATTTCGACCAGGCTAACTTCAAAAATGTGCTTCCAAAGTTCACTCCCGACTGAAGCCCAGGTCTGAGGCGTTTAAGTCAGGTGACCCTGACCTATACAGGAAATCCAGGCACGACTTTCTTTAGGCCATCAGAGCCATACCATGAGGTAATACCAAACTAGGCTAAGACTCAGACTAACCACGTGGACACCCGCTGTCTGTGGCAAGGCTTACATGACATAACAGGTTACAAAGCAAATTTGAATGTTTGCCCACAATTCTATGCTCACTTTGAACAGAAGAGCAGTGAATCACCTCTCCCATCTGTCTCAGATGCACCTACATGCATACATTCTCACACTCTCTCTCTCATGTGCATGCGTACACACATATGAGTCTATGAGGTGAATTTGCATTTGCAGAATTGTATTTGCAGATACATTCCATTTTATTCAAAAAGCACACAATCTGTAGGGAGTCATTTTTTTAAAAATCTATGTGACATTTTATAAATTCCTACTTTGAAATAGAACCAGTCTGACTCAAGACTGGAATACATACAAACTCTAACCTCACACCTTTTATGCATTGTCTGAGCTGAGATGTCACTTTTTTATTAACAAAACCTTAAGTTATCTCAGGAATGAGACTTGAAAGAAGTTCTGGGATTTACATATTAGTGAATTAAACCTGCAGCCCATTCTAAAAGATGAAAGACTCAACAGCAATCTAGGTTTGTTCAATATACCACATCAGTGTATGACACTATGTTCTTTTGCAATCAATTCTGTGTCTTATGATCCTACTCCACTAGCTACCTGACGAAGCAGCAGTGCTCTGAAAACTTGTACTTCCAATTAAACCTGTTGGACTATAACCTGGTGTCCCGTAATATTTAATACTTGTTGTGGACATCGTTGTCAGGGGCAGTAAATTTCTGCTTGATCTCCCATATCTCTCAGGAAGAGCATACCACTTCACTAATTGCCTTTACTATCCCTCCAGTAAGTACTGGATTACAAGGAAAGACTTTACCCTGTTGTACCTTAATGTCACTCACCCTCCTCAGCGAAACATGATGCTTACCAAAGCCTGCACTTTGACCTCAACAGCAGCACTTTGATCTCACTGCTGAAACTCTGCTGTTTCAAAGCCACAACGAAATTTTCTAGCAGGTACTCTCTCTCTCTCTCTCTTTTTAAAATTTCAAATATATACTTGCTCATAAAAATCTCTTGGTATATATTCATTATCACAAATACATTTCAGTGCTGTACAGTTGTGTATCAAGTAAACAAACAAAACATCAGACTTTGACTCTATTCAAAAACCCAAAGACCTCTCGTGTATGTACAATACTGATATTTACATATATTTGAAAAACCAGGAGGGTCTGATAACTGAACAGACTCCCATTTACCGACAGCATGGAGACCTCACACGATGGTCTTTCCCCACTGCATCTCGGCAGGTGCCCCTATCTTTAGTATGTTCCTCAGCACGTAGTCCTGAACCTTTGAATTTACTAGTCTCAACACTCCGTTGGGATCAACTCCTTGTTCTGGAAGACCAACACATTTCAGACAGGCTAAAGAGCGTCTTTCACCAAATTGATGGTTTTCCAGATGCAGTTGATGGTTGTCTCAGTGTATGTCCTGGGGAACAGACCATATAGCACAGAGTCCCATGTCATGGAGCTACTCACACAGCCACAGAGATGTACAGCACGGAAACAGGCCATTTGGTCCAACACTTCCATGCCGATATCCCAACCCAATCTAGTCCCACCTGCCAGCACCCAGCCCATTTCCCTCCAAACCCTTCCTATTCATATACCCATCCCAGTGCCTTTAAAATGTTGCAATTGTACCAGCCTTTACCACTTCTTCTGGCAGCTCATTCCATACCTGTACCACCCTCTGCGTGTAAAGGTTATATCTTTCCCCTCTCACCCTAAACCTATGCCCTCTAGTTCTGGACTCCCCCACCTCAGGGAAAAGAACTTGTCCATTTACCCTATCCATGCCCCTCATGATTTTATAAACCTCTATAAGGTCACTCCTCAGCCTCTGACGCTCCAGGGAAAACAGCCCCAGCCTATTCAGCCTCTCCTTATAGCTCAAATCCTCCAACCCTGGCAACATCCTTGTAAGTCTTTTCTGAACCCTTTCAAGTTTCACAACATCCTGGACACCAGAATTACACACAATATTCCAAAAGTGGCCTAACCAATGTCCTGTACAGCCTCAACATGACCTCCCTACTCCTGCACTCAATACTCTGACCAATAAAGTAAAGCATGCCAAACGCTTTCTTCACTATCCTATCTTCTGCGATTCTACTTTCAAGGAGCTATGAACCTGCACTCCAAAGTCACTTTGTTCAGCAACGCTCCCTAGGACCTTACCATTAAATAGGTATAAGTCCTGCTAAGATTTGCTTTCCCAAAATGCAGCACCTCACATTTATCTGAATTAAACACCATCTGCCTCTTCTCAGTCCATTGGCCCATCTGGTCCAGATCCTGTTGTAATCTGAGGTAACTCTCTTCGCTGTCCACTACACCTCCAATTTTGGTGTCATCTGCAAACTTACTAACTGTACCTTTATGCTCGCATTCAAATCATTTATGTAAATGACAAAAAGTAATGACTTGCTCTTTCTCCACAGATGCTGCCTGATTCACTGTGATCTTCAGCATTTGTTATTTTTCCTTTCCAGAAGGAGATATTTGTGCCTTTTTTTTCTGTTTTCTTTATTTTTTATTCATAAATACTTTGATCTATACAACTGGACATGCCATACATATTACACATTCCATTTCTTTGCGTATCGAAACATAGTAATCATTCTTATTTACAGGTTGGTGCGATTACATTGAGCTGAGGCGCCAGCAGAGCCCAAATGACTGCTTGGGCCCCCTGTTCTTCTTTGAACTCAGATTTCTCCAGTTTCCTCATTTCCCCTCCCCCCACCTTGTCTCAGTCAAATCTCTCGAACTCAGCACCGCCTTCCTAACCTGCAATCTTCTTCCTGACCTCTCCGCCCACACCCCAGTCCGGCCTATCACTCTCACCTTGACCTCCCTCCACCTATCGCATTTCCAACCCCCCTCCCCCAAGTCCCTCCTCCCTACCTTTTATCTTAGCCTGCTGGACACACTTTCCTCATTCCTGAAGAAGGGCTTATGCCCGAAACGTCGATTCTCCTGTTCCTTGGAAGCTGCCTGACCTGCTGCGCTTTTCCAGCATCACATTTTCAGCTCTGATCTCCAGCACTTGCAGCCCTCACTATCTCCCTGTCCTTCTTAGGCATGCAGATGTTACACGGTGATTTTTCCCCACCGCGCCTTGGCGGCAGCTGCCCCAAGCTTCAGCGCGTCTCTCAACACGTAGTCCTGGACCTTGGAATGTGCCAGTCTGCAACACTAAGTCGGGGTCAACTCCTTCAGCTGGAAGATCAACAGGTTTCGGACCACCCAGAGAGCGTCCTTCACCGAGTTGATGATCCTCCAGGCACAGTTGATGTTCGTCTTGGTGTGCATCCCGGGGAACAGACCGTAGAGCACGGAGTCTCGCGTCACGGGGCTGCTCGGGACGAACCTCGACAAACACCACTGCATTCCTCTCCAGACTTCCTCTGCGTAGGCACATTCCAGAAGCAGGTGTGTGACAGTCTCGTCCCCCCCGCAGCCGCTTCAAGGGCAGCGTGCAGTGCGGCTGAGAGTCCAGGCGTGCATGAAGGATCTGACCGGCAGAGCCCTTCTCACCACCAGCCAAGCCATGTCTTGGTGCTTGTTGGAAAGTTCTGGCGATGAGGCATTCTGCCAAATGGCTTTGACAGTCTGCTCAGGGAACCGCTCAGCAGGATCCGCCCTCTCCTTTTCCTGAAGGGTCTCGAGGACACTACGTGCTGACCACTTCCTGATGGACTTGTGGTCAAAGGTGTTTTTCTTCATAAATTTCTCCATGAAGGACAGGTGATATGGAACGGTTCAACTACTCGGAGCGTTCCGTGGCAGCGAGGCCAGGCCCATCCTTCGCAACACCGGGGACAGGTAGAACCTCAGTATGTAGTGACACTTGGTGTTTGCGTACCGGGGATCCACGCACAATGCAGCTACAACACAAAGGTGGCCATCAGGGTGAGGGTGGCATTGGGCGTGTTTTTTCCCCCTTTTTTTTATATTTCAAAAATATACTTTATTCATAAAATACTTTAATGGTCTGTACAGTTGGACATGCCATACATATGTAAACATTCCATTTACATTTACAGGAAAACAGAGTAATCATTCCTTTTTACAGGTCTGTACAATTACATTTTTAGCTGAAGCGTCAGCAGAGCCCAAATGACTGCATGGGCCCCCTGTTCTTCGTTAGGCAGGCAGACGTTACACGGTGGTCTTTCCCCACCGCGCCTTGGCGGCAGCTGCCCCAAGCTTCAGCGCGTCCCTCAACACGTAGTCCTGGACCTTGGAATGTGCCAGTCTGCAACACTCAGTCGGGGTCAACTCCTTCAGCTGGAAGATCAGCAGGTTTCGGACCACCCAGACAGCGTCCTTCACCGAGTTGATGGTCCTCCAGGCACAGTTGATGTTCGTCTCGGTGTGCGTCCCGGGGAACAGACCGTAGAGCACGGAGTCTCGCGTCACGGCGCTGCTCGGGATGAACCTCGACAAACACCACTGCATTCCTCTCCAGACTTCCTCTGCATCGGCACATTCCAGAAGGAGGTGTGTGACAGTCTCGTCCCCCCCGCAGCCGCTTCGAGGGCAGCGTGCGGTGTGGCTGAGAGTCCAGGTGTGCATTAAGGATCTCACAGGCAGAGCCCTTCTCACCACCAGCCAAGCCATGTCTTGGTGCTTGTTGGAAAGTTCTGGCGATGGGGCATTCTGCAAAATGCGTTCCGCGGCAGCGAGGCCAGGCCCATCCTTCACAACACCGGGGACAGGTAGAACCTCAGTACGTAGTGACACTTGGTGTTTGCGTACCGGGGATCCACGCACAGCTTGATGCAGCCACACACAAAGGTGGCCATCAGGGTGAGGATGGCATTGGGTGTATTTTTTCCCCCGTTGCCCAGATCTTTGTACAGTGAGTCCCTTCGGATCTGGTCTATCTTTGACCTCCATATGAACTGGAAGATGGCCCGGGTGACTGCAGCGGCACAGGTTCTGGGAATAGGCCAGACCTGTGCCACGTATAACAGCAATGACAGTGCCTCACACCTGATGACCAGGTTTTTTCCTGCGATGGAGAGCGACCGTAGCGTCCATCTGTCCAGTTTCTGCCTCAATTTGCTGATACGCTCCTCCCAAGACTTGGCGCACGCCGCAGCCCCTCCGAACCAAATACCCAGCACCTTCAGGTGGTCGGTCCTGACGGTGAAGGGGATCGAGGATTGGTCGGCCCAGATCCCGAAGAGCATGGCCTCGCTCTTGCCTCGGTTTACCTTGGCCCCCGAGGCCCGTTCGAACTGGTCACAAATGCACATGAGTCTGCGCACGGACAGCGGATACGAGCAGAAAACGGCGATGTCATCCATGTACAGGGAGGCCTTAACCTGCAGGTCCCCGCTGCCAGGAATAGTCACCCCTCTCAGGCTCGCATCCTTCCTGATGGACTCGGCAAATGGTTCTATGCAGCACACAAACAAGGCAGGAGAGAGGGGGCTGCCCTGCCTGACTCCAGATCTGACCGGGAAGCTATCTGATTCCCACCCGTTGATTGAGACTGCACTGACAATGTTGGTGTAGAGCAGTCTGATCCAATTGCAGATTCCCTCCCCAAAGCCCATTTTGGAGAGAACATCTCTCATATACCTGTGTGATATCCTGTCAAAGGCTTTCTCCTGGTCCAGGCTGATCAGGCAGGTGTCCAACCCTCTGTCCTGCACGTAGGCGATCGTATCCCTGAGGAGTGTGAGACTCTCAGCGATCTTCCTGCCCGGCACAGCACAGGTTTGGTCAGGGTGAATCACCGACCCTAGAGCAGACCTGACCCGGTTGGCGATTACCTTTGACAGAATTTTGTAATCCGCATTCAACAGTGAGATTGGTCTCCAATTTTTGAGTTCCTCCCTCTCCCCCTTCCGCTTGTAGATGAGGGTGATGATGCCTTTCCTCATGGATTCGCTCATGGTACCTGCCCGAAGCATACTGACATACACCTCCAGCAGGTCCCGACCAATCAAGTCCCAAAGAGCGGAATAGAGCTCGACCGGTAAGCTGTCGCTTCCGGGAGTTTTATTCTTTTCAAAGGACTCGAGGGCCTTGGTCAGCTCGTCCAGAGATAGCGGCTGGTCCAGCCTCTCCCGTGTTCTGTCGTCTAAGACCTCCGTGATAGAGGACAGGAACGACTGGGAGGCCGCGCTATCGGTTGGCTTCGCGTCGTACAGACTGGTATAGAAGGATTTACTGATCCTCATGACGTCAGCCTGAGATGACGTTATCGAGCCATCTTCTTCCTTCAGGCTGCTGAGCACGGAGCTCTCTTTGTGCACCTTCTGGAAGAAGAAACGTGAGCACGTCTCGTCCTGCTCCACCGAGCGGACCCTGGACCGGAAGATTATCTTGGAGGCTTCCGAAGCAAAGAGCGAGGCTTGCTGGCCCTTCACCTCCTTGAGGTCCTCCGTGACATCCACCCCCATTGTCTGCAGCAGGAGCAGGTTCTGCATACTTTCCTGGAGCTGGGACAGTTTTCCCCGCCTCTCTCTCACCTCCTGAACAGCTTTGAGGATGAAGAACCTCTTGATGTTCCCTTTTACTGTTTCCCACCAGTCCGCTGGGGACTCAAAGAGGGGCTTCACGGTTCTCCAACCTGCGTAGTCCCTCTTGAGCTCCTCAATGTTTCCCGGGTTCAACAGCTTGGTGTTCAGTTTCCACGTTCCCTTACCAGCCCGCTGCTCGTCCTGTAGGTGACAGTCGGCCAGCAGGAGGCAGTGGTCAGAGAAGAACACCGGCTTGACGTCGGTGGATCTGACCGAGAGCGTTCGGGACACAAACAGGTAATCTATCCTTGAGCAGATAGACCCGTCTGCCCATGCCCAGGTGTATCTACGCTGCGCTCCGTCTGCAGGGGTGCTGAAGACGTCGTGCAGCTTGGCATCTTTTACCGTGTCCATCAGGGCTCTGGACGTGGTGTCCAGTTTACTGTCCCCCCTGCCGGATCGTCCATCTGCATCAATGATACAGTTGAAGTCTCCAGCCAGAATGACCGGCCTGGACGTAGCCAGCAACAGTGGAAGCTGCTGCAGGACGGCCAACCGTTCACTCTTACCCGCTGGGGCTTACACATTAATCAGTCTCAGGGGAGCATTCCTGTACATGACCTCCGCGACGAGGAGGCGACCGCCCACCACCTCCTTAACCTCGGAGATGGTGAAGTTGCCTCCTCTCAACAGGATACCCAGGCCGGAGGCGCGGCTATCGTTGCCCCCCGACCAAACTGACGGCCCACGGGCCCATAAGCTCGACCCTCTCCTGTAGCTGCTGAGGTGCGGTATCCCACACTCCTGCAGGAACAGGACGTCGTCTTTAACGTTGGCCAGGAAGGCCATCATAGAAACACATCGCGTAGCCGATTTGATGCTACGCACATTGATGCTGGCAATATTTAACCCCATTTTAACAGTTTACAAGGTTGACACTGTCCACTTGCTGCTGGTCTTGCCCCTCTGGGGTAGCTGTGTGCATCCCCGTGGTGATGGCAAACTGCTGGACCCTCCCAGGGCTGAAGTAGCTGTCCGGCTCCACGCTGGGGCCATTTCCCCGCTTTCGGGTCGGGCCCAGGGTCCGCATGGTCCAGTTCTCCATCTGACAGCAGGGCTGTCACAGGACCGCTGCTCCCAGTTACCTGGAGCTGTGGGCCGGTGGGTACCTCTTGGTTCTCACCAGGTCGGGGGAGGCCTTTACCCGTGTCCTCAGAGGGATCGTCTTTTCCTGCTTGGGCGGTGCTGCCTTCCTTTTTCCCCACGGCGCTCTGTCTCTTCCTCTGGTGACGACCCTCCTTGCGCCCGTCCTCACCGTCGGAAGAGCTGCCTGTATCCTCGTCATGTAGGTGTCGCTTCCCCCCTCGCTGGGTGGCTTTGGGAGGTTTCCTCTTCCTGCTTTTCACAGTAATCCAATCCTCTGCCTCCTTTGTTCCCTCCTCTTCCATTTCCTCCGTCTGTCTTGAAGGAGCTTGGATCGGCTGCTGCATCTCCCCGCTGTCTGCCGTCTGCTCCGCTACAGCCTGCCCTTCCTTCTGGTTGCCTCCAGACACCGTTCCCGTGCTGTTTTGTGGCACCTTGCTGGTCTTGGGCTGTCCACGGCTCGTGTTGCCACCTCCGGCCATCTGTGCGTAGGTGGCGGCCCCTCGTCTTGGGCAGGCCTTGTACATGTGGCCCGCCTCTCCGCACAGATTACAGTTCTTGGCCTCCTTACATTCCTTGGTCGGGTGGCCTTCCTGCTTACAGTTTCGACAGACGGTCACCTTGCAATCCGCCGCCATGTGGCCTGACCTCCCGCAGGTTCGGCACACTTTTGGCTGCCCTGCGTATGTCAGGTAACCTCTGCTTCCTCCGATGGCAAAGCTGGAGGGTGGGTGGAGGATGTTCCCACTGGCATTGACCCTCAGGGTTGCCCTGACCTGTCGTTTGCTGGTCCAGATCCCGAAAGGATCGACCACATCGGTACTCTCTCGCTCGACCTGGACGTATCTTCTCAAGAAGGTCAGGACATCTGCTGCTGGGACGTGAGGGTTGTACATCTGGATTGTTACAACCCGACTCCTTTGTGCAGGAAGCACACACAATGGGACCGCCGACAAGATGGAGAACAGAGGTTCCCCTTCCTTCTCCTAGAAGACCTTCAGGAGCTGCTCGCAATTCTTCACGCTCCTGAAGGTCACCTCGAAATAGCCGGCCGCAGGGAAATCCTGCAGGCAGTACACATCCACTTTTTTTTATTTCAAAAATATCTTTATTCATAAAATAATTTGATGGTCTGTACAGTTGGTCATGCCATACATATGTAAACATGTACATACAGAGATCAGAATTTATCATTTTTATACAGGTCTGTACATTTTTTCAATCATGTATCCATATAATTAGCTGAGGTGTCAGCAGAGCCCAAATGACTGCATGGGCCCCCTGTTCTTCGTTAGGCAGGCAGACGTTACACGGTGGTCTTTCCCCAACGCGCCTTGGCGGCAGCTGCCCCAAGCTTCAGCGCGTCCCTCAACACGTAGTCCTGGACCATGGAATGTGCCAGTCTGCAACACTCAGTCGGGGTCAACTCCTTCAGCTGGAAGATCAACAGGTTTCAGCGTCCTTCACCGAGTTGATGATCCTCCAGGCACAGTTGATGTTCGTCTCGGTGTGCGTCCCGGGGAACAGACCGTAGAGCACGGAATCTCGCGTCACGGCGCTGCTCGGGATGAACCTCGACAAACACCACTGCATTCCTCTCCAGACTTCCTCTGCATAGGCACATTCCAGAAGGAGGTGTGTGACAGTCTCGTCCCCCCCGCAGCCGCTTCGAGGGCAGCGTGCGGTGTGGCTGAGAGTCCGGGCGTGCATAAAGGATCTCACAGGCAGAGCCCTTCTCACCACCAGCCAAGCCATGTCTTGGTGCTTGTTGGAAAGTTCTGGCGATGGGGCATTCTGCCAAATGGCTTTGACAGTCTGCTCAGGGAACCGCTCGATAGGATCCGCCCTCTCCTTTTCCCGAAGGGTCTCAAGGACACTACGTGCTGACCACTTCCTGATGGACTTGTGGTCAAAGGTGTTTTTCTTCATAAACTTCTCCACGAAGGACAGGTGACACGGAACGGTCCAACTACTCGGAGCGTTCCGCGGCAGCGAGGCCAGGCCCATCCTTTGCAACACCGGGGATAGGTAGAACCTCAGTACGTAGTGACACTTGGTGTTTGCGTACCGGGGATCCACGCACAGCTTGATGCAGCCACACACAAAGGTGGCCATCAGGGTGAGGGTGGCATTGGGTATATTTTATCCCCCGTTGCCCAGATCTTTGTACAGCGAGTCCCTTCGGACTCGGTCCATCTTTGCCCTCCATATGAACTGGAAGATGGCCCAGGTGACTGCAGCGGCACAGGTTCGGGGAATAGGCCAGACCTGTGCCACGTATAATAGCAATGACAGTGCCTCACACCTGATGACCAGGTTTTTTCCCGCGATGGAGAGCGACCGTAGCTTCCATCTGCCCAGTTTCTGCCTCACTTTGCTGATACACTCCTCCCAAGACTTGGCGCACGCCCCAGCACCCCCCAAACTTTTTTTTTCCAAAAATATACTTTATTCATAAATAATTTGATGGTCTGTACAATTGGTCATGCCATACGTATGTAAACATTTACATACAGAGATCAAAACTTATCATTTTAATACAGGTCTGTACATTTTTTGATCATATGGCCATATAATTAGCTGAGGCGTCAGCAGAGCCCAAATGACTGCATGGGCCCCCTGTTCTTCTTTAGGCAGGCAGCATTTACACAGTGGTCTTTCCCCACCGCGCCTTGGCGGCAGCTGCCCCAAGCTTCAGCGCGTCCTTCAACATGTAGTCCTGGACCTTGGGATGTGCCAGTCTGCAGCACTCAGTCGGGGTCAATTCCTTCAGCTGGAAGATCAGCAGGTTTCGGACCACCCAGAGAGCGTCCTTCACCGAGTTGATGATCCTCCAGGCACAGTTGATGTTCGTCTCGGTGTGCGTCCCGGGGAACAGGCCGTAGAGCACGGAGTCCCGCGTCACGGCGCTGCTCGGGATGAACCTCGACAAACACCACTGCATTCCTCTCCAGACTTCCTCTGCGTAGGCACATTCCAGAAGGAGGTGTGTGACAGTCTCGTCTCCCCCGCAGCCGCTTCGAGGGCAGCGTGCGGTGTGGCTGAGAGTCCGGGCGTGCATAAAGGATCTCACAGGCAGAGCCCTTCTCACCACCAGCCAAGCCACGTCTTAGTGCTTGTTGGAAAGTTCTGGCAAAGAGGCATTCTGCCAAATGGCTTTGACAGTCTGCTCAGGGAACCGCTCGATAGGATCCGCCCTCTCCTTTTCCCGAAGGGTCTCAAGGACACTACGTGCTGACCACTTCCTAATGAACTTGTGGTCAAAGGTGTTTTTCTTCATAAATTTCTCCACGAAGGACAGGTGATACGGAATGGTCCAACTACTCGGAGCGTTCCGCGGCAGCGAGGCCAGGCCCATCCTTCACAACACCGGGGACAGGTAGAACCTCAGTACGTAGTGACACTTGGTGTTTGCGTACTGGGGGTCCACGCACAGCTTGATGCAGCCACACACAAAGGTGGCCATCAGGGTGAGAGTGGCATTGGGTGTATTTTTTGCCCCATTGCCCAGATCTTTATACAGTGAGTCCCTTCGGACCCGGTCCATCTTTGCCCTCCATATGAACTGGAAGATGGCCCGGGTGACTGCAGCGGCACAGGTTCTGGGAATAGGCCAGACCTGTGCCACGTATAATAGCAATGACAGTGCCTCACACCTGATGACCAGGTTTTTTCCTGCGATGGAGAGCGACCGTAGCGTCCATCTGTCCAGTTTCTGCCTCAATTTGCTGATACGCTCCTCCCAAGACTTGGCGCACGCCACAGCCCCTCCGAACCAAATACCCAGCACCTTCAGGTGGTCGGTCCTGACGGTGAAGGGGATCGAGGATTGGTCGGCCCAGATCCCGAAGAGCATGGCCTCGCTCTTGCCTCGGTTTACCTTGGCCCCCGAGGCCCGTTCGAACTGGTCACAAATGCACATGAGTCTGCGCACGGACAGCGGATCCGAGCAGAAAACGGCGATGTCATCCATGTACAGGGAGGCCTTAACTTGCAGGTCCCCGCTGCCAGGAATAGTCACCCCTCTCAGGCTCGCATCCTTCCTGATGGACTCGGCAAATGGCTCTATGCAACACACAAACAAGGCAGGAGAGAGAGGGCAGCCCTGCCTGACTCCAGGTCTGACTGGGAAGCTATCTGATTCCCACTCATTGATTGAGACTGCACTGACAATGTTGGTGTAGAGCAGTCTGATCCAATTAGCGATTCCCTCCCCGAAGCCCATTTTGGAGAGGACATCCCTCATATATGTATGCGATATCCTGTCAAAGGCTTTCTCCTCGTCCAGGCTGATGAGGGAGGTGTCCACCCCCCTGTCCTGCACGTAGGCGATCGTATCCCTGAGGAGTGCGAGACTCTCAGCGATCTTCCTGCCCGGTACAGCACAGGTTTGGTCAGGGTGAATCACCGATCCCAGAGCAGACCTGACCCGGTTGGCGATGACCTTTGACAAGATTTTGTAGTCTGTGTTTAACAGTGAGATCGGTCTCCAATTTCTAATTTCTTCCCTCTCCCCCTTCTGCTTGTAGATGAGGGTGATGATGCCTTTCCTCATGGATTCACTCATGGTACCTGCCCGAAGCATACTGACATACACCTCCAGCAGGTCCCAGCCAATCAAGTCCCAAAGAGCGGAATAGAGCTCGACCGGTAAGCCGTCGCTTCCGGGAGTTTTATTCTTTTTGAAGGACTCGAGGGCCTTGGTCAGCTCATCCAGAGATAGCGCTGGTCCAGCCTCCAGTTGAAGTTTTTCCCCCATTTTTTTTAATTTCAAAAATATACTTTATTCATATATATTTAATCTATACAATTGGACATGTCATCATTCTGTAAACATTCCATTTCTTTACGTATCGAAACAGGGTAATCATTCATATTCACAGGTTAGTGCGATTACATTGAGCTCAGACGCCAGCGGAGCCCAAATGACTGCGTGGGCCCCCTGTTCTTCGTTAGGCAGGCAGATGTTAGACGGTGGTCTTTCCCCACCGCGCCTTGGCGGCAGCTGCCCCAAGCTTCAGCGCGTCCCTCAACACGTAGTCCTGGACCATGGAATGTGCCAGTCTGCAACACTCAGTCGGGGTCAACTCCTTCAGCTGGAAGATCAACAGGTTTCGGACCACCCAGATAGCGTCCTTCACCGAGTTGATGATCCTCCAGGCACAGTTGATGTTCGTCTCGGTGTGCGTCCCGGGGAACAGACCGTAGAGCACGGAGTCCCGCGTCACGGCGCTGCTCGGGATGAACCTCGACAAACACCACTGCATTCCTCTCCAGACTTCCTCTGCATAGGCACATTCCAGAAGGAGGTGTGTGACAGTCTCTCCCCCCCGCAGCCGCTTCGAGGGCAGCGTGCGGTGTGCCTGAGAGTCCGGGCGTGCATAAAGGATCTCACAGGCAGAGCCCTTCTCACCACCAGCCAAGCCATGTCTTGGTGCTTGTTGGAAAGTTCTGGCGATGGGGCATTCTGCCAAATGGCTTTGACAGTCTGCTCAGGGAACCGCTCGATAGGATCCGCCCTCTCCTTTTCCCGAAGGGTCTCAAGGAAGTTTTTCCCCCATTGCAGAAGGAGGGAGTGAGGGAAACACTCAAACAACATAATGTTTTGGTCTTCCCTGTTCTTTGAAACTGGCTTCTCTGCAATTCCCTTTTCAGTTGTGGTCAGTGAGCTGACTTCTCCCAGAATCCTTCTCCATCACCTCTCACTACTGCCCTCTACTGGATAAAAGCAAATTACTGCGGATGCTGGAACATTTAACTAAAAGAGAAAATGCTGGAAAATCTCAGCAGGTCTGGCAGCATCTGTAGGGAGAGTCTAACTGACCCTTTGTCCTAGCTTTGACAAAGGGTCAGTTAGAGTCAAAACGTCAGCCCTTTTCTCTCCTTACAGATGCTGCCAGACCTGCTGAGATTTTCCAACATTTTCTCTTTTGCCCTCTTCTGGATACTCTTCCAAGCCCTCCATTTCTTCCTCTCTAAACGTCCCCACCAGTACCCTTCCACTGACACTCTCATTCATTTAGCTGAACTGGTCCTCACCCTTAACAATTTCTCCTTCAAATCCTCCCACTTCCTCCAGATCAAATGATTCACCAAGGGCACCCACATGGGCCCCAGCTGAGCCTGTCTCTTTGTCAGTTACGTAGAATAGTCCATCTTCTGGAGTTACACCACCACCTTTTCCTCCGCTACATTGATGACTGAATCGGCGCCACCTCGTGCTCCCGCGAGGAGGTTGAACAGTTTATCAGCTTCACCAACACATTCCACCCTGACCTTAAATTTACCTGGACCATCTCTGAAAACCTCCCTTCCCTTCCTAGACCTATCCATCAATGACTGACTCAAAACTGACATTTTCTACAAACCTACTGACTCCCACAGCTACCTGAATTACGCCTCCTCCCAACCTACCTCCTGCAAAAATGTTATCCCATATT